>NC_064566.1:54602500-54924166 GCF_937001465.1 Orcinus orca | reverse complement strand
TCTTATTACTTTGCTCTTCGGCGCCTAACGAAGAAATAAAGCAAAAATTCCAAATCTAGTGGATTAATTCTTTTCCCTTCAGCGCCCCATCTGCTTACTGACATAACTAGCTCTTCACCTAGAATTAATTACCTCTTTGCGCTCGTTTGCCCGTCTGAGACCAGGGGATATGTGGCTCGTGCACTAGGACGGCCTTGGGACCTAGACTGATGTCTGGGGCGTGGCTGTTGAGACGTGAACAGGCCTAGATGAGGCGGGCGCAGGTGAGAAGGGTAGAACCCAGTTAGGAGACCTCCGACCTGTAAATCAGTGTGGTCTCTCTACTTCCTAGGCAACCTCAGGCAAGGACTCCCTGTCTCACGGTTCCGTTTCCCCTTCTGCAGAAAAAGTAATTTATTATTTGTGGTGCTTCCTCTCTCACAGGGTTGCTGTGAAGACACCGAGGTAGGAGATCGGAGAGACAACAGTCCGTTATTACAAGCCTGAAGCCTCAGAAATGGGAGGGAGAGAGGATAAGGAGTCACGTGACAAACTCGGGCCTCTCAGGCCTCCGAGAGTTTGTCCTAGAACGTCTCATTTCTATGGTAGATGGCGCTGGAATTTCCGGGGCAAAGACTTTGCTCTTCCTGAGTAATTGCTACCGCTTCCGGGGCGGGACGCGGCGAGGCTAGAGTGCTGTTCTTTAGCTCGCTGCTGACTGGTTTCTCTGCGCTCCTTGTTGCAATGAGCTTTCTCAAAAGTTTCCCGCCGCCTGGGTCGGCTGAGGGGCTCCGGCAGCAGCAGCCAGATACCGAGGCCGTGCTAAACGGGAAAAGCTTCGGCACCGGCACCCTTTATATCGCTGAGAGGTAGGTTCTCTGGTCCCCAGTGCTGGCTTCCTGCGCACCTCCTTCCCCCAGGGCGCGGGCGATGCGGAGGAGCGGGGCGACACCAAGACCTCTGGGGCTGCGGGGCGGGGGAGCGCGTGCTCCGCGTTCCCTTGGGGGTGCCTCTGCTGGGGGTAAGATTTGACTGTTCCAGTGTCGTTTGTTCGGAGCCTTTTTTTCTCCTCATTCATTATGCTTTTTACCCGCCTGTTTACCGGAGGTCTGGTGGGGTGTTGCTCTTTATTCAAGGTCTCATTTTAAGGTTTTGAGTTTCCAGGCCCTGAGTTAGAGTCATCAGTGTGCCTGCCTTCTCGATGAACAGGAGCGGGAGGTGTTACCCTGAGCAGGATATGTAGGTTTAGAGCAGATTGTGCAGTATTTTTAAAATTTGGTTAAGGAGTGTAGGTTTTCTTCTGTAGGTATGGGTGGGGAGAGGAACACCTTCAACGCCACGCAGGTTGGGGTTATATCCAGAGGGACCTGACTCTCATTTTCATTCCTAGAAGGAATTGCCCTTTTATTTGGGTATTTGGGGCACTTTGTACTTTCACAGTCAGATAGACTTGTCTTAAATGTTGAGATTGTAGAATAGAGGTTCCCATTTCCATGATACACGGTTCCATTCATCTTCAGGTCAACAGTGACACATTGAATCCTTCTGTCCTTCACATCTCTCTGACTTCTGCATCAGTTTTGTCTACATCCAGAGAAAATTCTCTGCTTCTGAGAGGTCACATGATTATATTGGACCCACACAGATAATCCAGGATAATCTCTCTATTTTATTGTCAACTGATTAGTAACCTGAATTACATACACAAAGTCCCTTTTGCCTTGTAACATAACACATTCACAGGTTTGACACCAGGGGAAATTGGAGTCATGGGGGCCAAAATTCTGACTACCACAGAGGGCACAAAAAGATGTAAAGAACCCTTGGTTTAGAAGGAAATCTAGTCACTGAGCAAAGCTTACGCTTTTGGCCAGTCACTGAGATAGGAAATATGGATGGGAGGAAAAGCAACTTTGGGGAATGAGTTTGGTCTGTATATGTGTGGATTAGTTGCACATAGGAGCATGTTTCTTGGGAGAGTGGTATTAAAGATGGATAGATTAGATACCCAAGAAGAGAAGAGGACCAAGGGTAGAACCCTGAGGACACATCTACACTAAGAGATAGGTTATAGAAGAATAGACTTGAGAAAAGTGAGAGGAGCGGTCAAATAAAATCATATCTGGAAAGCACCTATTGGGTATTGACAAGGAGACTTTCAGTGATCTTGGAAGAGCAATTTCTTTTAAAGGGTGGAAAGTGGAACACAGATATGTTCCTAGCCCCTACTCAATCCCCTTTTTCTCCATGGCTTCTCTGTGTATTCGCTCTTCTATAATATAAATCCTGTTTTGGGAAGGTCCTATACTTGTCTTTCCATTTGGAAAATTTTCAAACCTAAAGAAAAGTTGCAAGCGTTGTTAATTAATACCCATGGCTCCTTTGCAAAGATCCATCAGTTGTTAACATTTTGCCACATTTACCTCTTTCTCTTTTTTTTCTGAGCTTTTTGAGAGTTGCACACACGTCATCACTTCACATGTAAATACTTGAGCAAAAATCTAAGTATAAGGACATTCTCTTGTATAACCACAATACAGTTATCACACTGAGGAAGTACAAACTCCTTTTTAGCTCTTATCTGTTTAAAAAATTTACTTATTTCAACCTTTCACTAACAAATCTTTTTCTTTAAGAAACTATTTTTATAAAATATACATACAAAAAGAATATAAATTATAAATATATGGTTTAAGGAATTATAATTAAACTAACACCTGCATAACACCTCCAGGTTAAGAATAGAATATTACCAGTACCTTGGACACTGTTGTTCATCCCTCTACTGATTGTTAGCGTTACCTCCTTGGTCTCTTTCCCTTTTTGTTCTTTCCCACCTAGCATTTCCAAATCTTGATAGACTCAAGATCTCAACAAACTGGGAAGGCTTCCTAGAGGATGTGACAAATGAGGATTAACAGTCAGGGGAATGAGGTGGGGCTAAGAGGAAACATTCTAATTAGAAGAAACAGGATGTTCAGAGGCAATGGTGAGAAACCGTATTGTGTGTGCCAGGGTATATATCTGTGTGCACACATGCACACACACAGTTCAGCAGTTCTTCATCTGAGGGACCGAGGGAGAAAGAGTGAAAACATAATAGAGCTGGAGAAGGAGGGAGTCATGTTTATGAGCTTAGCTTATAGCCCAAAGGTTTTGGGGAAACTGTTTTAGGATTTTAGGCAAAGAGGAACAGGGTCTGATTTGGTTTTAGGTAGTTTTTCAGATGTGTATTGAGAGATTTAGAACTCTTGGGCTTATTTTCAAAGCTTAGTTTTCATAGAAAGTTGACTTTTTTCCAAATAAGGGAACAGAGGCATGAATCATTCAAAATAGATCATTTGAAACAAGTGAAATAAAATATTTAATTAAATTAAAAATAGGTATCTTAAACTTATAAATTAATGCTCTTTTTATATCTTATTCCAAAATTAATTTAAAACCAAATAATTAAGCCAGTCCAAATTCAAGACCTCTCTTACCTTTCTGTCCTGTTTTTCTCCCCATGCCAGGAATAAAGTACAGTGATACTCTTCTGCAAAGCATTGGAGGTTAGCAAAACATTCCTCTGCACCTTTACTGGCTTCCTAATTCTTTTTTTTTTTTTTTTTTTTTTGGCGGTACGCAGGCCTCTCACTATTGTGGCCTCTCCCGTTGCGGAGCACAGGCTCCGGACGCGCAGGCTCAGTGGCCATGGCTCACGGGCCCAGCCGCTCTGCGGCTTGTGGGATCTTCCTGGACCAGGGCACGAACCTGTGTCCTCTGTATCGGCAGGCGGACTCCCAACCACTGCACCACCAGTACTGGCTTCCTAATTCTTGATTTTCCCTTATGTGACTCATGGTTTCTTTGGGACTGGGTATAGTTAGATATTTTGGTTTGGAGGGCTTTTCTTCTAGAATATATGAAAAGAGAATAAATAAAAATGAAAACTTAGTAATCAGAGTGAATGTTGCTTTTAACTGAAACTTTCTTCTGTAGAGTACATAATCCATGTTCCTGTATAAGGTTATGAGAGCTCCATAGGAAATGCTGTGGTGAGGTAGCATTTGTGTTCTGCCAGCAGTAAGGAACTACAGAGTAATTATTATGTGCTTTTTAAAGTGAAAGCCATAATTTATAGGCACTGAATCTATGCTTATATTTCAGTTTTTCCATCTCCTAATTGAGTCACTAAAGAAAGTTTTGTGGCTTTGGTATTTCAAATCATTTTGGACACCGAAATTTGGAATATTCCTTTCTGACTTGTGATAATGCCAGGGGGTTATTGAGCTGAGAAAAAGGAGTTTATTTGCTTAAAGTAATGCAGTTTTAGTAAGGGACTGGCAATATTTCTGTGATACATGAGCACTATTTCTTCTCCACATTAAGAGGAAAACAGTGGAGGAAAGGCCCGTAGAACACACACAATCCAATTACAATAATAAAATCTATTTCTTTGGACCCAATGGGATGAGTCATTCTGGAAAATCATTTGTAGAGCTTTTACCACTTTAAGCATCTTAAGATTTATCACTTTAAGCTTCCCAGGTTTTCTTTTTCTCTTTTTTTAATAAGCATGTTGAATGGAAATCTTTCTAAATGACAGTGCATATTTTTTCGCTTTTCCTTTTTTAGTGTACAGTTCCTTATGTTTTAGTGTATTTACAGAGTAGTACAATTTTACCACAATCTAATTCTGCCTTTGCTTTTGATAAGTGAGGGTCAAGTGTTACACACTTGTGCTATTAGATGTTGATTTCCTTTAGGGACTAAGGTATAAAGTTCAACCTTGCCTTACATCGGATATGAATGCTCTCAAACTGCTGTGCTGTCATTGTTCCTGCACAAGGGAGTCCTAGGTTCTACTATTGTATTTGTTTTTGCTTCATTAGAAATAAGACCACCAGGCTTGTTAGAGTTGTATAGAAAATAGAACGATATGGGGGTTTTATTGCGTTAACCTCTTTTTAAAAGAAAAGCTGCATTGAGATAATTTACATAGCATGCAATCCATGTATTTGAAGTATACAATTAAATGTTTTTTTAATCTATTTACAGAGTTGTGCAGCCATCAACACAATTTTATTTATTTTTAATTTTTAATTAATTTATTTTTTTTGGCAACGCCACGCAGCTTGTGGGATCTTAGTTCCCCGACCAGGGATTGAACCGGGCCCTGGCAGTGAAAGTGACGAGTCCTAACCACTGGACCACCAGGGAATTTCCAATACAATCAATTTTAGAATATTTTCATTCCCCCTGCAAAAACTGACACCCATTAGCAGTCACTTTCTATTTTCCTCCAGCCCTGTGCAACCACTATATTGCATTAACATTTTTTTTGTGGTTTCTTAAGCATCTTTTTCCTACTTTTTTTCCTGCTAAGTGGTGAAGTATTACCAAAAAATTAGCCAGTCCTTGCTCAAAACTCAACGTACAGATTTTCTTGATATATTTCCTTTGTTATACCAATAAAATATTTGCATTAGACCACTTTTGAGGGAAAACTAGATGTTGCTTATTTGTGGCTTTCTGTTAAAGCTGCAGAATAAATGAAAGGCTTCATAAAGTCTGCCTTTCAATGTGATGACTATTTTCCAGCTTGTGGTATGATTACAGCCATTTCATGTGTATATCATTTAATGTAGGATTAGTGAAGAAATTAGTGATTCCTAGGTATTTATTGCATACTTACATGCTAAGCACTATGGTAGTGGTTTTGAAGAATGTTAAATAAAGGAATATGACAAGTTTTGTCGAGTAGCTCACGTTCTGTCAGGGTACATATAAGATTCTTTACCACAGAGTTAGGTGCTCAATAGTATATTACTGAGCATAAGTACAGTTTAGAAAAAGAAGAGATCATTATGGACTGGAATAATTGTAGGGAGGGCTCTTGGAGAGGCTGACACTTATTCAGATGAAGAGGATTTGCAAAAGCAAAAAAGGTGCCTGAAGACATTCCAAATACGGACAAGCATAAAAAGGCATAGAAACACACAGTCACTTTTCTGTGACTTAAGAAAAACTGCATTTCAAATCTGTTTGAATAGAGGAAAATAACAGAATTGGTCTTAAAGAAATTCAATTCCTGCTGTTGAATTTTCTTATTTTAGGAATATTTCTAAACAGTATGCTTGAATTTATTCACATGTATAAAAGTGTCCAAGCTGAACTTTTATAAATGTTAGGACGTTAAATTAGGATTTAAGTTCTGAAAATAATCTACTTAAAACATGTTTTTCAGCCGCCTGTCTTGGTTAGATGGCTCTGGATTAGGATTCTCACTGGAATACCCCACCATTAGTTTGCATGCGGTGTCCAGGGACCTAAATGCCTATCCACGAGAGCATTTGTATGTTATGGTGAATGCCAAATTTGGAGGTATGTATGGTACTATTTAACCTTGAGCTTCCTTTGGTAGTATATTATATTTCAAAAAGCAGTCTCTGATCATAATCAATGTAATAATCAATTGACTTATTTTGGATAATACTTTCTTAAGCAAAATTTCAGCACAGTAAAATAGTTTGGCCTTTTTAAAAAAATATTTATTTATTTTTGACTGTGTTGGGCCTTTGTTGCTGCACATGGGCTTCCTCTAGTTGTGGCTAGCGGGGCCTACTCTTCGCTGTGGTGCACGGGCTTCTCATTGCAGTGGCTTCTCTTGTTGCGGAGCACGGGGTCTAGGTGCGTAGGCCCAGTAGTTGTGGCACACGGGCTTAGTTGTTCCGCGGCATGTGGATCTTCCCGGACCAGGGATCGTACCCATGTCCCCTGCGTTGGCAGGCAGATTCTTATCCACTGTGCCACCAGGGAAGCCTGGGCACTGCCTTGTATTTTCCATATACTTGCACTTAGACTTATTTAGCTATTGTGCGTTTGTATTTCTAGTTTTTCCTCTTGAGTTTAACTGTTTATTCTTTCTCTTTGTAAAGACATTTATATTTGGCACCCTTAGAGGCTTGGATCAGTGTACTTTGCTTCTAAGAGTTTAGGATAGAACATATTTTGTTTTGTTACAGAAATGGTTCTCAGTGGTGGACATGTTGCCCTCCCCCCATATTTGGCAATGACATTTTGATTGTCATGACTAGAGGTGGAGAGGAGTGCTACTGGCATCTAGTTAGAGGCCAGGAATGGTATTAAGCATCCTACAGTGCACATAGGACAGGCTCCCACAACAAAAAATTAACCAGTCCTAATGTCAGTAGTGCCAAGGTTGAGAAACCCTAGGGTACAGGATTCCCAAGTCTTGGATAAAATACAAAGATTCATAAAAATCTAGTGTAGTTGATGAAAGAAGAAGCAAGAAAGATTTTAAAAATCCATTTTTTTAGGCTGTCCACAATAAGTTGTAAGAATTCTGAATGAGAAACAGGTTAGGCACGAAATAGAATCTTGTGCTTGACTTTTGTAAGTATAACTAAATAAGAAGTTTATATAGTGTATTGTGTTAGTTTAATATGTTCATCTTTTGTAGAAATGAACTTAGGGGTTGCAAAGACAATTGTCACATCTTTAGTAAACTTTTTCTTTTAAAATAGTGGGTTGCTTTTCTTTGAAATAGCACATAAGAGACAATCCCATGAATTTGCCTATTGAGCTATTGCTCCTTCAATTTGAGATTTTAATAGGGTTTCAGATATAAGATGAACATTTATATTGTTATACAGGTGTGGATCCTATTTTCCCAGCCTTTGTTCCTCTGGTCCTGATTCAGACTTTTTTTTCCTCTTTGGCTTACCTCCATTAACCTCTAAAGTGGACCATTGGCTTATTGTTGAGAACATTAGATTATTTTTAAAATGACTAAAAATACATTTCCATTTCTGAAAATTTAGAAAGTTTTAAGGAGACAGAGTATGGCACACACTACTATGATCTAGCATGAGATGATGAGTATTTGTCATGGTAGTATTTTCTTTTCCTAATTGTAAAAATGCTATATTACATTTCTGTTTACTGCCTTAAGATAGATTCCTGCAGATATAAAAGAAGGTATTAATTAATAGTAGTTATTTCTAGGGAGAGGACTAGAGGGTAGGGACTTTTTCCTTTGAATCCGTCTTGACTCTTTTACTTATATTTATACCAGCATGAATTACTTTTTTTTTTTTAATTTTTATTGGAGTATAGTTGCTTTAAAATGTTGTGTAGTTTCTGCTGTAACAGCAAAGTGAATCAGTTATATGTATACATATATCCCCTCTTTTTTAGATTTCCTTCCCATTTAGGTCACCACAGAGCACTGGGTACAGTTCCCTGTGCTATACAGTAGGTTCTCATTAGTTATCTGTTTTATATATAGTAGTGTATATATGTCAATCCCAATCTCCCAGTTCATCCTACTCCCCCTCCGCCCTTGGTATCTGTAAGGTTGTTCTTTACATCTGTCTCTATTTCTGCTTTGCAAGTAAGTTCATCTGTACCATTTTTCTAGATTCCACATACAAGCGATATTATACGATATTTGTTTTTCTCTTTCTGACTTATTTCACTCTGTATGACAGTCTCTAGGTCCATCCATGTCTCTGCAAATGGCACTATTTTGTTCCTTTTTATGGCTGAGTAATATTCCATTGTATATATGTACCACATCTTCTTTATCCATTCGTCTGTTGATGGACATTTAGGTTGCTTCTGTGTCCTGGCTATTGTAAATAGTGCTGCAGTGAACACTGGGGTGCATGTATCTCTTTGTGTTACGGCTTTCTCTGGGTATATGCCCAAGAGTGGGATTGCTGGGTCTGAGTTACTTTTATAATTTGAAAAGTGATATCCATTCAGTTATAGAATAATAATTACAGTATGATACTATTCTGTTTTTTTAAATGCATTGAAAAAGTTTGGTAGTACCATAATGTATTCAACTCCTTAGAATTGTTTGGAACTCTCCAATATTTTTGTATTTTACTTTTTACAGAAGACACCTCTATTATATTTGACAATTTAATAACATTAGAAACAGGACAGAAAACGTCCTATTAAATCTGCTATTTAAAACTGCTAACAGTGGCCACTGAAATTTTTTTCCTTTTTTGCTTATCTGCATTTTTTCATTATTCTGCAGTGAACTTGTATGACTTATAAAAGGTAAAAAAAATTTAGTGGATACCCCCTTATTATTGATTTCTATGAGTAGAATTGCTGCATTAAAAGTAAATATTTTTAAAGCTCTTAACATATATTGTCAAGTTGCTTTCCAGAAAGTTTATACTTTCAGTACCTCTCTACCTTATCTTCATCTATATGGAGAATTAACATTTTTTCAAAATGGTAACTGTAATATGCTAAACAAAAGTTTTATATATATATACGTATATATGTGTGTGTGTATATATATATATATATATATATATATATATTTTTTTTTTTTTCGGTATGCAGGCCTCTCACTGTTGTGGCCTCTCCCGTTGCGGAGCACAGGCTCCGGACGTGCAGGCTTAGCGGCCATGGCTCACGGGCCCAGCCGCTCCGTGGCATGTGGGATCTTCCCAGACCAGGGCACAAACCCGTGTCCCCTGCATCGTTAGGCGGACTCCTAACCACTGTGCCACCAGGGAAGCCCCAAAAGTTACATTTTTAAGATGATTGGTTGAACATGTTTTGGTGGTTTGGGGGTCTTTTTAAGTGTTTTATTGACCATTTTTTAAAAAATTATTATTATGAACTAATTCAAACATTGAAAAGTACAGAATAATAAAAAAATTCCATTATTTAATGTCCAGTGTAAATTCTAACATTTTTCATAATTATTCTAGTCTAAAAGAAATAAACTATATTAATACTACTGAAATCTTTTTTGTATCCCTCCCCATTTCGTTCCTAACTCTGTCTCCAGAGTTCATCTTAAAGATGGTGTGTGTCCTTCTTGTCTATGCTTTTAGATTTTTACTGAATATGTATATACCCATAAGCACTATAATGGTTCTCTTTTGTGTTTAAAATTTTAATGTAAGTGGTATTATATATATTCTGCAACGAGCTCTTTCACTCACTTATATTTTAAAATCTCTTCATTTTGGTACATATAAATCACATTTAGTCATTTTCAGCTGCTATCTCTCAAACATAGTATGACCAGGTTACAATACATCTATTTCCTTTTTTTATTTAACATTTATTTTTTATGTTTTCTATAGTACATATAGTAGTTCAGTAAACATTCACATACAAACTCCTTGTGTACATAATATGTACTTAAATGAGGAATTTCTGGGTAGTAGGATAAACACATGTCTGGAATGGTTTTAGCAATTTCTACTTCCACCAGCAGCATGTGCTAGTTCTCTTTATTGAACATTTGTATTTTTTTCTTGCCAACAGACTTTGTTAATTTATCTTTTGGGTCAGCTAACTTTCATGGGCCTTAGTTTTCTCATCTGTAAATTGTTGGTGATGAATCACATCAGTGGTTTACAAACTGCTGCTGGAACCCCTCGTTTCAAGGTGAAAGAAACAGACATGACAATGGAACTCTACTTGATAGAGGCCTGACTGTACAGGTTTCCTCACCCCCACCATGACGTTGGGGCTTGGAATCCCTAGGACTCAAAGTACAGTGTGACTAGACCAGAGAGACTATCCAGAGTCTTTTTTAGCTCTAAAATAACAATGTTCTTATAATTTGAAGTAAAAAATTGCAGTATTTAGATATATCAGTAAGCATCCTTTAATTTAGGCTTCTATTTTTGAAAACAAACAACATCATTAAAAAGCTATTTTTTTATTCCCTTTCTAGAAGAATCAAAAGAATCTGTTGCTGATGAAGAAGAGGAAGACAGTGATGATGATATTGAACCTATTGCTGAATTTAGATTTGTGCCTAGTGACAGATCAGCCTGTGAGTACTCTGTGGAGTTCTTTTCCCTTTAAGTACGAAGCATTCCCTCATCCCTCCCCCCACACACTTACCTTCACCCTCATTACCTCTCTTCTGTTGCTTTTTCTTCATTTTAGCATCTGTAATATCATTGAGGACCAGATAACTATTAATATAAAGATTGTGAATGAAGTGATAGTACAGTAGATGCCGTGTTGCCTGGTATGTTTTGTGAGTGGAGGAATATGTTATTTTTATGGACTTGATGCTGTTGACTGTGAATCTCACTGGATAGAGGACAGAGGACTCATGGCATTTCCAAAGTGGAAGATGCCAGGATAGCTGGAAAGAGCCCTGCCAGCTGAGGGGCTTCACCCTGAGGCCAGTGGTCTGACCAGGACACTGACACTTTTTTTTAGAAAAATCCAGCCAGGCATGAAGGGATGTCAATAATGTTTCGAAATGAACTCTTATTATTTTGTGGTGTGTCCATTGCTATCAAGCACTTTTCAAGATTGATTCTCCTCGGAATTTGGCAGGTTTTGTAAATGTTGTGACCCTAGTGTACCTCTTGTCTACTCATTAAATTTATTTGCCCTGATGGTTATTTTATTAAATTTTTATTGTACATTGGTCAGAAAAAAATTAATTAGGAATTTTTAATTTACTTGTTCAGTGGAGGCCATGTTCACTGCAATGTGTGAATGCCAGGCTTTGCATCCAGATCCTGAGGATGAAGATTCAGATGATTACGATGGAGAAGAATATGATGTGGAAGCACATGGTTAGTGAAGTGGATTTTTTAAAGTGTTTGTGTATGTGTTTCATTGTAAGCATCTATTTGTATAGGATATGGGATTATAGTTCTTTATATCTCTAAGTATCCATATAGCTTGGTTTTTAATAAAAGCGAATGGCACAATTCATGTCTCAGCCAAATTAGAAAACTTCGTGGGCTTCCGAGGCTTGAGAGCAAAAAATAGAGATTACTCAGGGGAGAAAGTGGATAGAGATAAATGGAAGGAAGGAAAATGATAGGATAGTGGGGAGTCAGGAGAGTCTTTTAAGTTGATGAAGTTGCTCTCAGAAAACAAACCTTCTCTCTCCATTGCTTGGAACCTGTATCATCTACATCTTTAACATATTCCATCTAACACCTCATTGCCAAAGTAATTTCTTTTTCCCACCACCATACTTGATTGATCTAAGAATATCTCCCTTTACCTCCCCAGAGCATAGTGCAGTCACTAGCTTGGTGTAGAGTCTTGTTACTTGAGGTGCCTGCTGTTCTCTTTTCTTTTTCCCACTGGTCTCATGTATACAAGTTTGGCTCTCTGAAGCCTTTTCCTCCATATATACCACTTCCTGGCCTGAGAACACTCATTTCTGGGATTTCCCTTTATATATCTAAATACATTCTCATCTTTGCTGAGATTTTGGGGTAATTAAAAATTTTTTTTTAAATAAATTTATTTATTTTGGCTGCATCGGGTCTTCGTTGCTGCACGTGGGCTTTCTCTAGTTGTGGCGAATGGGGGCTACTCTTCGTTGGGGTGCGCGGGGTTCTCATTGCAGTGGCTTCTCCTGTTGCAGAGCACCGGCTCTAGGCATGCGGGCTCGGTAGTTGTGGCTCGTGGGCTCTAGAGCACAGGCTCAGTAGTTGTGGCACACAGGCTTAGTTGCTCGGCGGCATGTGGGATCTTCCCGGACCAGGGCTCAAACCCGTGTCCCCTGCGTTAGCAGGCGGATTCTTAACCACTGCACCACCAGGGAAGTCCCAATTTAATTTTTTTAATCCTGTACTTTCCAGAATTTCTGATTTTTTAAAAATTAATTAATAAATTTTTGGCTGTGTTGGGTCTTAGTTGTGGTGTGCGGGCTCTTCATTGTGGTGTGTGGGCTTTTCTCTAGTTGTGGCGCATGGGCTTCTCTCTTGTTGTGGCACACGGGCTCCAGAGTGCACTAGCTCATTAGTTGCAGTGCACGAGCTCTCTAGTTGAGGCATGCGGGCTCTCTAGTTGTGGGGTGCAGGCTCAGTAGTTGCAGTGCATGGACTTAGTTACCCCGCGGTATATGGGATCTTAGTTCCCTGACCAGGGATCGAACCAGCGTCCTCTGCATTGCAAGATGGATTCTTAACCACTGGACCACCAGGGAAGTCCTCAGAATTTCTGATTTTTTAAAAGGAGCATGTATTTTAATCAGTAAAAAACACTCACATGTAAAATTCCCACCTTGGGATAATACAAGACTCCCTAACTTTAGGAACATCCTCTTTTCCTTCTAGTCTCTGGACATTTGATTCTTTGGGAATTGCTGTCTACTGGCTTGTTATGTCTTGGAATCCCTTCTCATCCTAGAGAGTAGAGACATTTTCTTTGTATCTCTGTCTTCAACAGATGGCTGATATATGTATGTTAAATGAATGTTGAGTGTTTTCCTGGAAGCCTTTTTTCATTTTAGCTACCTTCAGTAAGTGCATTATTGATTATCTTTTTTTTTTTCCTAATTGTTTTTTAGTAGCTTAAAAGCTTTTTATTTATTTAGAACAAGGGCAGGGGGACATCCCTACATTTTATACCTATGAAGAAGGATTATCCCATTTAACAGCAGAAGGCCAAGCCACACTGGAGAGATTAGAAGGAATGCTTTCTCAGTCTGTGAGCAGCCAGTATAACATGGCTGGAGTCCGGACAGAAGATTCAGTAAGAGATTATGAAGGTGAGTACACAGAATTAACTCTTTATAGCGTAGGAAACAAACGTAGAATTACATAGAATGGGAATTCTATGTAAAATTTTTTTTTAACTTTTTTCCCTAACTACAAAGACAGTCTATGTTCATAGTCAAAAAATTTTTAATGGGCACAGGCAGAGAAGCAATGAAAAATCAAGTAGAATTCTAATTGAGAGACATCTGTTACGTTCCTGCTGCATATCTTTCCAGTCTTTTTGTTTGCTTGCGATGTAAGTGTATGTGCAGGCACACATTGATGCTGCCATTTTAATTTTTTAAATGAATTCCTGCGTGATTATAGGCAAAACTAGTCAGTTGATTAAGAGGGCTAGACAGCATTCAAGAAACTTGGGATTTCTTTTAGTGACAGACATTTGAACCTTACACAAGTGGCTTTAACTGTTTCATTTGTCTCATATTTGTAAGCCGCTTTGTAAATATTTTACCTATTAGACTGGTTCCCTTTTCTAAGTGTCCTGTTTCAGTTAGAATCTTAACGTATTTCTTTTGACTCAGCCTTTACCATTTTTTCCCTTATCCAGTCCAATACTGAATTCTATGGATTTTTCCTTTAAATGACTTTTCAGATCTCTTTGCTATAATTACTGCTATCCTTCAAACCTAGCCCCTTTTCTTCTCACACTGGATTTACAATAGTAAATTTTTTGCCTCAGTCATTCCTTCCTCCAGCTCACTGTGCCATATTAATCTTCTGAGAACACTCTGTGTCCTCCCTGTATAAGGATGTCCCTTCAGTGATTGTCTGATACTCACCATATGAAGTTCAAACTCTTCTCTCTGACTCTGAAGAGACAGCTGTGTCTCTGCCCTACTTGTCTCCAGTCTTGTTCCTGCTACCCTCAATAAAACATTTAGATAGTGCTCTTATTTGCCAGGTCCTGATTTAAGCACATTATATGTATTTGCTCATTGAATCCTTCCAAGAACCCTCTGGTAGATGCTGTTATGATCCCCATTTTACAGATGAAGAAACTGAGGCACAGAAAGGTCACATAACTTGATTGAGGGCAAATAGCTAGTAAGTGGTAAGAGGATTAAATGAACTAATATGCAAAAACAATATGCCAGGCACTGTTGTGAGCATTTCTTACATCTTACATGTATTCATTTCAGTATTTTATGTTGCTGCAGAATCTTAATACTTCTAATTTTTAGTGATGGAGAATGTTCTTAAAGAGGGTTACCATAGTTTTTCTTTTATTGGTACATTTAAGTTTCTCTCATAATGTTGTGATCAGTATCTCCATGCACATAGCATTCTGACCTGGGGGTCCTGAAGTTCTGGGATATTTAATTTGGAAAAACTTAGGCTTTGGGTCACACTTTTTCCTTATGTCTCCTCTCCATTTTAAGCCCTAGGTGGTGAGCCTCTAACACAGGCTTTAGGGTGAGATGGCTCAGGTGATTTCTAGTGCTCTGCCAAACTCTTAGCTGAAAGAATTCAAGATATTTTTTTATTATAATGATTAACTGAAGAGTACCCTTGGACAGTGAAAAATCTTTCATCACTGAAGTTCCTTTGTTGTTTTTAATTGTAAAATTCCTTATTTGATGCTTTGTAGCAAGTGATTTTAAGGTCACAAACACTTGTTGCTAAAGTGAGATTTTTGGACTTGTATTCCTAAGCCTCATTAGCGTATGGAGACTTGCCTATATATAAAACTTCTTCAGCCTGTACCATTCTCTATCTTCTAAAGTCCTGGGTACCCATATCACTCTATTGCCATTTATTTGTTTATTTGACCTGTGCATTTTCTTTTTTTTAATTTATTTTTAAAATAAAAATTGTATATATTCAAGGTATACAACATAATGTTTAGATATATACATGGTGAAATTTCTACTGCTGGCATTTCAGTGCTTTGTGTGTTTGTTTATGTAAGAGGTGTTTGTTGAGCTACAGTGCCAGGTACAGAGAATACAGGAGTGCTCAAGAGAGATGCGGTTATATCTGTCAATGACAATCTAGTGGCGAGAAAAATAAATTAACTAATTAGGTAGTTATAGTACATTGTGATACAGCATTGAGATATAGGGGAGACTTGAGGAAGTGTGGAATCAGAGACTGGGCCTGTCACTTAGCTTGGATAGTCAGGGAGAGAGTCAAACTTCATGGAGTAAGTGACATTTAAGCCAGAATCTAAAGATGAATAAAAATGAACCAAGTGAAGAGGGATTGCATACAGTTTGGGGAGAGAGGCAGGTAAAAGGATCAGTCATGTGCAAAGGTCCAAGAGACCATTTAGCTTTGGGGAACTGAAAGTTCATATGTCTGGAACTCTGAGTGTGAAGGGTAGTTATTATAGCAACAGATAAAGGTGGAGTAGTGAACTGGGCTGTATATTAAAGGAACTTGAAAGCTGTGTTAATGAATTTCAACTTATGCGTAGGTCATTGGGAAACCAGTGAAGAATTTTAGTTTGATTAATGTTTCAGAAGATGACTCTGGCTATGATAACAAAAAATTAATTGCAGAGGGAAATACTAGAGGAAAGAAGAGAAACCCTGTTAAGTACTTTATGATTTAAATTAGATAAGAGATAGAGGCCTAAATTACGGAGTGGCAGTGCGTGTCAAAAGACAACAGATTTGAGAGATATTTAAGAGAGAGAAGCAACAGAAGTTAGAGACATGGTAGGGGTTTCTGGGTTGGGCAGGTAAAAGGTATCCTTTTGCAAAACTCTTTGGAGAGAGAAGCATTTTCTACGTGGAAAGATGATGAGTTAATTTTAGATAAGTGTTGTTTTTGCATGCCCTGCTGGATATCAAGGTGGTGGTGTGCCAGTGGGCTGCAGGCAGAAGCCAGTTTGTGGTGGGCTAAAGAGTTGAGGGGTGAGTGGGAAGTGAAGAAGTGGAGAAAGCAGCTTTAGGCAACTCTTTCCAGAGGGCCTTTTTTTTTTCTTGTCCTCCCCTCTGCTTTTTTTTCAATGAGATAAGAAAAAGAGATATGTAAGAACCTCACTCTACTTATTTAGTCTTCTCTCCTGAATTATGTCGTAAGCTTATGAAGATAGGACTTCATATCATAAAAAAAAGTCACACAGTAAACACCTAGCACTGTTCTGTGAAGAGAGAACAATGGATGCTTACTGCATTTGAAAGTCCCTACCTGGTGTTCTTTCAGTGTTCAGGTTGAGAATTGCGAAGTAAATGTTAAATATATAGACTAATTTTAACTTGGCCTAAATCCACAGGTGGCATTTTTCTTTCTCAGTTTGTTCCCTGGTACTTTTAATTTTCAAAAGAGAAAGAAACTGCAACTCCTACAAGCAGGGGGCACTAGCTTCCTTCTGGTCTAACTTTGAGCTGAATCTTTACCTATCGGAAGTGCTTAGTAGACTGTTGCTCAGTGGTTAATTTTTTCTTCAGATGGGATGGAGGTAGATGCTACACCAACAGTTGCTGGACAGTTTGAGGATGCAGATGTTGATCACTGAAAATGATTGATGCTGCTTTAGGGTGAGTAGTTTATTTTCTCCCTTGTCACTGAACATGAAAATCATGTGAAATAATTGATTTTTATTTTCATAATTGAGGAGAACTCCATAAAATTAGCAGTTGTGGAAAAATGTTAGTTATTCATTTATGAAATTATTTAAAATCGTGTAGGTTTTTTCCCTAAGAAATCAAGATCTGCCAACATGGTGATGTTCAGGTTAACATTTATTGAGCACTTATTACGTGCTAAGCACTATGCTAGGCATTGAGAGTACATGGAAGAATAAGACATACCCATCTTCAGTGAATCAGGAGAAGGATATTACCCTTTGTTCAGAAACAGAGATATCCCTGGTTGGCTCAGGTGGGAACAACAGAGCCTGAGGTCATGTCCTGCTCTGCTCAGTCACCTTTTCCCACTTGTGATGTTTGAAACCTTAACATACTCATCAAAAAACACAAAGCAGAGATTTGCTGCAACTCACTACTTTTCAGTTGAGGGAGGAAGTAGAAGTCATTCCAATCTGAGTTTAAGCCTTGAATCATAATCTTGTATCAGTTTCCCTCGTTTTGAATATAATGGAGGACCAAGGTCCTGGGCACTTCAGTGTTAAAGGCTGATTTGCCAAACCATATCAAGTCCACGTACAGTTGCCCAAAAGCTGTCACTTCCCAAGTTGCTTCATTCCTGCTTTTCTTGACGGACATGAGTTCACTGCCAATTTTCTCTCCTCTGACACATTCTCATGAGCTTTGCCTGAAGTTTGTTCCTGACTGTTTACTTGTTACATGCTACTCTGAGAAATAAATTGTCCTTTGTCAGTTTGAGTATCTCAACTGTATGTTAAATACTAGCTGAAGGTCATGTAACTAGTTTATATCATACTGAGCTAGGATTAGTAATTAGCAGTCCTTCCTTTAAAAACTAAGATCAGGAATACCCTGGCAGTCCAGCAGTTGGGACTCCGTGTTTTCACTGCCGAGGGCCTGGGTTTGATCCCTGGTCCGGGAACTAAGATCCCACAAGCTGTACAACGTGGCCCAAAAAAAAAAACTGTTAAGATTTTTACATTGTTAAATTGTTGTTCCACTGTCCCCTTTACAACGTCCTTCTACTGCTGACCTTATAGCATTTTCTTGAATACTAGCTGTTTTCCATTCTTTGAGTACTTATACCCAGGTTCTTTGTTTTATTAAAGCATATAGTAATAACGTGGCAAGATTTATGTATTTTTGGCTTGAGTTTATACCATTGTCAGTCATCCAATTAGGTTGTAAGATCCCTTGTTTTTCAAGTTCCATTTACCTTCCAGATTATTGCCACTGTGAAAATAACATCGCTTCTTATAGTAACCATGAATTGTGATAATGGAACTCTGCCTTCCTCTTAGATGCCAGTGGAACTATTAGAAAATAATCTTAAGAGTTCTGTGATTTAATATCTCTTTCTTTAAATATTTATTTCCACAACATTTATTTCTGTCATTGGTAGCCATATAGTCTAAAATCAGCAATGTCTCCTCTGCACTTAGCTGGAGCTCTGTTAACGTTAATTTTCAGATCTCACAGTTCCAGATGTCAGTATTTCACTATTCTACTTCATGGGAAATCTTTCAGTACCAATATAAGCCTTCTTCCCTTATTTCTCAGATTCTTATTTATTACATTCTTTATAGCGTGTGGATTTTTTCAGTAACTTTTATTGAAACTGGAAAACAGATTTTTTGATCTGGCTTTAACATATTTCTTCTTGAAAACAGACTATTCAGAGAACACCAACTACTCTACTAATAAGATTGAGAAACTTACTCGGTATGTCACAAATGGTTACACAAATGGGATGTTACAGCATTTCCTGGCGAGAATTCTTAGCATTCTTTGTAATGCAATTTTATGGTGAAATAACTGTAAAATAGCCCAAACTTTCTAATGAGCTGATGATTTGTTTTCCTTTCATTTTGTGCTACAGCTGGAGCAGAGAGATACTTTATTCATAAAGTTTATATAAGTTCTTCATCGGGATAATTGACCTCAATTCCAAACAATGTCTGTAAATTTTTAATCATTTAAAATTACATTTGCTTTTGAGGAGTGAACAAGGAATAATTAGAGTGTGTATGCAACTATTAAAAATTTCAAGATAATGGAGCTAGGACTTCTCAATGCATGAGATAGGGTGGAGAGGAAGGCACATGAATAGTGGAATCACAACTCTACCACGTACCAGCTGTGTGCCTTTGGACAGGCGTGTAACTTCTCTAATTCTCAGTTACCTCTTCCGAAAAATGAGGATGATAGTAAATACCTGGCAGGATTGTTGCTAAGACTGAGATATAATATATCTAAGTCCCTGGCACTCTTGACTAGGCATTTAATAAATTAGCTATTATTATTATAAACACTGTAAACCTTTTGTTTTTCAGATTCTGCTCATAACCTTAGGAGAGAACTTGGTGCCTCTTCCACTGTGGAGTGGGTATTGATGAAAGTCTTTTTCCTTCTCCAAAACTTACCTGAACCAGTTCTTTCTTGAGACAGATTATACTGAGATAACAAGTTGTCGCCAGCACAAGAAACTATGACCTTTATTAACAAAGGTGAATTAACTTAACCAAGAGGGTATTTGTAGTTTATCATTTACTCCAAAACTTTGTGTCTAGGTGTACCCTCCGTAGGCTTATAATTCCTGCCTTCACTATATGCATCCTCATAACCTAGTAGGACTACATGGTGGAAATGCACTGGCACTTGAAGGTGTAGGTAGACTGCATGGGAAAGAGAGGGGCTGAATACAAGATATACACCTTAGGGCCTAAGAATACCCTTACTCCTTAAAAAAAGAAAAACAGATATCTCAGATAAATCCTGGCCTATGCACAGTCTCCGCAGGGTTAAAGGTCTTTTTCTTTTTACTAATTGGGAACCCAGATTAATTAACTCTAGGGAGCCTCTTCAGAAACAGCCCAGCCACACATACTACCACTAACACAAGTGCTTTTGCCTAGCCTTTGCTCCTTTCACCATGTTTCACCAGTCTGTTCTCTTATAACCTCTTAGGTTATATCCTTCCATTCCCAACCTCTTAAGTCAGTTTCTGTAAAAGAACAAGTGAAATTGGGGTGAAGTTCTCAAAGTACTTCAGATAATTGTTTTGTCTTTGTAATAGCTTAACAAATAAATCTAGGTTTTCTATATTATTGTGCTCTTATCCTTTTTTTTTAATTCATTTTTATTGGAGTATGGTTGCTTTACAATGTTGTGTTAGCCTCCACTGCATAACAGAATGAATCGGCCATACACATACAGATATCCTCTCCCTTTTGGACTTCCCTCCCATTTTCATTCTTGCCTAAAACCATTAATGAGAAACATTTCTTAAAAAATTAGTGTTGGCAAAAACTGAGAATCTTGTTGGTCTTATTTTTGTTTGACTTTTGTTGAGAACATGAACATGAAATAAGTAAGAAAATGTATAGTTAGAGCTTCAGCCAGATGTTTAGTAGGACAAGGTCATAACACATTTCAAAGGGATTTCTGCTTCCACTTGAATCAGGAGTAATTTCTCAGGGCATACTTTTCAACTCTCAATTTTCTGTTTTCACAGACACCTGGGTAGTTATCAGGCTGATTTGTAATTACAGGTTTATACTTGGACTTTTTTTTTTTTTTTTGGCGGTACGCAGGCCTCTCACTGTTGTGGCCTCTCCTGTTGCGGAGCACAGGATCTGGACGCGCAGGCTCAGCGGCCATGGCTCACGGGCCCAGCTGCTCCGCGGCTTGTGGGATCCTCCCAGACCGGGGCACGAACCCACGTCCCCTGCATCGGCAGGCGGACTCTCAACCACTGCGCCACCAGGGAAGCCCCTATACTCGGACTTTATGACCTTAAAAATAGGTTAGGAAAGCTATTCACAGTTACTTGCCTAATTAGTGACTAGTGTGTCACCACTAAGCCCAGTGTTCTTTTCAGCACTTTTACTTGGTTTCCCTCATCTTGCATGGTAGACTGAAAAAAACGAATATTCTTTTTCCTGACCAGACTCTTATAAATACTGAATTTGTTACAACAAGCAAAGATAAAGGCCGCTTGGAAATGGGAACTGAAATTTACTGAGACCTTCTCTGTACTGTTCTGGGTTCTTTACATGCATTATGCATATAATATTCTTAACCACCTTATGAGTTATAGGTGCTTTTATGATCCCACTTTAGAGATGAGGAAACTGAGTTATACAGGGAGAGGTAAAGTAACGCTTGAGGTCACATAGATAGGGAGCTGTGATTTTTAAGCCTGTGCTCCCAAATACCATTCAGCCTTACCATCTACCAGCAGCTGAAAGGAAGCACATTTTCTTTTTACTGCAGGGTTTTCAGTGTTAAAATTTCAATAGACAGCACAGGAAGTTCCCAAATTTCTCTGCTGCCAATCTCAGCAGCACTCATAATTCTATGCTAGACGTTTATCCATTCTTCAGTAAGCAGTCTGGGTATTCTTATGGGCTAATCTTAGCAATTCTATTTGAATTCCTTTTTAAAGTCATGTTTACATACTTGTAATCACGACTTTTAGTGAAACATAAAGTGCTCTTTGATAACATATCAACAAAATGTTGAGATTCTGTGCACTGTGTTTCCTGTAGGCACTGCTGCGGTCAGCCTGGTATTGTGGATAATGCAGTCAGCTAAGATGCAGGAGACCAAGCATCTAGTTCTGACTTGGCAGACAAGATATTTAATCTCTCTGGACCTACTTCCTCATCTTTGTAAAATAAGAGGACTAGACTTTCAAAGTCTAAATGACTTTAAAAGAGTCAACTGTAACATTCTGTAATAGTAGGCAGGTGTACCCATAGCTTTGAGAAAATAAGAGAAAGAAGAAAAGATCAGGTCACACTTTTTAAAAATAAAATTCATAATGATCAGCAAGCCAACATTTCTTGATTCTATTTGAACTTAATTTTAGGGTTGCTGGAATTGTTTTGTTTACTGCTTCTTGGTGTAGAGGAAATTTTAAGAAAAGACATAGACATTCTCGCCCCATAGCTAGGGTTAGTGGTCGTCTGATCTAGGTTCTATAGTTTAAAAATGTATTCATTAAAATATCCCAGTGGATTTCTGCCTCCCTCAGGTCACTTTGTCAGATATTGATACTTTTCAGATAGGCTTGTTTAAATGTTGATTGTGTATTTTGAGATCTCGTTGGGATCTTGCCGGTATTGTTAAAGATGAGGGATTATGCACAGATGATCATAGTATATAGCCCTTTATTTTTAGAAGACAAGTGTGATTACTCATTGTTCAGAGAAATTTTAGATAAAATTTTATTTATCTGCAGGATTTCAGATAGAATCACTATATAGTTAATTGTCATACAAATCATATTTTTAAAGTATTTCTAGAATGGGTGAATCTTCATCTGGTACCCATCTTCTGTGGCTAGTAGATAGTAATTAAAATCTGAGAAAATCTCTTATGAGGATTCTGATAGAATTATTGCCATCCCTTGACAAAGAAGCTGAAATTGAAAAATACTTTCACTAGCGTCTCGCTTTGTCTGCCCCTATCTACGTAAATAAAATCAATATCTAATGTCAGGGACTTAATAACTTCAGATGAGAAATCAGGACAACTTTGGGGAGAGAGCAGTGAACTTAGAATTGTTGTTTTTAACACCATTTTAAGAAGATAAAATAGAAATACATAACTTGGATGAGAAGGCTAATAAATAAAAGTGTATACAGATGAATTCTTCTTAGGATTTTATTTTTGGATTATTTTGAAGATTGTATGAATCACTAACAGCAGTGTCTAGAAGATGATGCAATAAATGTTAATTATTACCAATAGTAGTTAATTCTTTCTATAACAGAAAGAAGCAGCTACAAATGTAATGTTAACTCAGCTCTTAGAATACATCTGAGATGGCTGATATTTAAAATTCCACTGAGCAATTAAAACAGATGTGATAAAATTATGCATTTTTCTCGAAGGACCTTCAGGCCTTCACTGCAGGTCTCTACCCTTGCTCTACAAACAGGTCCAATGGACTTGCTCATCTAGTTTCTAGGCATGTAACAGGTTAGAAAAGGAGAAAAGGGGTGGTTGCCTCAGGCATATTAATAGCAGCAGTAAACAGCTGACAGAATTATGAAGAAAAGCAAATATGTATTACCCCAAAATATAGCAGTCTAAGCCTTCATAGCGTGTAATGCAGATATGAGAGTAGTGTAGCAATTTATGTTCATAAAAGTATGACCAAAACTATCAGCCTAAATTCTGGTTGTAAATATCCAAATCTGGCTAATTTAAGCAGAAAAAAAAAAAAAGGCAAAAAAAAGGCTATCTGGTAGCTCACAAAATGGACATGAAAGCTGAAATAAACCAGGCTCAGAAAAAGGTTAGGAACTAGGATTGGTTTACATAAGATGTTGTGATTCCTCTGGGTGTTAGACTGATTGAATTGCTTCTGTGTCTTTGAGTCACCACAGGGTCCTGGTTGGCACTGTGTGTGTTGCCAGAAGACAGGACTGTCTGGCCCTTTCAGCTTCTGTAGTGGAAGGGCACTGCCCCTGCCCAGATTCTCACAGTAGTGGATTATCCCAAATAGAAAGGAGGCTTGGATGCTGGCTTGCAAAATTTACAGCTGTCTACTGCATCCCCAAACCTTAAAAAACAAACAAACAGAAACAACAACAACAAAAACTATAAATTGGGGTTGTATATAATTAAAGAAAGGTTTTTATAGAAACTGAGGGACATACTGTTGATATTTGTCAAAGCTTAAAATGCACATGAGAGACCCAGAGACTTCACTTAAAGGAATTTATCTAAAAGATAAATTTGCACATTAGGAAAAGTCATAAGCGCAAGGATATTAATTGCAACTTTATTTGTAAAAGACTGAAAACAACCTCAATGTCTATAGTTAAGCCTGGGTCAATTATTTACAGTACCTCTGTACAGTGGAAAACTGTATCCCTTAAAAAGAATTGGTTAGAGGGAAGAGATATGGGAACATATGTATATGTATAACTGATTCACTTTGTTATAAAGCAGAAACTCACACCATTGTAAAGAAATTATACTCCAATAAAGATGTTAAAAAAAAAAAAGGTTAGATACTATGTACCAATAATGAATAAGCTCCAAGATAACATTAGATTAAAAAACAAGACACAGATATTTGTATAGAAGAAAAGGGGCTGGAGGTTACAATGGGGATTATACGTATCATGTGCATAAGAAAGTTGTTTGGGGGAGAAGTAGGGGACTGGGGTAGGAGGGAGACGAGTATTTTTCCCGTGTTCATGGGTTGAATTGTGTCCCCTCAAAACGATATGTTGAAGTCGTGACCTCCAGCATCTCAGAATGTGACTTTATTTGGACATAGGGTTTTTACAGAGGTGACCAAGTTAAAATGAAGTCACTAGGATGGGCCCTAATATAATATTTACTGGTGTCCTTATCAGAAGGGAGAATTTGGACACAGAGACAGACATGGCAGAGGGAAAGCCATGTGAAGATGGGAGATTGTAGTGATGCATGTACAAGCAGAGGAATGCCTGAGGCTACCAGAAGCTAGGAGAGAGGTCTGGAACAGATGCTTCCCTAGTGCCTTTAAGAGGGATCATGGCTCTGCTGACACCTTGCTTGGACTTCTGACCTCCAGAACTGAGAATAAATTTCTGTAATTCTAAACGACCTAGTTTATGGTACTTTGTTATGGTGGTACTAGAAAACTAACACATCTCCTGCATGGTTGTAATTTTTATCTGAGGAATAGGGATCTGGGCTATATATTGTAGTTTAGAGTTTCAAAGAATTAAAAAATTTACAATTATTCATTGTTTAAATGCAAAACTCTGCAGGTAAAGGAAAAGTTGGTTATCGTTACCTAACTTTATAAATAATTTGTGTTCTGAAATATTTTGGGCATATTAAAAAGATTAACCTAGAGAATATTATGCTTAGTGGAATAAGTCAGAAAAAGACATACTATATGATATCGCTTATATGTGGAATCTAAAAATAATACAAATGAATGTATATGCGAAACAGAAACAGACTCACAGATATAGAAAACAAACTATTGGTTACCAAAGGGGAGAGAGAAGTGAGGGAGGGACAAGTTAGGGGTATGAGATTAACAGATGCAAACTATCATGTAAAAAGTAAACGGGCAACAAGGATATATTGTGTAGCACAGGAAATTATAGTCATTATCTTGTAATAACTTATAATGGAGTAAAATCTGCAAAAATACTGAGTCACTATGCTATACACCTGAAAATAATGTAATATTGTAACTCAGCTATACTTCAGTTAAAAAAAAAAATACTAATGTAACACATACCCATATACTCACATGCAGCTAAGAAATAAAATTGTACAAATACAGTTGAAGCTCCCTTTGTATTCCCCAGATCCCAGTCCCCTTCCTCCTCTTCAGAAGTAACCACCATCCCAGATTTGGTATTGATCATAACTATGTATGTGTTTGTATTTTTGCTAAATGTATATGTATGCTATAAACACTATATAGTATTGGGTTGCATGTTTTTTTTAACTTTTATTAATTGAATCTTTCTGCTGCTTTTCCTACTTAAGCACTTTATTTACTTTTTTTAAGATTTAAAATTTTAATTATTTATTTATTTTGGCCGTATTAGGTACTTTCTTGCTGCGTGCAGGCTTTCTTTGCTTGTGGCAAGCAGAGGCTATTCTTTGTTGCGGTGCACAGGCTTCTCTTTGCAGTGGCTTTTCTTGTTGTGGAGCATGGGCTCTAGGCACGCGGGCTTCAGTAGTTGTGGCACATGAACTCAGTAGTTGTGGCTCGCAGGCTCTAGAGCGCAGGCTCAGTAGTTGTGGTGCACGGGCTTAGTTGCTCCGCGGCATGTGGGATCCTTCTGGACCAGGGCTCTAACCCATGTCCCCTGCATTGGCAGGCGGATTCTGAACCCACTGTGCCACCAGGGAAGCCCCACTTATGTAAATCTTAAAGTTTGCTAGATTTTGCTAAACTGTTCTCCAAAACGATTGTAGCTATTTACAGTTCCACCATTAGGGAATAATGCTTCTCTATATCCTCATCAATTTTTGATATTTCCAGACTCCTGAATTTCTGCCAACCTGATGAATATGGAAGTAGAATTTCATCAGGATTGTAATTTCCATGTTCCTGATTATTAGTGAGATTGAACACCTTCCTGCTTTGTACATTTGACTTTTCCATATTTTTTGCCCAGTTTTAAGTTATTTTTTTCTTACTCATCTGTCCTTTATATATTCTAGATTCCAGTCTCCTAGTCTGTGACTTGTCTTTTCATTTTGTTTACAGTGTCTTTTAAAAGCAAGAAGTTGTGGAATCCTGTGTGCTTTTAGAAGCTAGGAATTATTCCTTATGTAGGATGCTTTAAAGTGTGGTTATTCTAGCCCTAGCATTCTAATACAGTTTTGCTACAGTGTGTTTTTAAATAATGTGAACTAGCTCACAAATGATTGCTGAGTAGGGCAGTGATGTCCGTATAACCCAGAAATCACATTGGTTCATGTGCAGTTTTTCCCAACACATTAATATTTTGCACCAACAGTTGTGTACAGTTTTGTAATAGTTAAATCGAAGAATATATGCCTTTAAGTCTGAAATAGAGAGCTGTTGCATGATTTGATTGTTTTAATAGGATCACTCTGGTAATAGAAACAGGAAGTTATTGCAATAATCTGGACAGGAGTAAGTAGATGGAGGCTTGACCAAACTATGCTAGTAGGCCATAATGAAAAGTATGAAAGCCTACTACCCTAGAAAAACACACGTACACAAGAAGACATGCACAAGAATGTTTTATCACATGCATTGATTTAATAGTGAGTAAGAACAAATACCATCAATAGAATGGGTAAACTATGCAGTTTGAATTAACTAGAGCTGCATGTATTAACTTGAGTTATATGTTAGACAACCAAGTATAGAGTTACATTTACAGATGGATATGAGTCTGGAGTTCAGGACAGTTGTACAAGCTGGAGACAGAAATTTGGCAGTTATTAGGATATAGTTGCCATAAAGCCACAAGACTGGATAAAATTACCAAGGGAGTAAGTATAAATAGAAAAGAGCTCAGAGGACTGAGCCCTGGGAAACTCTTATCATTTAGTTTGGGGAAAGGAGGAAGAATAAACTGAGAAGGCAATAATTTTCTGGAAGTGAAGTGATCCAGGAGGAGAAAGCAATAAATTGTATCAAATGCTGCTGATAGGTAAGAAGTATGAGAACTTGATTTAACAGCATGGAAGTCATTGATGGCCTTGGCAGGAATTTCAGTGGAATGGTAGAGTTGAAGGGCTGACTAGAATGCTTCAAGAAAAAATGGGAAGAAGAAAACTGAAGAACTTCTTCAGACTCCCACCATCACATCTGCTTAACCAACTCTTCTTGTGCCCATATATTCTTACCTTTTCTCCTGTTACTATGAATGATCTGTCTGTGCTTCTAGCTAAGGCCAGCCCCTTCAGTTGTGCACTTGCTTCCATCTTTGCTAGCCAATTAAAAACTATGGACCTGGGAAATCTCCCCTCCCTTTCCTACATCATTATTTTCTCTACTGCATCATTCCCCTCAGCATTCCCCATCAGCATGCTGATGTCTTTCCCACCTTAAAAAAGGAAATTCTTTCTTGACCCAATTTCCCCCATGTTTTCTTTGCTTACAGCAAAAGTCTTTGAAAGAACTGTCCTGCTGCTATCTCCAGTTTTTCTTCTATTTCATGTTTGGGTGCAGGCATGGAATAAGCAGACAGTTGGATTTAATCAAATTGTGGTTAAGCCATGTGAGTATGATGAGATAAAGGAACAAGGGAGTTAAGATTCTATGTAAGAGTGTAATTTAAGCTGCTGAAGGAGACGAGAGTAATTGAGAGGGGAGAAAGATGTGAAAACGTGGTGGTATCGGTGGGCAGAAGTTCCCCATGGGGGGTTCAGAGGATCATTGGAGATGAGATAGTAGGGCGAGTGAGCTGGAGAGAGGGGTTAGTGGTTGGGGAATGAGGTATTTGAGATCAGAGAAGAGTTTGAGTTATTGGTAATGACAAGCTCAAGGTTATGACCAAAGTTGTCATTGAGGCAGAAGAGAAGGGAAAAATTATTGAAGAGCCTTTCAAGTTCAGCCAATGAACTGGGAGGCCAAGATATTGGAAGGATCGTCTTTGTAAGTATTGAAATCACCAACAAATACAGCTGGAGTTGTGTTGTGGAGAGTGAGAGCGAGACAGGAACTAAATTCCTAAAGGATCAAGAGGGAATTGAGGGGACTGTACAGTAGATAACTGCAATAAGAAGTACCCAGGTAGAAGGTGGCATGGTCTGATGACATGTTTTTAATGGGGGGAGCAGAGAATAGATGAGGAGAAAGGGACCTGTTCCATCTCCAGGCCCAGTGGTATCAAGAGGTGTGATAGAGAAAACAGCTAAGCTACCATTTGAGAGGGCTGCAGGGGAAGCCGTGTCATCAGAAGTCACAACCTCTAATTCTGACAAGTGCAGTTTAGAGGGCTGGGCATTTTCACAAATTAATACTCAATTTTCTTAAACCACAGTCTCATGATAAAGAGACATGAAGAAAAAAAAATTCCTATAAGAAAAACAGCCATGAAATAATAAGTGAAATTCAGCTTCATGTTTGGAAGAGACATAGGGAGTGGCAAAGGGACTATTTTAAAGGGACCAGTCATTTTGTGTGCTTGTAATAGCAGAAGTCAGGCCTAATATTGACTGATCTTTTGATTTTTTTCAAGAGAAGCTAGAACTATGGATTTTTGTGTGGTTTAAAAGCTTAAAATAACTAGCTTGTTATTTTGTTTTAAATACTGTGCAGGCCAAATAAAACAAGTCAGAGACTGCATTTAGCCATTGTTGCAATTTTATGAACTCTGCTTTTTAAAATAGAAAATACTACGGTATGTATTCCTAAGTTCAAGAGTCAAAGTCCATGACTGTCAAACTGGCTGCCTTGTTGGGTAGCCTGCAGCAGTCTGGTTCAGTCTGCAGGTGTAAAGGGAGTGACTATCACAGGCTGATCACCAAGCAGCACTTAGATCACCTGGCAGTTTATCAGTTGCTTCATTGATTATTACTCAAACAGATCTTATTTCGCCCCCCACCCCGCTTTTTTTTTTGCTTTCAGTTTTAACTCTGATAATGGAATTCCTTTGAAGAGAAACATACTTAACCTTTTATCATCTGAACTTTTAATAAAAAGTAGACATACAATAAAAGAAAGCTTCTAATAGAGGAAAACTTGAAGGTTCTTTAAGCCTAAAAAAACCCGCTGTTAATTCCTAAACAGATTGTAACATTATAAAGTATTTAATGTTTCTTTAAAATCTTCAATTTTCCATTAGTCTTAATGATGACGGAGAATATTTTTTTGTATTGAAGTAGAAGTTTAAAGATGGTATTTGGCTGTATTTGACCTTGGGCAAAGCAGTAAACCCCCTTCTAGACTTCGTTTCCTTATCTGTAAACTGGAGATTAAAAATACATGCCCTGCCTACTTCATAAGGTAGCTGTTTAGTCCGATGAGAATGTGAAAAGCTTACACCTTGTATGAGTGCTTTATTCTACTAAAGAATGACGGTTTGCCTAAAGCTGGTGAGATTGTCTATTTAGAGAAAATATTTTAGATTAGAATATATTTAAAATTCAGGAACCCCCTTGAGTATGAGTAGGTATATAATCTACTTCCAAAAGCAACTTTCCTATTGAAAGATGACACTGCTGATGGTATCACTGTGTGAGGTAGTGGCTGAAAAGTATCCTCTCTCCAGTTTTGTAAGCATGACTGTTTGAACTTTGGTTAAAAATCTTGTTCATTCAGGTGACACATGATACACGTACTCTTTCTTGGTCCTACCATCACCTTCCCTTCCCTTCCCTTCCCTTCTCACCCTGTACTCAATTTCTTTTTCATCAAAATTAACAATTATCACTTGAGATTTATATTTAAAGAGTCTTTTCTAGCAGCATTTAATACACGCTTAAAAGAACAAGTCTTAACTGAAAAACACAGGATACCTCATTTTCACAGTAATTTTTTTTAAGTCCCAGTGATGAAAACTCTAAGGCAGTTTCTTCAAAGGAAGATAACATTGACGAATCCAGTGCAGCCAGTGTGTGAATATTAGGTGATAAAATCTTTATCACATCCATCTTGACTGTCCTGAAACTTAGTCTGAGTCTTTTAGAATAGTTACTCCTTTTTATTAATTGTGTGGTTGTTATACAGCCATGGAAGGAAAAAACTGAACATCAAAATCATCAGCAATATACCTGAAAGAAAAATACAGTAAAAACAAAACAATCCCTAAGGAAGTTCATAATCATTCAGTGGTTATAATTTAAGATTATATACAGTTACATACCTAGAGATTTGTAGAGCTATGTTTAAGAGAATTAGCTACATCAGTTCTACATGAAACATGTAGGTATTTTAAAATATAATATTCTCACATTATTTTTCTTCAACGATGAATCCTTAAAAACAGTATATACTTGGAAAAACCAATAGGATCTAAACAGTGAATTCAAAGGATAAATAAAATAGATCTGGAGTTCTAGTTCTGGCTTCATTACTGACTTGCTGAGTGAGAAACTCTGGACTTGTGTCTCCATTTTAGTCTCAAAGATTAATAGCTTTTAGAGCTGTATTAATAAGCAGAGTATCTGAAAGAAAACTTCAGTTGACGTTTTAAATCTTAAATATAAATATGTTTTTAAAAAAATCATATTAGCAAATCTTCATTTTTGAGGTCATGCCAGATAAATCTAAACTAGCATATATATATATGTATATATATGTAAACAGTGTGATTTTTTTTAAAACCATTTTTTAAGATTTAAAATTTTTCAGTGGGAAATAGGGACATTTAGGAGATTTAGGCACAGGACTCAAATCACTGTCTAACAGAGAAGTCTGCAGTGGTTAATGTTTTTATCTGAAGGTATGTAGGCTTAAAGCTCTAAATCAGTTTAAACTTAGATTAAGAATGTGTGTTTGTCACATGCAGATTTGATAGTTTACTCCTGTTTGCTAACAAGAGGAAACCTTAAGGTTTGACTAGCATTTGGATAGCTTAACATATTTTTGAAAGATGAATCTGATTTGCAAACAAAGGCTTTAGATTTTTTTAAAAGTCAGAAACAGTCTGTTAATAAATCCACAAAATTTGACATTTTCTTTATAAAGTCAGAGCTAGAAAATAAGACATTACATTTAAAGCTTTCTAAAAATGGAGTTGCAGTTTCATAGAAGCAAATAGAATTTGCAAATTTTTATTATATGAAATGTGTAAGCTAGAGAATTAATTCTATATACATTCTTAGAGTCACATTTCTAACATTTTATTAATTGGGGAAGATGGCAGGGCCCATTAAAGGAATTATAATTATCTCCGCTATGAAGAGAAACAAGAAAGAACAAGGACCATGTCTTCCAAGAATAGTGTGCTCCCTGTTTGGTCAAGAAGGGAAAGAAGATAGGTATCTTGCAATTACTCTCCTCTGTTGCACTCTGTGGCACTGCCTAGTGTGTGTTTGCTTTGACTCCTCATCTCTTACTTAGCTCTTTGAATGACTCTTGTAAAAATAAAATTTATTTTTCTTATCCTTCTTTGAGTTTAATAGTGACCTTATTTCATTTGAGGCCATTCCTTTTCCCAATGGGAATGTAATTTCAGTGTATGACAAAAGTCAGTGGCAAGCCAGAATTCAGTATTCTAAAAACTGCCATTTAGTCACATGTCTTTTATCCACACCTATCGAATTATTTCTGTATTGTTTCTCATTCACAAACCTGTGAAAGCAGTATAGGAGCATGGCTCTTTAAATGAAAAACTAGAACAGAAATTTTATTTGGGTCTGTTTACAAAAAGCTAGGAGATCCTTAGGTTAACAAAGGAAGAATCTTTGAATGTATTTTCAACAGGCTAATTAGGGCCATACATAATTGCAGAAAAGTTTGATCCCAATCCCATTTTTAAAAGATCCCTTGGATAGGAAGTAAAGAAATAAAAGTGTATTTGTTTTTCATTTACGTATTTGGATTGTTTTTTGGATAAGTGGTTCTTTAAAATGTTTTGGTAATGGCAACAAGTAATGTTCTCTTCCTGTTTGCACCACACTGTCAGGAAGAGAATATACTCTGTTTTCCTACCCTACTACTCTCTGGTCTGTATATTTGCTAAAGGGGCAGAAGTGATTGCTCCTTTTTTTTAATCTGTCATGAGACTTTTTTCCAGTATGTTCTTCCAGGAAGAAGTTATCAAGTGATTTAGGCTAGAAAATGTGTTTAAAAAAGTCATGGTCTTTTTACAGAGAATGGCAATGACTTCTGTTTCTTTTTTCTTTTAAAATTCTTTTGGAAAGGCCTACTTTTTAGTTTTTTTTCAAGTAGTGAATGACATAATTCCTTAGTATCATGGGCCTACTGTTAAAATTGTAGTTGGAGCACATTAACAAATATATAATGTTAATAATATATGTTCATTTCAAATAAGACATATTAAGAGAATTTTTCCATATAAAAACTTCAGTAGACCAGTCCAATCAGTGATGTTTTTAACTTCTTCATGAACTTCAGTGACCTTTTTTACTTCTTAAAAATTAAGAGCAGAGAAAATTTAAAGAACTTATTGGAAAATACTAGTAATCAATAGATGAGAAAAAGCTACCATTATTAGCATTTTAAAATACAGGTTTTCTCTGATATTCTTCATGTTTAGGCCTATAGATATTGCTGAGCATAATAGATACTAAATGTGAGGAAAATTCCTAAATGAAACGAATGGAAGGAATGGAAGGAGTGAAGTATGATGGCTATTCAAACCTGTTATGCCTGTGTTCTCTCCTATAAGTACCCTCCTCCCCACCCCCTTTTTTTTTTTTAAAGAAATGAGCAACAAGAAACAAAATGCAAACCGGATAAAAAGAAGGATGAACTAACAGAAGGCCAGCTATCCTCATATTCATTTATAGTTATGAATTATAGTCAGGCTTAAAACAGATGACTAAACAAAATCAAGAAATGCTGATAACTTACATAAGGAAATGCATATCATGATTACAGTTATTTTATAACTTCTTTATGTTATTTGACCTACCTGAAAAGAGGAGTTTTACATATCTGATCCAGATAGAGATAACAGGAATGCAACTTGTGGAAAATTTTAAAACTACATTTATTATAGTTCTGCATTGTTTCATGAGATGCCCTTCTGTAAAATGAGTCAAATGAACTAAATAGTATTTTATTTGGCGCTCACAAACTTGAAAAAAACAAATTCCTTTAGCAAAAAAAAAGATTATTTTTTAAAGGAAGTAATTACTCCTCACTTTTTTGCCCTCATATCTGAGGGCTTCTTAAAGTGGTATCAGACCTCAAACTGACTATCCTTAACTAGGTAATTTGTTTCTTTGAAGATAAAAACAGTTTTAAAGGATACTGCACAAAATAAAATGTTACTTCAGGCATAACATTTCCTACCTTTTTTCTTTTCTGTCCCTACTCTGGCTTTGGAAATTGACATGTTACAGTGACATTCCATATCATATTTAAAATATTCTAATCTTTTAATTATATTAAATAAAAATATGCTTACCTAAAGAAGGAGCCAGCCAATATACTATAAAAAATTGAAGGAATGCTTCATCAAAACACTTGAAATGTAGTGAAAGTGCCAAAGCTGGATTAAATACAGCTCCTGTTAGACTTCCTCCTGTAATACATTTTAAACAGAATGATAGCAAACCATATATCTTACATTTTCTTGCAACTAGAAATACAGGGATTACTAAATGTAACTATTTCATTTTAGGTATTTAAGTATTCTTATTCTGTAATATTCCTTTGCAGAATCACCTGGCATAGAGGATAAAAATAGATTATAGATTATAATATGCCAGGTGCAAAAAAGCGGGGGTGGGGGGGACAAAGGACATTAAGAATTTTAATCCAATGCTTTTCCTATAGTATATTATAAAATGCACATTGAAAGTTAACCTGCTCTGTTATTGTTCTTACAGTTTTATAAAACAGGAGATTTGGCTGCCCTTCTTAACATTCATCAACTTAAATGAGTGAATAATAATAAAAATAAGACGAAAGTACATTTAAAATGGGTACAATACCCCAAGATCCTCTTGAGCAGAAGTACCTTTGCTTTGAAAACAAAAAATGGACCACAGCATTATCATTGACTCCATTTTTACTTGGCAGCAGAGCCCTGAAGAAGTGACTGTGAGTGGTATGTGAATTATATCTCAATAAAGTGGTTACAAAATTTTTAAAAATAAAAAAAAGTGACTGAGTAGTCGTGAAAGATAAGCACAAATTCTAACTGTTGACTACTTTTCAGGATTCATGGTCCAGCTCTGCACAGGGTCTCTCTCTGAGATGGGGCCCAGGAGCTTATAGTTCTGGCTACATAGCAAGTAAGGAAAGGCAAAAGAGGTTGGACTGCCTGTCCAGTGGTTCTCACCTGAACTGTGGCTCAGCTTTTCAAAACATATTCTAATTGTATCCCTGAGATAGAGACATTTCTGGTGGTGGTTCCAAGTGGAATCTTTGGCACACTTGTCTGCCTCTGACTCAGCCACAGCTACAGATCCGGAGATCTTCACAAATTTTACGTGGACATATGCCACTATAGCATGTTAATTGTCTTTATAAAATGCAGTGAAGTAAATTAAGAGACCCTTTCATAAGATTTCACTAATGAGATTTCACTCCTGATAGGCTGAAAACATTGAAGCTGTGTGGAGGTAAAGATGTTGACACTGAACTGAGTTCACTCCATGGCTAAGAGTCCTTTTTAGCATACCAGCCTCACAGCATGATTCATATTTATGCCTCAGCAATTATAAATGACATCACATCATGGACCTTCAGGACCACTCTTGAATAGTCAAATCTTGGAATGTTAAACCTGCAACTGCCGAGGGCCAACAGAATTGTTTGGTTGGCATGTGGTCATTTCAGCTTAATTCCACAAAAAATTATTGAGTTCTTATGTTCTGGACACCATGGATAAAAATATAAGGATTCACACAGATCTTTATAATATAATATGTGCGGTGATAATATGTGACCTGTTATTTTTTTTCGGCATTTATCAATAAAAATAGACTGAATCATTGCCCTCATAATTAGTTTGCTTCAGTTTTCCCATTAGGTCTTTGGTATCTCCATTAGGTCTAAGAACACTGTCAGTCAGTTTTATACCATTCTAAAACTCCAACTACTTCACACTTATCTTCTAACCCTTACATCACCAATTCTGCTGGTAGAATTGGTAGAAGCTGCTCCTCCTACCCAGAGGTACAGTCTATTCCCCTGTCGTGGATATGGACTGGCTTTGCAACTTGCAATGACAAATAGAATGCAGCAGAAGTGATGCTATGTGAATTCTGAATGTGAGAAGCAACGCTGAGTGAATTCTAGGTTCAGGTCTCAATAAAGCCATCGTCGGTTTCCACTTTTTACTCTCTTGGAACAATGTCCTGAACCATGTAAGTGAGCTGGAGGATGAGAGGCCACAGGGAAGAAAACTGAGGCATCTTAGATGGCTGTTGGTACCAACTGCTGGACGAGTGAAGCACCTTGGCTCTTCCAGACATACTAACTGTCCAGCTATATGATCTCAGGAATTTCCTATCTAATCCACAAAGTCATGAAAAATAATAAATTACTGTTATTTTAAGGATAAGTTAACTGATTCAGAAATCCATTGTGTCAACAAAAGGCCCAAAATGTGGCATTGGCTTTGATGATTTAGACTGGGTAATTCTTTGTTGGGAGTTGTCCTTTGCATTGTAGGATTTTTAGCAGCATTCCTAGCCTTCACCCACTAGGTGCCAGTTGCACATCCATCTCCCACCTTGTAACAACCACAAATGTCTCCAGACATTGCCAAAAGTCCCCTGCGGGGGCGGGGGGCAAAACTGTCGCATTGAAAACCACTGTCCTAGAGAACTACTGGTACTTGTATACTAGTAGACACACATAAGATTGTTTATTTATAGTAGCAATGAACTGGGAAAAACCTAAATGTCCATTCAGAAGAAGGTAGCTAAATATACAACTTAGTTATTAATTTGGAATACCATTCAGTACTGAAATAAGTGAAATCTCTTTACTAATATAGATCTCCAAGATAATATCACTGAACCACACCACTAAACAAAGCAAACTGCAGAAAGTAAAGTATGATACCTTTCATGTTAACATGACCACATAATAGTTTCTATAGGGTCCTATCTATACGTATAATAAATGCACGTAAGAATTTGGAAGGACACATATGCACGCACAGAGGACTACACTGGTGAGAAGAGTAGGCAGGGAAGGAGAGGGGACAGGCATGAAGGATGGCAATCAAAAGTCTCATTGGTAATATTTCCATTTTTTACAAAAATAACACATTCATGTATTGTGTAATTAAATGTGAATTATTTAAAAAGTAAGAATCATCCATCAGGCACAGAACTTACAGAAAATGGCTTTGAAAAATAAGTTACTATTTATTGATGCCTGGAGGGGAGAAGCCATAACATATGTTGAAGAAGAGGTATCAACAGGGAGATCCAGCTGGCTGACTGCCAAGAGTTTTAGAAGACAGTATGACCTTGGTGAAATTACCACAAAGGCTGAGTCCCAAATCTGATAATTATAGGCACTAATGTTTCTCAGTACTCCTAAAGGGAATCAAATTCTCTGTGACAGAACGACACTAGTTAAAATCATGTAAGACTCGTGTAAAAGCTAGAATGTCAATTAACTAATTCATAATGGAAGCTAGGCCTTTCCAGTGACCAGAACATTTGTGCCAGTTACTTTGGGAAGAACTTGGAATACATTATTCTTCATCATAGTCTGAAGAGATAGGTAGTATTATTCTCCATTTTAAAGATGAGGAAACTGAGACCTAAATTACGTTATCTCTCCTATGGACACAGTCCAACTCCAAGGCTGTGTGCTTAACCACTATATTATACTGGCATGATTAAAAAAAAAAAGTTTTGGACCTTCGTTTGAAGCTGTTTTTCATTTGTAAATTGACACCTATTTCATATGGTTATTGTATTAAAAATAAACGTATGTAAAGGACTTAGTTCCCTTCTCCTTTGACAAATAATCTTACCCAAATTCTTCGTGACTTAGAAGGGTACAAAAACCTCCTGAATGGAGTAATGAAATGAAGTAAAAATGCAGTTACTTCAACCAATATATTAGGCTTATTTTGAAAGCTCTTAGACATAAAATATGGAATACCCAGATATGTATTACTTCTTTCTGTTTTTAAATGAATAGAGTATTTGCTAATTCATTCACTCATTCTAAAAATAATGAGTATTTATTTGTAACAGGTGACACCATGCTAAGTCCTAGTTATAATGAATAAAACAATTTTAGTCTCTGTACTCATAAAGCTTACTGTCTGGTGGAGGAAGACAGGCATTACATCAGAAAACAAGTATATAATTAAAAAATTCTACAAAGGAAATGAACAGGGTACAGTAATAAAGACAGCCTATTTGAATATGTAAAATAACAGATTTTTTCCCCAATATGTAATTAATTTAAAAATGAATGCAGTTCTCTCTTACCCTGGTCATTGAACCAAATTCTCCCAAAACCTAAATTAAGGAAGATTTGCTTGAAATTTGCATTAATAGTTTTATAGCTTTAATATGTTAATAAATCACAGGTTTTTTTACTTTATTTGGGAAGTCAATAAATACATGATAAGTGGTAATGACATCAGTGGCCTCCATCTGCACGTCAAAGTGCAGGGTGCTAAATCAATAACTACACAATCAGATGCTTGATCATTGGCTATCCAAGGAGCCTGTGGCTATGCTGCTGGACAGTTATGTTCTGTAATCTTAAATTACCAGTTCTTTTGATGTGACCTGTATTAGTGTCCTCAAAATGCAAGTGATTAAAGAAATATCCCAGCATGCAACTTAGCCAAACCAGTACTAATAGTATCTTAGAGGTTAAAAAAAAAAAAAAAAAGACATATCAAAGTAACTTGTAACGATGCCTGATTTAGCAGATGCTTCCCCTGACTTTCCTTCCCTATCCATTCTTAACTCCTTCCTACAAAAGCCTCACCTCTGCCTGGTAAGACACACACTCAGCTAGTCCCCAAACAGTTCACTCTATTTAGAATAACTGATCTAAAGTTATGACTTATATCCATAGAAAAAATGGGGAGTGACATGGCTTCGTGCAGCACTTCCCAAAATATGTTCTCTTCTGCTACACACTCCTAGACAAAAGGATTCCATAAGTTTGAAAAACTGTGTTCCACATGCTTCTCTTGTTGGAGTTTCACAATAAACAGTCGCATAGTAAAGGCTCTGTGAAGTCTTAAATTAGAAAATCTGTTTAATCCAGTGTTTGCCAAATTTACTTGGCAACAGAATCCTTTTGTGACTTAAATTTTTTCAAGTTATGCTAAAATATACATAACATAAAATATGCCATTTTAACCATTTAAAAGTGTATATTCATGGCATTAATTACAGTCACAATGTTCAATCATCACCACTATTTCCAAAACTTTTCCATCACCCCAAACAGAAACTCTGTACCCATTAAACAAAAAGTCCCTATTCCTCCCTGCTACCCAGCCCATGGTAACCTCTATTCTACTTTCTGACTCTATGAATTTGCCTATTCTGAATATTTCATGTAAGTGGAGTCATATAACATTTGTCCCTTTGTGTCTGGCTTATTTTGCTTAGCATAATGTTTTCAAGGTTCATTCCTATCGTAGTATGTATCAGAACTTCATTCCTTTTCATGGCTGAACAATATTCAATTGTATGTATATATTTTTGTTACTTTTGAGGAATATGCTGTAGAAATGCTGATAATGAAATGAGTATAAGCTTTAGTGTCAGTTTAAACCATGGTTCCAGCACATTCTAGCTGTGTGACCTTGGACAGGTCATTTCACTCTTCTGAGCCTCACTTACATAAAAATGGGAATAATGTATTCATCAGTGGGTTGCTGTAAGGATTAACTAGGATAACTCATATAAATTTCCTACATGCTTGGCATGTTGCCCAATGAATATTCTTATCTCCCTTATATTGGCAGAAAAGGAAGATCATAATAGGGTATCAATTTTTGTAACAGTGCTAAATAATTGTTAGGTTCTGTCCCTGCAAACAGCCTCCAGCACTGCCCAATATTGTACCCACTAGCCACATATGGCTATTGAGTACTTGAAATGTGGCTATAGCAACTGAAGAAGTAAATATTTAATTTTAGTTGATTTATACCTAAATAACCATATGTGACTAGTGGCTACTGAAATGGCCAGCAAAGTCTAGACTGGAGCAGTGGTTCATATTGGGATCACCTGGGAAAATTTAAAATCTACTATTGCCTAGGCCCCTTCCCACAGCAATTAAATCTTAATCTTGGCACCCAGATATGGGTATGTTTAAAACACTCCCTAGGTGACTGTAATGCAGAGAGAATGTTGAGAGCCACTGCTGTAGTGATCCCTTCACTCTCTCCTCCTCCCCTACCAATTAGTATCCTCATTTCAGCAATGTCGATGTCAATAGTGTGAGGGGAAGAAAAAGAGCAGTGTTTTTGGACACCTTAAATTGTTATTTTATGGGTTCTTTCTAATAACTCTCCTTATATTTATGTATAACTTCAATTATTATCCTGTTTCTCTTCTCTCAAAATCTTTGTCACTTATAAAATAGGTATTGGCTAATATATACAGTATTATTATGAAATCATAAATATGTATTAAAAGTACAAAAATAGGAAGAATACCAATTTAAAGATAAGAGAGGGAGGAGGAACTGTGTATAACATTTTATTAACTTAAAACATCTTTTAAATGTTTACCACTTCTAATTATATAAGTACAGAGCTAAATTGTGGCATAACTTTTTTCAAGGGATGTTTCTGCTTTGGCCCAAACCTAAAACTTTAATAAGCAACTACTCACCAACCCCTCAGATATGCATAAATCCTTCCTTCTCTCCTATACCATTTACTTCCATCTGCCTCTACCAAAAAAATGGTACTAGATCTAAAGAAGTTGAAATGGATTGGAAATTCTTTCATTTCTACCTAGGAAGTCGAGCATATGTTTAAAATTCCTTATCTTGAGGTTTGTGTCTACTCATAGTTTCCCTTTCAGTGGGCAGAAGACTGATTCTTACTACTAATTCCTTTTATTAGATTCCTGCCTCCAAAACATCTTAGAATTCAGATATAGTCCTAATGAACTATTTTGTCGTGATCATTTAAAATAACACACTTCATCATCAAACTTTTGTTTTTTGGATTTTCTTGTCCCATTTGGAATATTCAGATTATCCACTAAATCTGAGATCTGTCAAGGTGAACAAATGGTTTACAATAAATCAACAGATTCTCAAGAATTATTAGTTTTTAAAAAGCGTCTTTGATTTCAAGCACGTTTTGATTTTAAAACACATCTTTCTTGATAGGCCATTAAAAATTCACTTATAACTCAAGATGAATTATTAAGGAGATAAATGATTTTAAGTAATTTTGTAGAAAAAGAACTAAGAAATAGAACTACAGAATTTCTACTTCCCACTCTTACTACTAACCAATCAGGTAGCTTGTGCTTTAAATTGGAAGGAACTTTTGACACCCAGGATCATGTTTCAGTGAGAGTCTCAGAAAGGATCTATACCAAGTTGGCAAGAGGTAGCTGATGTTATCTTTCCTTTCTACCATTACAACAATCCCTTTGTAGGATATTTGAACCCTTGGCAATATCTCACATGATCTCAGTTTCAGCACAGAAGTGGCTTTCTCTGGGTGTTAAAAAAAAAAAAAAGCACTGAATGGAGGATCAATATTTCGACCCTATCGGTAAAGAATGAGCTGCAAAATGATTAGAATTACGGAGATACCAATATTGACTTCACAGAGGCATAATGGTTTAAAATGTATCTTGGCAAAGAACTTAGAGCCTCAAGTCAGAGAAGCTCCGGACATGCCAAGTGTTTTGTGGGAATAACAAACCTGCATAGACCAAAAAGGTGATGAGTGCTGACAGCAGGTGGATACGAAGCTTGGTTCGGACCTCCTGGAAGTGCAGCAAAGCGCTGTGGAAGATAAAGGAGGAGACGGCCTCTATGATGACCGCTTTGGGCAAGTCCACTTGGATGGGATTCCTGCAAGCGAGGCTCCTCTCGCTGACGTGATACTTGGTCAGTCCCAGGCTCCACAGGGCGCCCATGCAGTACCTGCTGCACAGGGCACCAATCAGCTGAGCTAACAGCCTCATCGCACCCGTCTCAGCGGACATTCCCCCCAGCATCATCTGCATCATCACGCCGCACGGGTTGCTTGAGGTGCCCACCAGAGTCAGGCCATGCACCAACGAGAAGAAGTAGGTTAGCGTCAGTGGCCAGGTGGGGTGCAGGGGTTCCTGCTCGCTCAGCAGTTGCAGCTCATGGGTGCAGAAGCAGAGCTGGAACGTGGCCAGAAACTCCAAGACGAAGGCGTGGGCAGTGGGCCTGTTCAGCTGCTGCCGGGTGACCACGCGGGCCAGCCCCATGAACAGCACGATCGACAGCATCAGCCCCAGCGAGATACAGGTGTCCTGCATCTCGGGCCAGAGCCCCCGCAGCGCCGTCATGGCTCTCTCAACACCAGACTGGGAAGCCTGCTCTGGCTCGGCGGGAGGCGGTCTATGGGCCGGAGTCCTAAGTCCTCAGCCCCGCCCCCTCACGCCCCTCGGGGCGGGCCGACTCTAGGCTTACTGGAGGCACCAGGGGCGCTACGCGAAAGGCTCCTCCCCTCCCCGGCTCTGAGCTAGGGTGTTGTTACCAGAGCCGGGGAGGAGGGGCGACGAGGACAGCTCTGCGAGGGCACTGCCTGAGGGGCCAAAGGTCAGCAGGAGCCGGACAAGCACAAGCCCTCGCCGCTTCCCTCAGGGACTGGAAGCAGGCGCGGGTGGGGCAGGGAGTGGAGGGAAGGCGCGCGTCCGGAGGCCATTACGCATGCGCGCGGCGGCCCGCGCGCCTTTGCGAGAGGCTAGACTTGGGACCGCCGGACCCCTGGCGACGCCGGGCGCGCTTCTCCCAGTGCTAAGCGGGAGGGCGCGCGCCCCTTGCGCTTGGACAGGTGCTTTGACGTGGGAACCTTGAGGGGTTTTCCTTCCCCGCTCCTAAAACTGTAAAGCCGGCAAGCTGGAAAGACCGCTAAAGCTCATCTCGGCCAACCACCTCGTTTTTAATTTATGGGGCGACTGAGAAGACGGGAAGTGACGGAGGTGCAACGCGGAGGTCGGGGGTGGGGCTGGGTGGTGGTTTGCGGGGAGTAGATTTCAGAGCGAACCAGGGCTTGACCTGTGTGAAGAAGGGCAGGCAACTGGGTCTCCTTGAGCCTTAGTTTTTTTCACCTGCCTGTGACTTTTACCTCGTAGAGTTGTGGGTCAGACGACCCACCTCATCGATTTGTTTTAAAAAAGCATGGAAGGCAAGTAGCACAGAGCCTGGCAGACAGGAAGTGTTCAAGAAGTGCTAGGCTGAAGTTGAAAGAGCACGTCTTGCCACCGCCCCCCACTCCCAACAGCTCGCCCACCTTGGGCGGCCCTTTGTGGGTGCAGCTGGGAGGGAATGTCTGAGATTCCTCAGACCTTGCACCTGTCGTGGTTTTCTGCCAATGGAATGGGTGTCATGGTTTAGTTGGGGGAGAGGGGTGCAAATTCCTTAGCACTCTCCAGCCTCAGTTCTGCCTCCCCTGGGCTCTGCTGAAACACAAGTCCACATTTCTGAGGGCTGGAGAGAAGTGAGAGAAGAGCTAAAATGAGAGGAATAATTAGCCCGAGCTTCAAGTGATAGAGCGCTGGGAAGGTGTTCTTGACACCACTAGGTGGCATCTCTGGGGGGGCTCCAAGGAGCTCGGGTCCTTTATGTCTCGGCACGGAAAGAATTCAGCCAGAGGCGAAGTGGTAGATAGGAAGTGATTTATTAGAATAGGATGCTTGTGAGGCTTACAAGTGGGCAGGCGAGAGGATGCTGTGCCCTGAGAACTTAGTGGGCTACAGTTTTATAATCAAAGGAAAAGTGGGGAGGGGGGGGAAACAGCCTTCTTCCTCATTCTTCAGTAGACGTCAAGCTTCCATCATCAGCTCCTCCTGCAGGTTGGGCAGGGGGGTTTTCTTGTCCCTACATGGTCAAGCCAGGACTGTCATGGCACTATGGAAAAATTATTTCAGGTCTCAGTACAGTGAGGGTCTTTCACTTTGAAATGTCACTTTTCCATAAAGTATTGTTTTTTATGTGTGCAGAGAGTATGTCCTAGGGGTCATTAACTGACTGAGTTCACTGGGCAGGATGTGAGTCTCATGCCACCATTGTTTTATTGTTTTGGGTCATGTCTCCTGCTTCGGTTGCTATGCAAGCCTGCTTGGTTTCGTGGTTAAGCAGACCTGCTTTCTTGAGTGATCATTAACTTATAGAAGTCTCCCATATTTTTTCTTTACTTACAGTCCCCTTAGTGGGATTAACTATTTAATTACCTACTTTGTCCCTTTACTCCGTCCCTGTCATTCTTGCTGATTCTCCTCAGTTTTCCTTCCCAGTCTCAATTTGTCCTCTAATAACTAATGAAAGATCTTTTTTTTTTTTTTTTTTTTTTGGTTACGCGGGCTTCTCACTGTTGTGGCCTCTCCCGTTGCAGAGCACAGGCTCCGGACGCGCAGGCTCAGCGGCCATGGCTCATGGGCCCAACCGCTCCGCGGCATGTGGGATCTTCCGGGGCATGAACCCGTGTTCCCTGCATCGGCAGGCGGACTCTCAACCACTGCGCCACCAGGGAAGCCGTCTAATAACTAATGAAAGTTCTCTTCGTAGCTCCCAAGTTTTCTGTGGTGCCAGTAGGTATTCTCTGAATTAAAAAATATAAATTTTTTCAGAAAACACACAAACTATGTAGAAAGATGAAGGCCTTTCCTCTTTCCTGTGTTGGTGCCTGATCAGGAAAGAATTTAGAGTAAATTAAAACTATTGTTTGCTCACTGCTGTTGAAAGAGGTTGCTTTTAAATCAATCCTGTGAGTGTAACGCTTTTATCGCTCCCCTTTACTAGAAGTCACTTGAGTTTTCATTAATGTGAATATATTTTGTTTACTGCTTTCCTGATAATTCACTTTTTTTTTTTTTTTTGATAATTCACTTTTACTAGCACAAGCCATGTAGAAAACTAGCCTTTTGGACTTCGATTAGAAATTTTAATAACATTATAATATACATTGTCATTAAAAGGATTTTGGTAATTCTTTCAATTAAAGAACAAGGGCAAAATAAACCCAATTAATTACTTGTGATTATTTCACATCACATGAATCTCTGTTTTCAGAAACAAGAAATCACTAATTAATCCACCCCATTTCCTTCAACATAAATGTTTGTTGGTATGGGTGACAGAGCTGCATCTTGCAAACCCAGATCTCAAAATTCCAGTTCTAAGACCAGTGTCTTCATGAGGAAGAACGACTCTTCCATAGGTTGGAAGATTAGAAGAGTCTGGCTTCCTCAGCAATGTTGGCCCCATTTTAACCACTTTGCTTCTGTGCATTTCAGAGATATCCTGTTTCTGTGAGGCAGGAAGTACATAATACTAGGTTTGGTGAAAGCACTGGATTTAGCATTTGAAAATGAGGGTTTGCATCTTACGCCATGCTTACTGTGAGATCTTGAGGAAATTGCTAAATCATTAAACTTCTCTGAGCTTCAGTTTCCTCATCATAATATTATGGTAAATAACTAATTTAGGGTTTTGTTGTGAAGATCGAATGAGAATACAGATGAAGTGCTTTGTAAAGAGTTATTACAAATGTTTATTGAGATGTAATTCACATACCATAAAATTCACCCTTTTAAAGTGTACAATTTAGTGGTTTTATTATATTCACAGATTTGTGTAACCATCACAAATTATCAGATATTTTGAGTGGTGATTCTTAGAAATGAAGTCCTAAATTTATAATGCGACTGTCTCTATAATCTTTGCCGTGAATTATTTAAATAGAATATGAAACAGTTATGTCTTATTATTATATACACTGCTTCCTATGTGGAGAGGAAACCCAAACTATAACTTTAAAGAGGTCCATAGCAATCAGTGGATCCTAAAATGGAAGATACTTATCTAGTGCTCTGTCACATATAATCAGTTAAATTTTTGTGAGAACTTTTTGCTTCTATCTCAGTAATATGTTTCCTTCCTTCCTTCCTTCCTTCCTTCCTCCCTTCCTTCCTTCCTTTCTTTCGTTCCTCCCTCCCTCCCTCCCTTCCTTCCTTATCTTTTTGGCTGTGCCATGCTGCTTGCTTGGGATCTTAGTTCCCCAACCAAGGATTGAATCTGAGCCCATCAGTGAAAGCACTGTGTCCTAACCACTGGACTGCCAAGGAATTCCCTATCTTCCTGTTAATTCTAATTTCAGTTAAAAAAAAAATTTGTTGAGCCACAGACATTAATAAGACACAGTCTGCCTCAATAACACAATCTTATAATAATATGTGATATTTATTGAGCACTACTTTGTGCCAAACATTGGATATTATTAGCCTTGCTTTACATAGGTCAAGAGAGGATTAAAAAAAAATAGAGAAGATATCATTTAATATGGTGGAAGAAGAAGAGTGCAGATAAATTAAAATTATTTTAAGGCATCACCAATGCTTTAAATTTGGACTAATTGAATCAACATATAATGGATAAGATCAGATTTTTACAGAAGTTGGCTTGTTTGAAAAAGCCCTCTAGATTGTCTTTTTCCTTTTGCTCTGATTTCATGTTATGTACTAATTTGACTTCCCATGCTTCTGTTTTTCTGAATTTTATTTAATTAATTTTTTTATACAGCAGGTTCTTATTAGTTATCTATTTTATACATATCAGTGTAGACATGTCAATCCCAATCTTCCAATTCATCACACCACCACCACCACCGCCCCACTTCCCCCTTGGTGTCCATACGTTTGTTCTCTACATCTGTGTCTCTATTTCTGCCTTGCAAACTGGTTCATCTGTACCATTTTTTCTAGATTCCACATATATACGTTACTATATGGTATTTGTTTTTCTCTTTCTGACTTATGTCACTCTGTATGACAGTTTCTAGGTCCATCCATGTCTCTACAAATGACCCAATTTCGTTCCTTTTTATGGCTGAGTAATATTCCATTGTATATATGTACCACATCTTCTTTATCCATTCATCTGTTGATGTGCATTTAGGTTGCTTCCATGACCTGGCTATTGTAAATAGTGCTGCAGTGAACATTGGTCCATGCTTCTTAATACCACGAAAAAGAAGCCTTGGAGAGAGGATACAAGAATTTCAACTATCAGGAAAGAATATGATTTACGTTAAATAATTAAATGATATTTCAGTTCATGCTTAAGGGACTAAATCATTTTTCTAACTTTTAATTATGAGAATTTTCTAACATACAAAAGCAGAGGGAATATATAGTAAATTCCTATATAGTTTTCACTATATATACTATTCAATGATTATCGATACTTTGCCAATTTTGTTTCATTTATTCAGTTTTGATGGGGAGGAGGCTGGAGTATTTTAAAGCAAATTCTATACATCTTGTCATTTTTCCTAGATATCTCTTGTGTCCCCCTCCCAGTCCACTCTTTCTCTGCCTCTCTTCCCTGCTCTGATTCCCTTGAGGCTTATCTGTATAGAATGCAGATAAGGACTGCATTACCCAATAGCATAAGGACTTCCTTACCCAATATCATCTAGTTGGGTTCTGCTAATGGATAGTATCACCAGGAGCTTATACCTTGAGGTACTATTCTTCTGGCTCCCTTTCTGAGGGTTTGTGGCAGCCAGGTGTATCCTTCAACCAAATGTCACAACTTCTTGTCACAAGACTTCTCTGTTTCTGGGTTCTGATAACCACACCCTTTCCTCACCCCTAGGCCTAGGGGTGTTAACAGTTGTTATTACTAGTCCAGGGGTACTGGGTTATCCCTTCTAGTTTCCCTACAGTCTTCCTGCATCTTTGAAAAGGATCCTTTTTATTAAATTCTCTTTAAATTACCTGATTTGATTGCTACTGTTTTCTGCTAGAAACCTGACTGAAATGTCATTTTACACATAAATACTTTAGGCTGCGTCCCTAATTGATAAAGATATTTTTTTAAAAATGTAAACACTATGTTACTGTCCCATGTAACAAATTAATGATACTTTCTAAATATCATTTAATACCCAGTCCAAATTCACTTTTCTCCAGTTGACTAAAAACATGTCTTTTGGTTTAAGATCCAAACAAAACCCATTCTTTAAAAATTATTGCACCTCTTAGTTTTCTTTAGTCTATGTTGTTGATTTATTGCAGAAACCAAGTCATTTGTTCTGTAAAATGTCCCACATTCTGGATTTGGCTGACTGCTTCTACATGGTGTCATTTAACTTTTTCCTCTATCCCTTGCATTTCCTTCAAACTGGTAGCTACATTTAAATGTTTAATTAAGTTTAGTTTCTTTCTTTTCTATTTTTTTTAAGGCAAAATACTTCATAAGTGTCACTGTGTACTTAAGGCATATAATGTACAGTTCTACTTTTGGTAATACTAAGATTGATCAAGTGGTTTATAAATATACCATCAGGGCTTCCCTGGTGGTGCAGTGGTTGAGAGTCCGCCTGCCGATGCAGGGGACGCGGGTTCGTGCCCCGGTCCGGGAAGATCCCATATGCTGCGGAGCGGCTGGGCCCGTGAGCCATGGCCGCTGAGCCTGCGCGTCCGGAGCCTGTGCTCCACAATGGGAGAGGCCACAACAGTGAGAGGTCTGCGTACCGCAAAAAAAAAAAAAAGGAAGAAAAATATTTTTTATATATATATATATATATATATATACCATCAGTCTTCCACTTTTTAGTATCCATTATTTTCATAGCTCTATTAACTTATTAGGGGTTGAAAATTGGTGATTTTCTGAATCCCTCATTCCTTTTCCTTTATCAGCTGAATTTCTTCTATAAAGAAGAATTTTCCCTTAGTAACAATTTGGTCACTCTAAAATTCAGTTTGTAAAGGAAATCCAGGATTTAATCGATATCCTTTATTAGTATTCAGAATGAGTTAGTGCCCCAGCAGCCTGTAATTATGACTAATTACCTTGTTACCATGATGAACTCATGGATTTTTATATCTTTGATATGTTTCAATACATTTAATCATTATTATTTCTGATATGCTATTTATTATTTCTATGTTAGGTCAGTGAGAGCCCCTTTTCATTGATTCCTTTAAGCCTTTATTGGATTTTGTTAGTGTGATAAAGTTTAACTTTACGAGAAGAGAGAGCTCACCTCTGGATACTGATCCACTTGTGTTTTCAGACCTGCAACACTGAGAAATAACCCTAGACTATGGTGGATTCATCAAGGTGACCCTCAATAGAGACCAGTCATCTAGCCTCCCTTGCTTACAGTTAATCACTCAATAAATGTTTTTTTTTTGAGGACCTACTCAGTGTAACATACCCTGTTAGCTTTGGTGAAATAACAGTGAAGATGTAGTCCTTGATTTTACCTACCTTACAAGAGGGAACAAAAGAGAGAAGAAAAACTAAAATATAGTGTAAAACTACTGTGGTTAAAAGAGGACACTACTCTGTAGGAGCACAGGGAAGGGCCTCCTACTCAGACTTAAGGGAAGGCTCCTTGGAAAAAGAGTCATTCTACTGATCCCTTTAGGATAAGTAGGAGCTAGAAGGTCAAGAGAAAGGAAAGAGAGACAGAGCCAGTGCAGTTTGTAAAATCCCAGAGAGAAAGCCCAGGGTGGTCAGGGTACTCTAGGCTGGGGTGTGAAAAGGGAAGTAGCAAGACATCAAGGTTAAATGAGATAATGCTATACTGGTTAAGTACTAAAAAGTACTTAGTACATGGCCAGCACATAGTTAGTGCTTAATAAAGGCTAATATATAAAAATGGAGTTCAAGCAGATGAAAGTTATATAATGATGAATTTTGCACTGAGGCCTCACATAAGATAAAGAGAAATGAAGGTGGAAGAAAACCTCACCAAAATTTAGAATTACGTTACAGTGGCATCTGTAAACAGAGAGGGAGATGGGATGTTTAAGAGATTGTAAAGGCAATTCCTTCAGCTTGATGTTATCAGGGACAGAAACTTTAAAACTCTGAATGTTAGGGAAGAGATCTGAGTCATTACATTAAAAAAACTATTTTGTAACTATATCAAGCTTACAGAAAAGTTGCAAGTGTATACAAAGAACTGTTTTTTCCTGAACCATTTGAAAGCAAGTTGCTGATGTTATTATGATGTCCCATTAACCTAAATATTTTAATGTTTATTTCCTCAAACAACATACTCCTATGTAACCGCAATAAGATCAACTAAATCAGAAAATTAACATTGTTTACATTTCTACCATCTATCCCTCAGGCTCCATTCAAGTTTGGCCAATAGTCCCAGCACTGTCCTTTATAGTAAAAGGATTCAGTTCAGAATCATGCATTGCATTTACTCATTATGTCTCATTAATCTCCTTCAGTCTGGAAAAGTTCCTCAGTCCCTCCTTGACTTGCAGACCTTGACAGTTTTGAGGATTACAGGTCAGTTATTTTGTAGCACCTCTCTGAATTTGGGTTGGTCTGATGTTGCCTAGATGTTAGTTTCAGGTTATGTATCTTTGACAGGAATACCACAGAAATGATGGGATGCTCTTCACATTGTATCCTATCAGATGACATGATTTCAGTTTGTCCTATTACTGATGTTAATTACTTTTGAGCTCCTGATGAAGGTATTGTCTGCCAGGTTTCTATACTGTAAAGTTGCTCTTTTCCCATTGTGTGGAGGGAAGGTTCATCAAACTTTACATTTATTTGAACAAAAAAAGTATTGATAACTTATAAACAGCTGAAGTGCTCAGGTCCTGTGAGCTGGTATCATGGGGGTGGGAGAGGTGAGTATCTCTATTTTCATATTTCTCTAATAGAAGAAAAGAAAAGCAATGTTTCTGTAACTTCTTAGAATTCAATACGACAATCTCCAATAATTAATAAATACGAATTTTGTTGTTGATGTGGAATTATTTTAGAACTTTGTTTTTGTGAATTTCAGTGAAAATAAAACAGATATCTGAGGAAAAAATGAGACAGCCTCAGATTTAAAAAATAAAATTAGCTTCCCTATTTTCAGTAAAATAGAGACTGGGAGCAGGGAAATCTTTTCATCTCAGTCCATCATGGCAGCAGAAAATCAGGGCTTGTTAATGTTGATGTTGTACAACCTATCTTCAATGTTGGGAACTGACATCTATAGTCTCAGGACACCTATGGACTGATTCTCTGATCATCCTAGAGAATATGAAAGGGATTAGGAGATAGCACAAGCACAGTCACTGCAGTCTGTCTGAGAAACACTGGTTCTGCATATATGCCTTTTTTAAAAAAATAAATAAATGATAGAAATCAAAAAAGAAAAGAAAAAAAACCCACAATGTTTCTGAATGGAAAGAACTCTGAAATTGGAATCAGGTTGAGTACTAGGTGCAGTTCTGCCACTGTATAAATCTGCTAAGACTGACATTACAAAATACCATAGACAGGGTGGCGTAAACAACTGATGTCTATTTTCTTACAATTCTGGAAACTGAAAGTCCAAGATTGTGGTGCCAGAGTTCGTTTCTGGTGAGATCTCTCTTCCTGGCTTGTAGACGGTAGCCTTCTCACTCTGTCCTCATGTGGCTTTCCTCTGTGTTCTCACAGAAAGAGAGAGATCTTTGGTGTCTTCTGCTCTTCCTAAAAGGACAGCAGTCCTATCAGATTAGAGGTCCAGCCTTTTGACCTCATTTAACCTTCACTACCTCCCTAAAGGTCCTATCTCCAAATATAGTCACACTGTGGGTTAGGGCTTCAACATATGAATTTGGGGGGAGGGAACACAATTTGGTCTATAACAGCCACTAAGGAATGACTACTGCTTTGTGCTTCCATTTTCTCCATCAGGGGTCCCAGCTGGAGCCTATGCTATATCTCCTTAGGATTCAAGCATTGCTGGAGGACTGGTGGAGCAGGACTTCAGGACTCTATTTATATATAGCTCCTAGAGTATCTTAGGAAAGAAGCCATGCTAAGAGAGAGCTGAGTCCCCAAGCCTGGTTCAAGGATGAGAGCCACTGTCAGAAAGGAGAAGAAATGGTGAAAGCATCATGGTCTCTGTCATTTAGATCAGCCTCCAGCTCAGCCTCCATGGATTCATGCTTCTGTCATAAGGTAAAAGGGCTGCAATTGAAAAAAAAAAAAATTCAAACTAAAGGGAAACACCCATTCAGTGGAATACTATTCACTGAGAAAAAGGGATGAGGTATTCACAATAGCCAAAAAGTGGAAGCAACCCAAATGTCCATTGACAGATGAATGGATAAGCAAAATGTGGTATAAACATACAATGGAATATTATTCAGCCTTAAAAAGGGAGGGACTTCTGACATATACTACAAGTTGGATGAACCTTGAGGACATTATGTTAAGTGGAATACGTTAGTCACAAAAAGACAAATACTGTAAGATTCTACTTATATGAGGGACCTAGAGTAGTCAAATTCATAGAGACAGAAAGCAGAATGGTGGTTGCCAGGGACTGGGGAAGGAGGAATGGGGAGTTATTATTTAATGGGCATAGAGTTTTAGTTTTGCAAGATAATAAGAGTTCTGGAGATGGATGATGAATTGCACAACGATATGAATATATTTAATACCACTAAGTGTACTTAAAAATAGTTAAGATGGTAAATTTTATGTTATGTGTATTTTACTACAATTAAAACAAAAAAAATTTTTTTAAAGAAATAAGCTAGCAAGCTAAGCAAAAACATGGATGAATCTTGAATGTATATTGCTAAATGAAAGAATCAGGTCTGAAAGGCTACAAACTATATGATTCTATTAATAGAACATTCTAGATAAGGCAAAACTATAGAGCCATAAAATACATTAGCAGAGATCAGTAGGGATTCATTGGGGAGGAGGATTGAATAGGTAAAGCACAGAGGATATTTTACAGTGGTGAAACCATTTTGTATAATACCGTAATGATGTGGATATATGATACCATGCATATACCCATAGAACCTTAATATATGCAAAATTTTTAAATAATTTAGGAGATTGGAGGATCCCAAGATGGAATAAAGGATGGGACAAAATAATCTAACTATATTATAAATCTATGAAACATGAGACTTCCCTGATGGCACAGTGGTTAAGAATCCGCCTGCCAATGCAGGGGACATGGGTTTGAGCCTTGGTCCAGGAAGATCCCACAAGCTACGGAGCAGCTAAGCCCATGCGCCACAACTAATGAGCCTGAGCTCTAGAGCTCATGAGCCACAACTGCTGAGCCCATGCACCACAGCTAGTGAAGCCCGTGTGCCTAGAGCCCGTGCTCCGCAACAAGAGAAGCCACTGCAATAAGAAGCTCACGCACCACAACGAAGAGTAGCCCCCGCTCGCCACAACTAGAGAAAGCTCACACACAGCAACAAAGACCCAATGCAGCCAAAAATAAATAAATAAATTTATTTAAAATAAATCATTCAATCAATCTATGAAACAGTCTCACTGACAGGGGTGGGAGAAAAGGTACTGACCCAAGTAACTTTGGAAATGAGTGGAGTCTGTAAAATTAAATGCCAAAGGAACTGTACATCAGCACTGTACTCTAGTTGAAAAAGTTATGTACCCATGGGGTATAAGTTAACAAATCTGAATTCAATATATATGTATACTGGAACTGAATAATTAAGTAAATGGATGGCACATTGTGGGAGCCAGGTTTCTCACTGTTGGAGTGGGAGTTTACAGATAATCAAGGGGAAGAGGCTAGAAAGCTCCATATGGTAATGAATTACAGTTGGAGATATCAGTATGAACTTGTGTAGCTTAATATAGATACAGATGTTACATACAGAAATATTTATAGTTATGTGTGTATATATATGGGTTAGCATACACACGTACATTTCCTTACGTTGTCAGCTGGGAGGGCCTAGAAGGAAGAACACCCCAATAGCAATGAGTGCACCTACTGCCCAGATCTTGGTTTCTAATACCATTCTCCCATAAAAGGAACCAGGGCTCCTTGGAGAAACGGCAGATTCAAGGACTGGGGCAGGGAATATACAGGAGCATCTGTAATGCCAGAACATCTTTTAGTGCCAGAAAGTAAAAGTTCTAAAACAAAATAAAAAAGATGGAGTTATGTCAAAGGGACATGGTAGCCAACTGAAAGAGCTGACCAAAGTGACCATTTAAGCAATACAATAAATAAAGTAGTATTGGATTATACCCAAAGTATACATTAATTATCCACAAAGCCATACTGTTATACATAAATAATTGAATAAATAAATAAATGGGAGGGAATATAAACATCTCCAGTGTAGAAGAATTCCAAATAATTTATGCAGATACTCTGCCTTCAAGGAGGCTGGGCATAGCTCCTCACTGGTTAAGTGTGGGTTGTGCATATTGACTTCCTTTCAAAGAGACTAGTCTGGAAGAGGGGGAGAGGGGAAGACTGAAAAGAGTAACTTTGCAAAAAAAAAAAAAAAGAGTAACTTTGCAATGGAGAAACCTGACAAACACTACCTCAGCCAGATGATCAAGGTTAACCTCAACAGTGATGTCATGTTGATAGTATGTACCGTTGATATGAGGTAATGAGAATGGTACTTTACTTCTGTGGCTTCCTTCCCAAAACATGTAACCCCAATCTAATCATGAGAAAAACATAAGGCAAATTCCAGTTGAGGGATATTCTGCAAAATACTTGACCAGTATTCCTCAAAACTGTCAAGGTCGTAAAAAAGAAGGGGAGTCTGAGAAACTGTCATAGCCAAGAGGAGCCTAAGGAGATATGATGACTAAATGTAATGTATCTTGGAAGGGATCCTGGGACAGCTAAAGGACATCAGGTAAAAATTAATGAAATATGAGTAAAATATGGATTTAGCTAATAATAACATTAATATTGGTTCATTAATTATGACAAATGTTCCATATTAATGTAAGATGTTAATAATAGAGAAAATTGGGTATAGGGTATACAGGAACTCTCTGTACTGTATTTGTAATTTTTCTGTCACTTTTTTTGTTTTTTAAAGTCTGTGTTTTAAGTAAAAAGTTTATTAAAAATAATAAATAATATATCATACACACAAAATAGAAGTTGCTCTTAATTTTTTTAAGTGGTATTGGAACACCAGGAAGTTTCAGCAGAGCTTGGAGTTGGCGCTGGTGGTTTTGGCAATGTTAAGAGAAGGTGAAGTCCTCAGCAACGGTTTAGAAAGAAAAGGCCTCAAGTAGGACCTTAATAGCCTTGGGGCAGGCACAAGTGGGCAGGTACCAGAGGTCCATCCGCCCTTTGAGCCTCAATAGAAACAGTGGGGTTTCTGCAGAGAGCAAGAGCTAGAGCAAGCTGGAAAAAAAATGGTGAAGACAGGAGCTCTGCAGGTGAACTTGGGGCTTCACAGAACAATTTGAGAGAAAATAAGGAAGTTTGGCTTTCCTGCAGAATGAATGGAAGCAGAGCCAAAGAACCACTGTTTTGTAGCTGTTGTTGCAGCCCTTTATTTACTGTGAAGAATGCTGTTGCCTGAAAAACAGGGGGTCTACAAAATAAGGGTACTTATTGCTATCTATAAATCTCTTTAAAATCTGTTCAATATAAAATGCAAAAATCTATAAAATACACACACACAGTAAATGCAACTTAATGACCTGAGTCAAAGAGTGTATTTTTTTATATAAAGCTTAAAAACTAACATAATACACAGATACCAGAAATCCCTTTTATTATACTTAATCTGTTAGAAATATAAACCTCAACCAACTGGTTTTTCAACTTCCTTTTGTCTCTAATGATGGGACAGGTGGTTTGAACATATGCCTAAATTTCTAGTATTGGATTTAACTGGACAAGCCTGATTCTTGCCAGGATTATAAACTCTTTGAGTTCTGGTTATGGGAGCTACCTCTTCTGAATTTCACTCCACCTAACTTCCCATTCACTGTTCCCTTTCTGAGGTTCAACTAGCTATTTCATCTTCAATCAACTTCTCTTACAGTGTGCACTGTGACTGGCTCTTCCCTGTTAAAAGTGAGATTTGTGTTTTTCAGTAGGATTAATTCTTCCCTTATCTGTAGATGGTGAATAATCTAACTGGATCTATCAAGACACCCTCTACCCCAGAACAAGTCTTGCTCAATGAAGATTATGGACAGAATGACTAATTAATAGGCTCTTACCACCATGGAGTCTTCATTCATTCAATAAGTATTTATTGAGAATCAGTTAGGTGCCAGCCAGTCTGCTAGCAATGAGTAGATACTATCCCATTACTCTTGGTGTTTGGCTATTGAGAAAGAGAGGATAATACTACAGAATGATTAAATATTATGCATATTAAGTTAGGGGAATATTGTGCTGTCATTCCTAAGACTATGATTTTTAATCTTTATTTTGAGGGAGTCATAGACCCCTTGAATCTTGTCAATCTTGCCCCAGAAAACAAATACATCCCCAAAACTTAGCAATAATTTCAAGTTGTTCATGGATCCTTTGAAGCCCTTTCATGAATTCTGGGTTTAGAATTCCCACCCTAAATGATAAATGCCAAGATAAATTCATATCTTGGAATGTCTGAAGAAGCAGACATTCCAAGATATCTGGAGGGGAAGGTAGACTAAGTGCTTAGGAGTGGCAGCAGCAAGAATGAAAAGTGAGTTTCTATAGCTTTATCTTACATGTGTTATCATCAGTTAACATACGTAATAATTAATGTTTCCAGGAATAATCCACTACTGAGGACCCAATGCCCCACAAAGTGAACCTTGGCCTCCCACAGAAGAACGCTTTAAGGAGCTACCAACTCATTTACCTTTGCTCTAGTGCAGCACCCATATTATGGGTGGTAAGAGGTACTATAAAACTAAGTAGGGTAAAGGGGATGGAAACTGGGGTTTTGTGTGTTTGTGCTATTTTATATAGTTATACAGAATGTCAAGGAAGTTGTCTCTGATAAGGTGATATTTGAGCAGGAATTTATAGAAGTGGGGGATTAAACCATGTGTGAATGTCCAGGACAGCCTTTCAGCCAAATGGAGCAGCAAATGGAAGGAGGCCAGTGAGCAGAGCAGAGTGAGTAATGAGAGAGGGAGCGTGGCCTGAGTGAGGTCAGGAGGGAGTTGAGGTGTGTGTGTCAGGTCTCTCAGGGTTGGATTGAAAGAGTCAGAGGTAAGGGACAAGCAGAATCTGAGGGTACCAGACTCAGGATCATAAAATGCTGTTAGTAATGGGAAAACTTCTCAGTGAAATCCAGTGGGGGATGTTTTGGGATGATTAGCTGGATAATATAGAGAGGCTTACCAACCCGGACCTTACCCAAGTAGGGGTTAACTAATGGACACTGTTCTGTGTGTGTGATGGGGGAGGGGATAGGGTGGAGTCAGAAACAGAAAGAACAATGGAGAAAATACTTAGGAAAGTGAATAGAAAACAGAAGACTAGGATATCTTAAGTGGGAAGAGCTTAGAAATCAAGGAAAGGAAGAAGGATTAGGAAAGAGGGGGAGGGAGTAAGGAACTAATATTTGTCACATGGCCACAATTTGCCAGGATCTTTACATTTATATTTTAATTTTGTTTTAAAGCAGTACTACAAGATGAGTGTTATTGTCCCCATCTTGCAGATAAGAAAATTTCAAGCCCAGAAAAGTTGAGTAACTTGATAAAGGTGATATGCTACTAGTAAATAGTAGGAGAGGATAACTTTATTATTTTGTCTTCAGTTCTTATTATTTTCTTATGTTGCTGTGTTGATTCATTCCTAATATTATATTTGGAGAAACAAAATGATGTTACAGGTAGGAAGACAACAGAAGGATGGCAAAGTGGCCGGCATGGTTAGAATTTTGTCCTGGGCAATCAATCCTCAGTGTTGGACTGCACACCTGGCCTTATAAAAAAGGCCACAAGGTGTCAGCGTCTTACTCGTTGGTTTGGGGGCCTCTCCTGCTCCTGTGGCCAACTGTTTCAGTATAAAAATATTGAATAAAAAGTAATGTATCACTTATAGATGATATTTAGAAACTGACCTATCTTAACCAGAAATACTTGTTGAGAAATAGTCTAAAAGTTCCTAGGTTCCCAGAAATACATCCATTGATAGGCATTGGGATCTTGACATTTGCCTCCAAGTGAGCAGGATAAAAGAAACCATTTCCAGTGATGTGTGGGGTTATGCGACATGGTAGAATGTAGTGGTCAAGTTTCCACTGGGTCGTCAGAGAGATCTGTGTTAAAATGTTATCTCCCACCTTTAGCTACATGGTATTGTGCAATTTCTTCATCGGTAAATTCCCTACCTCTTAAGTTCATTGTGAATATTAAATAGCACATAAAGAGCTCTTGGTAAAGTGCCTGACACTTACCACTCAATAAATAGTAGGCATTGTATAATATCTATCTATCTCGCTATCTAGCTAGCTATCTACCTACCTATTGCAGAACTAGCATTACCCTAATACAGTCATAGCTAATGGCTATAATACATTTATCTATGATTGCACATAATTTTTAAAAATATTTTTTCTTCTAGTTTTATTGGGATATAATTGACATATAGCACTGTATAAGTTTAAGGTGTACAGCACAATGATTTGACTTCCATACATCATGAAATGATTGCCACAATAAATTTAGTGAGCATCCATCATCTCATAGGAATACAAAATAAAAGAAAAAAAAGTTTTTTTCCCTTATGATGAGAATGTTACGGAGCCAAACTCAGGTCTGCTCACCCATGTGCAGTAAAGCCAATCTCCAATCTATTGACACCGGGTTGTGGTGAAGGAAAGTGCAGCTTTATTGTAAAGGTGCTAATACAAGGAGGACAGGTGGCTTGAGCTCAAAAAACCCCAAACTCCCTGAAGGGTTTCAGCAAAGCATTTTTAAGGGCCAGGTGAGGGAAGGGTGTCCTAGAGTATGCGATCAGCTCCTGCACAATTCTGATTGGATGATGGTGAGGTAACAGGGTGGTGGCACAGGGGTTAACATTATCAATCCTTAGGCCTGAGGGCTATGTGCTCATGGTCATCAAGTAGTTGACACCTTCCATTTGGTGGGGGGTTTTCACATCTGTGAAACAACTCAGGAAACATGCATCAGATACTGTTATCTAGGTACTTCTGAGAGGAGCTAAAGCAGAGGATATGGGGGAGGGCTCTGCCCCCAGCAAGGCTCCACAGGGTCCTGCTTGGTTACAAGTCTTAGGATTTACTCTCTTAACAACTTTCATACATAATATACAGCAGTGTTCATTATATTAATCGTGTTGTACATTACATATCTAGAAATTATCTTATAACTGGAAGCTTGTACCTTTTGACCACTTTCATCTAGTTCCCCCTCCTCACATCCCCACCTCTGGTAACCACAAATCTGATCTCTTTTTCTAAGAGTTTGTTTGTTTGCTTTTGAAGTATAATTGACCTACACCACTATGTTAGTTCCTGGCACACATGTAGTGATTTGCTATTTCTATACATTACAAAATGATCACCACAATAAGTGTAGTTACAATCTCTCACCATACAAAGATATCACATAATTATCAATCATATCCCCCCCCCCACTGTACATTTCATCCCTGTGACTCATTCTTTTTGTAACTGGAAGTTTGTACCTCTTAATCTCCTCCCTACCTCCCTCCCCTCTGGCAACTGCCTGTTTCTTTGTATCTATGAGTCTGTTTCTGTTTTGTTATGTTTGTTCATTTGTTTTGGTTTTTAGATTCCACATACAAATAAAATCATACAGTGTTTGTCTTTTCCTGACTTATCTCACTTAGCATAATACCCTCTAGATCCATCCAAGTTGTCCCATATGGTAAGATTTCTCTTTTTAACGGCTGAGTAGTATCCCATTGTATATATATTCCACATCTTCTTTATTCATTCATCCATCATCAGGCACTCAGTTTGCTTTCATACTTGGCTTTTGTAAATAGTGCAGCAATGAACATACGAGTACATATATCTTTTCAAATTAGTGTTTTCATATTCTTTGGATAAATACCGAGAAATGGGATTGCTGGATGGTATCATAGTTCTATTTTCAATTTTTTGAGGAACCTCCATACTGTTTTACGTAGTGGGTACACCAGTTTACATTCCCACCAACAGTGCACAGGGTTCCCTTTTCTTCACATCCTCACTAACACTTATTTGTTGTCTCTTTGATAACAGATATTGCCATTCTGACAGGTGTGAGGTGATATTTCATTGTGTGTGTTTTCTTTCTTTTTAATTATTTTTGGCTGCATTGGGTCTTAGTTATAGCAGTTAGGATCTTTGTTGAGGCATGAGGGATCTTTTCACTGCGGTGCGCAGGCTCTTCTTTGCAGCATGTAGGCTTCTCTCTAGTTGTGGAGCACAGGCTCCTGGGTGCGTGGGCTCTGTAGTTTGTGGCATGCAGGCTCTCTAGTTGAGGCTTGCGAGCTCAGTAGTTGTGGTGCTTGGGCTTAGTTGCCCTGCAGCATGTGGGACCCTGACCAGGGATCGAACCTGCGTCCCCTACATTGTAAGGCGGATTCTTTACCACTGGACCACCAGGGAAGTCTCTCACTGTGGTTTTGATTTGCATTTCCCTGATGATTTGTGATGTTGAGTATCGTTTTACCTGTTGGCCATTTGTATGTCTTCTTTGGCAATATGTCTGTTCAGGTCCTCTACCCATTTTTAAAATCAGGGTTTTTTTGTTTTTGGTACGCGGTCCTCTCACTGTTGTGGCCTCTCCCGTTGCGGAGCACAGGCTGTGGATGCGCAGGCTCAGCAGCCATGGCTCATGGGCCCAGCCGCTCCGCGGCATGTGGGATCTTCCCGGACAGGGCACGAACCCGTGTACCCTGCATCGGCAGGCGGACTCTCAACCACTGCGCCACCAGGGAAGCCCAGGTGTTTTTTTTTTTTTTTTTGATGTTGAGTTATATGAGTTATTTGTATATTTTGGATATTAACCACTTATCAGATGTATCATTTGCAAATATCTTCTTCTATTCAGTAGTCTGCCTTTGGTTTTACTGATAGTTTCCTTTGCGGTGAAAAGATTTTAATGTAGTCCTATTTATTAATTTTTTTCTCTTATTTCCCTTCCATGAGGAGGCATATCTAAAAAAATATTTCTAAGATCGATATCAAAGATCATACTGCCTGTTTTCTTCTAGGAGTTTTATGGCTTCAGCTCTTACATTTTCGGTTTCTAATCCATTTTGAGTTTATTTTCGTATATGGTGTGAGAAAGTAGCACAATTTAATTCTTTTGCAGATAGCTGTTTTCTGAATACCATTTATTGAAGAGGCTGTCTTTTCCCCATTGTATATTCTTGCCTCCTTTGTTGTAGATCAATTGCCCATATAAGTGTGGGTTTACTTCTGGACTGTCTCTTCTGTTCTATTGATCTAGGTGTTTTTGTGCCAGTACCATAATGTTTTGATTACTGTAGCTTTGTAGTATAGTTTGAAATCAGGATGTGTGATACCTCCAGCTTTGTTCTTCTTTCTCAAGATTGTTTTAGCTATTTATAGTCTTTTTTGTTTCCATACAAATTTTAGAACTATTTGTTCTAGTTCTGTGAAAAATGTTATTGGTATTTTGTTATGGATTGCATTGATTCTGTGGATTGTTTGGGGGAGTATGGCAATTTTAACAATATTAATTCTTCCAATCTGTGAGCACAGTATATCTTTCCATTTGTTTGTCATCTTCAATTTCTTTTTATTTTCTTCCTGTTTTATTGAGATATAATGGACTTACAGCACTGTATAAGTTTAAGGTGTACAGCATAATGATATGATTTACATACATCATGAAATGATTACCACAGTGAGTTTAGTGAACATCCATCATCTCATATAGATACAAAATAAAAGAAAAAGAGAAAAATATTTTTTCTTTGTGATGAGAACTCTTTTGTTCTCATCTTTTGTGACATCTTTGTGATGAGAACTCTTTTGTTCTCAAATAAACAAACACATTTGTTTATTTTTTGTTACTCTCTTAGCAACTTTCATACATAACATACAGCAGTGTTAATTATATTTATCATGTTGTACATTACATCCCTAGTACATATTTATCTTATAACTGGAAGTTTGGTCCTTTTGACTACCTTCATCCAAGTCCCCTCTCCCCAACCCCCACTTCTGGTTACCACAAATCTGATCTCTTTTTCTATAAGTTTATTTGGTTTTTTTGAAGTATAATTGAACTACAACACTATGTTAGTTCCTGGCATACAATATAGTGATTCAATATTTCTATCAATTTAATTAATTACGTAATTAATTTATTTATTTACTTACTTACTTATTGCCTGCATTGGGTGTTCGTTGCTGCGTGCAGGCTTTCTTTAGTTGCAGCGAGCAGGGGCTACTCTTCGTTGCAGTGTGCGACCTTATTATTGCGGTGGCTTCTCTTGTTGTGGAGCAGGGGTTCTAGGCACATGGGCTTCAGTAGTTGCAGCACATGGGCTCTAGGGCATGCAGGCTTCAGTAGTTGTGGCTCGCAGGCTCTAGAGCACAGACTCAGTAGTTGAGGTGCACAGGCTTAGTTGCCCTGTGACATGTGGGATCTGCCTGGACCAGGGATTGAACCCATGTCCCCTACATTGACAGGCAGATTCTTAACCACTGCACCACCAGGGAACTCGCTCTCTCCATTTTAAAACTATCACCAAGGAGTCTAGTTATGATCTGTCACCATTCAAGGATATTACATAATTATTGACTATATTCCCCAGGCTTTACATTTCATACCTCTGACTAATTTATTTTGTAACTGGAAGCTGTACCTCTTAATCTCCCTCACCTATTTCTGTCCTCTCCCTCTCCTCTTCCCTCTGGCAACCACCTGTTCGTCCTCTGTATCGATTAGTATGTTTCTGTTTTGTTCTGTTTTGTTTTTTAGATTCCACATATAAGTGAAAGCATAGAGTATTTGTCTTTCTTTTTTTTAAATTAAAAAAAAATTATTTTTGGCTGCATTGGGTCTTCGTTGCTGCATGTGGGCTTTCTCTAGTTGCAGCGAGCGGGAGCTACTCTTTGTTGTGGTGCGTGGGCTTCTCATTGTGGTCACTTCTCGTTGCGGAACATGGGCTCTAGGCGCGCGGGCTTCAGTAGTTGCAGCACGCAGTCTCAGTAGCTGTGGCTTGTGGGCTCTAGAGTGCAGGCTTAGTAGTTGTGGCACACGGGCTTAGTTGCTCTGCGGCATGTCAGATCTTCCTGGACCAGGGATTGAACCTATGTCCACTGCATTGGCAGGCGGATTCTTAACCACTGCGCCACAAGGGAAGTCCAATATTTGTCTTTCTCTGACTTACTTCACTTAGCCTCTAGGTCCATCCATGTTGTCACAGATGGTAAGATTTCATTCTTTTTTATGGCTGAGTAATATTCCATTGTATCTTTATCCATTCATCTACTGATGGGCACTTAGGTTTGCTTCCATATCTTGGCTATTGTAAATAATGCTGCAATGAACATATGGGAGCATATATCTTTTCAGGTTAGTGTTTTCATTTTCTTCAGATATACACCCAGAAGTGGAATTGCTGGATTATATGGTACTTCTATTTTTAATATTTTAAGGAACTCCATAATGTTTCCCATAGAGGCTGTACCAATTTACATTCCCATCAACAGTGCACAAGTGTTCCCTTTTCTCTACATCCTCACCAACACTTGTTATTTGTTGTCTTTTTGATAACAGATATTGCCATTCTGACAGGTGTAAGGTGATATTTTATTGTGGTTTTGATTTGCAATTCCCTGATGATTTGTGATGTTCTAATGTGCCTGTTGGCCATCTTTATGTCTTCTTTGGAAAAATTCCTATTCAAGTTCTCTGCCCATTTTTTAAGCAGGTTGTTTGTTTTTTAGATATTGAGTTGTATGAGTTTTTTGCATATTTTGGATATTAACCTCTTATCAGATAAATCATTTGCAAATATCTTCTCCCATTCAGTAGGCTGCTTTTTGTTTTGTTTATAGTTTCCTTTGTTGCGCAAAAGCTTTTCAGTTTGATGTATTCACATTTGTTTATTTTTTGTTTCCTTTACCTGAAGAGACATATCCAAAAAGATATTACTAAGACTGATGTCACAGAGCATACCTCCTATGTTTTCTTCTAGAAGTTTTATGGTTTCGGGTCTTACATTTATGTCTTTAATCCATTTTGAATTATTTTTGTGCATGGGGTGAGAAAGTAGGGACTGCATCAAATTTTAAAACTTCTTTAAGGTAAAGGGAACAATCACAAGAGTGAAAAGGCAATCTATGGAATGTGAAAATATTTGCAAGCCATTTATCTGATAAGCGGTTATATCCCAAATGCACAAGAAACTCCTACAACTTGGTAGCAGAAAAACAAATAATCTGATTGAAAAATGGGACAAGACTTAAAAAATATATTTCTCCAAAGAAGATATATATATGGCCACCAGGTATATGAAAAGCTGCTCAGCATCACTAACCATCAGGGAAATGCAAATCAAAACCACAATAAGATACCACCTCACACCTGTTAAGATGGCTATTGAAAAACAAACAAAAGATTACGGGACTTCCCTGGCCGCCCAGTGGTTGAGACTCTGCACTTCCAATGCAGGAGATGCAGGTTTGATCCCTGGTTGGGGAACTAAGATTCCACATGCCACATAGTATGCCCAAAAACTTAAAAAAAGAAAACAAAAACACAAAAGATTAGTGTTTGTGAGGATGTGGAGAAACCGAAACCCTTGTACACTGTTGCTGGGAATTTAAATGATTCAGCTACTATGGAAAATAGTTTGGAGATTCCTCAAAAAATTAAAAATAAAACTACCATATTATCCAGCAATTCCACTTCTGGGTATATATCCAGAAGAATTAAAATCAAGATTTCGAGGAGATGTTAGCACTCTCATATTCGTTGAAGCATTATTCACAGTAGCCAAGATATGAAAACAACCTATATGTTCATCAACAGGTGAATGGACAATGAAAATGTGGTGTATACATAGAATGGAGTATTATTCAGCGTTAAAAAGATGGAAAGCCTACCATTTATGACAACATGGATGAACCTGGAGGATATTATTCTAAGTGAAATAAACCAGCGTTATAAGGACAAATACTGTATGATTCCCCTTATATGAGGTAGCTAGAATAGTCAAACTCATAGAAGCAGTGAATAGAATGGTGGTTGCCAGGGGCTGGGAGAAGGGGAAAATGAGGAGTTGTTCAATGAGTAAAAGTTTCAGTTATGCTAGATGAATAACTTCTAGTGACCTATTGTACAACATAGTACCCACAGTTAACAGCACAGTGTTGCGCATTTTAAAATGTTAAGAGGGTAGATCTCATGTTAAGCATTCTTACCACACACACACAAAATAATGGGACACAAGGAAACTTTTGGAGGTCATGGACATGTTTATTACCTTTATTCTGGTGGTGATATCATGGTGTGTACATATGTCCAAACTCATCAAATTGAATACATCAAATATGTACTTTTTTTGGTATATCAATTATACTTCAATAAAGCTGTTGTTTTTTCTTTTTTTAAAGTCTGCTGTCTGGAGTCCCAGCCCCAGAAGTTCTGACTTAGCTGGTCTGGGGTACAGCATGGTCATTGGAATTTTTATAAGCTTTCTAGATGATTCTAATATGTAGCTAGGGAGATAAATACTTCTTTAGACTAATATCTCACTTTACAGATGGGAAAGAGAGGCTCAGAGAAAGTGAGAGTGACTTGTCTGGTGAAATGAGATCAAGAACTCAAACTGAGGTCTCCTGACTCCTAGTCCTGGGTTCTGTCTAGCACATAACGTGCCTCAGGCTCACTTCTTATGCTTCTACACAAACACTCTGTCCCGGTCAAATTGTCTCATGTTATATTCCCCGAACATACCAGGTCCATCCCTGTGTCAAATCCACAGCAGTACACGCTGCCATTGGAGTGCTTATTATGTGCCCAAACTGAGCAAACCAAATTACATGTGTTACCTCTAATCCATACATCAAGCTTTCAGGGAAAGCACGAGTATCCCCATCGTTAGAGGAGGAATCTGATGTCAGAGACTCTAAGAGACTAGTTGCAATACTGGCTAATGAGGAGAAGCAAGAATTTTTTTTTTTAAGATTTTTTGATGTGGACCATTTTTAAAGTCTTTATGGAATTTGTTACATAATTGCTTCTGTTTTATGTTTGGTTTTTTGGCTGTGAGGTATGTGGGATCTTAGCTCCCCGACCAGGGGTCGAACCTGCACCCCCTACATTAGAAGGCGAAGTCGTAACCACTGGACCACCAGGGAAGTCCTGGAGAAGCAAGAATTTAACGAAGTTCGGTTGGACCCCAAAGCCCAGGCTCTTGAGCTACACTCACTGCCATCTGTTCCTACCCTGCCTTACCTTCCTGAGTTATTTCTCCATTAGAACCAGCTCTAGTTTCAAACCCTCCCTGAAAGCCCTTCCACCCCATCTTTTTATTTACTCAATTTTCATGGCACTGATCACCCACATTAGCTGTTTGGGTGAGTCCACCTCACGTGGTAACTTATTTTGTCATGTATATGACCTGTTTCCTTCTCCTTGAGGCTGGGAAGGACAAGGACCTTCCTCTGACTATGTTTCTGTCCTGGTCCTGTAGCTGTGTCAAGATATGGTGCTATTGCAACATCATAATACTTAGTTTTTTCTGAGACTCCTCCCCTGGGAATATCTGGAGATGGGGAGAGCCTATAGGCCCAAATGAAGTTGAAAATTTGAACTAAGAAGGAATAGAGCTTTCCTCGGGCTCAGATTTGTAATAATATTTATAAGTAAGCCTCTAGGTGTCAGTAGAAAGCCTAGTTTTGATAGCGTGTCTCAAATGAAATCAAAATCTCAGGCTAGAAGGACTTTTTCTCATCTCAGTCATCAACCTAAAGCTAGAATTCCCTCTCCAACATAACAACAACCATAGCAACATTCCTTCCAGACCAGGGACTTGTGATGAGGAACCCACTGTTTCTGAGGCAGCCTCTTCAATGTTTGGACAGCTTTGTTAGAATGCTTTTCTTGATTTTGTGAAACTCTGCCTCCTTCTAGCTTTCACTACAAGGCAACTAAGTGAAAACAACACATGCACTGCATCTGGGCCTGGGCATGTGAGAGGCCTGGTGTGGCTGAGTCAGGCCTTCCACACAAGATTGATTACCCAAGGATGTTGGTGGCATCAGTGGGAGCCCCACTACTCTGGGCTATCCTGCCCATCAGCACCTCCCTTATGACCTAGCATTGTTGACCCTCAGAACACCAGGGAAGGAAGGAAGGAAGCAACACACCTCTGGCAGACTGCTGTCCTCTCAGACCCAGGGATGAAGAGGGTGACTCTTTACAGCAGAGTCCAAAGACCTGGAGAGTATGTGTCTTGCTCAGAGAAGCCTCCTTTTCACTTCTGTTCTTCCCAAGGGCTCCTGTCCAATAGCCAGATTGTTGCTTTGCCAAGCCCAATTTTTCTGCTCAAAAAATTAATAGGGACTGCCACTGTGTTTTCTGGTCCCAATTGTATTCTTTAATAATATATAGAATAAACACAGTATCTCTTTCTCTAGGAATCTCAAGATGGAAATTAAGCCATCCATCCCTCCATCCATCCATTTATCCAACTATCCAACCACTAAGCATATCTTTACTGGGAGCCTACCATGTGCCAGGCACTGAGTTTCCTAGTAAGCAGACAATAAGTGGTAAATGGTATTACTGTATTAATGACCTGATGATTAACTTAGTCAAAGGTAGGTCCAGTTTTTCTTTTTGCATTGTTAATATATTTTAATTTTTTTTTTTACATCATTATTGGAGTATAATTGCTTTACAATGGTGTGGTAGTTTCTGCTTTATAACAAAGTGAATCAGTTATACATATACATATGTTCCCATATCTCTTCCCTCTTGCGTCTCCCTCCCTCCCACCCTCCCTATCCCAACCCTCCAGGCGGTCACAAAGCACCGAGCTGATCCCCCTGTGCTATGCGGCTGCTTCCCACTGGCTATCTACCTTACGTTTGGTAGTGTATATATGTCCATGCCTCTCTCTCGCTTTGTCACAGCTTACCCTTCCCCCTCCCCATATCCTCAAGTCTATTCTCTAGTAAGTCTGTGTCTTTATTCCTGTCTTACCCCTAGGTTCTTCATGACATTTTTTTTTCTTAAATTCCATATATGTGTGTTAGCATACGGTATTTGTCTTTCTCTTTCTGACTTACTTCACTCTGTATGACAGACTCTATGCCTATCCACCTCATTACAAATAGCTCAATTTCGTTTCTTTTTATGGCTGAGTAATATTCCATTGTATATATGTGCCACATCTTCTTTATCCATTCATCTGATGATAGACACTTAGGTTGTTTCCATCTCTGGGCTATTGTAAATAGAGCTGCAATGAACATTTTGGTACATGACTCTTTTTGAATTATGGTTTTCTCAGGGTATATGCCCAGTAGTGGGATTGCTGGGTCATATGGTAGTTCTATTTGTTAGATCCACTTTTATATGGCAGATTTCTGGGAAGGGAATGGAGAGATAAGGGAATGAGCACATAGTGAACATGGACTGCCTACCAGGCAAGGTGTTAGGTGCTTGCTTTACTTGCCATATATTGTTTAAGTCTTACCACCATCTCATGATGTGTGTTATCTACATCTCCATTTTAAAAAGAAAGAAGCTAAGGCTTAGCCTAAATAAGTTGACCAAGGACACATAACCAGTAAGCAGCGGAGCTGGACTCTGGTTACAGACCTCTCCATCATGCTGTGGTCATCACATGAAAATCCCTAGGACAGCTGAAGGAACGTCATGGTCTCTTCATGTACTGTGTCTGGAATGAATACTGCTTTAAATTACGCTTTTTTTCAAGCTTTCTAACCAAAACCGCTCATTTTCTCTGTTGTATTTTTACTTTCATTTTATTTTATTTTTGGCCGCACTGCATGGCTTGCGGGATCTTAGTTCCCCGGCCAGGGATTGAACCCACACCCTTGGCAATGAAAACACGGAGTCCTAAACACTGGACTGCCAGGGAATTCCCTCTGTTGTATTCTAAATTTTAAGTTCATAGGGTGATTTCTTTGTTGTTATTTTCTATAGAAGTCAAATTTCCTGTCAATGCTTTTCCATCATAAATTTGGACACATGACAAAGCATATGAAAGTCAATAGCAGTAATTTCGGTATTCATCAGTTTGTTTTTCCTCTAGAATTAGTTCTGTACTATATTTACTTTAATTGATAAATTGCTATGATAATATCAAAGACAATTTTCAAGAAAATAAAGTAGGGGGGACCTTCAATATAGCGGAGGAGTAAGACGTGGAGATCACCTTCCTCTCCAAAAATACGTCAAAAATACATCTACATGTGGAACAACTCCTACAGAACACCTACTGAGCGCTGGCAGAAGACCTCAGACTTTGCAAAAGAAGGCAGAGCACCGCCTAAATGAGCTCCAGAGATGGGCACAAGTGCGGCTATCGGCTTGGACCACAGAGATGGGCATGAAATGCTAATGCTGCTGCTGCAGCCACCAAGAATCCTGTGTGCAAACACAGGTCACTATCCACACCCCCCTGGGAGCCTGTGCAGCCCGCCACTGCCAGGGTTCCATGATCCAGAGACAAGTTCCTTGGGAGAACACACGGTGTGCCTCAGGCTGTTGCAATGCCACACTGGTCTCTGCTGCTGCAGGCTCACCCTGCATTCCAATTATAACTTCCGTACCCCTCCCTCCCCCCAGGCCTGAATGAGCAAGAGCCTCCTAATCAGCTACTGCCTTAACCAGGTCCTGTCTGGGTGGGAACAGATGCCTGAGGGCAACCTACACACAGAGGTGGGGCCTAAACCAAAGCTGAACCCCAGGAGCTGTGCGAACATAGAAGAGAAAGGGAAATTTCTCCCAGCAGCCTCGGGAGCAGCAGATTAAATTCCCACAATCAACTTGATGTACCCTGAATCTGTGGAATACCTGAATAGAAAACAAATCATCCCAAAATTGAGGTGGTGGACTTTGGGAGCAACTGTAGACTTGGGGTTTGCTCTCTGCAACTGACATGTTTCTGATTTTTATGTTTATCTTAGTATAGTTTTTAGCACTTGTTATCATTGGTGGATTTGTTTATTGGTTTCGTTGCTCTTTCTTCTTTTTTTATTATTATTTTTATATATTTTTGCTTATTATTAAAAAAAATTTTTTTCTTTCTTTTTTCTCAATTTTCTTCTGAGCTGTATGGCTGAAAGGGTTTGGTGCTCTGGCTTGGTGTCAGGCCTGAGCCTCTGAGGTGGGAGAGCCGAGTTCAGGACACTGGTCCACCAGAGACCTCCCAGCCCCACGTAATATCAATTGGCAAGAGCTCTCCCAGAGATCTCTGTCTCAACGCTAAGACCCAGCTCCACCCAATGGTCAGCAAGCTCCAGTGCTGGATAGCCCATGCCAAACAACTAGCAAGACAGGAACACACCCCACCCATTAGCAGAGAGGCTGCCTAAAATCATAATAAGTTCACAGACACCCTAAAACACACCACCAGACATGGCTCTGCCCACCAGAAAGACAATATCCAGCCCCACCCACCAGAACATAGGCACCAGTCCCCTCCAACAGAAGCCTACACAAGTCACTGAACAAACCTCACCCACTGGGGGCAGACACAAAAACAACGGGAATGATGAACTTGCAGCCTGTGAAAAGGAAAACCAAACACAGTAAGTTAAGCAAAATGAGAAGACAGAGAAACACACAGCAGATGAAGGAGCAAGGCAAAAACCCACCAAACCAAACAAATGAAGAGGAAATAGGCAGTCTACCTGAAAAAGAACTCAGAGTAATGATAGTAAAGATGATACAAAATCTTGGAAATAAATGGAGAAAATACAAGAAATGTTTAACAAGGACCTAGAAGAACTAAAGAGCAAACAAACAATGATGAACAACACAATAAATGAAATTAAAAATTCACTGGAAGGAATCAATAGAATAACTGAGACAGAAGAACGGATAACTGACCTGGGAGATAAGATAGTGGAAATTACTACCGCAGAGCAGAATAAAGAAAAAAGAATGAAAAGAATTGAGGACAGTCTCAGAGACTTCTGGGGCATCATTAAATGCACCAATGTTCAAATTATAGGGGTCCCAGAAGAAGAAGAGAAAAAGAAAGGGTCTGAGAAAATATTTGAAAAGATTATAATTGAAAATTTCCCTAATATGGGAAAGCAAATAGTCAATCAAGTCCAGGAAGCACAGAGAGTTCCATACAGGATAAATCCAAGGAGAAACACGCCAAGACACATATTAATCAATATATCAAAAATTAAATACAAAGAAAAAATATTAAAAGCAGCAAGGGAAAAGCAAAAAATAACATACAAGGGAATCCCTATAAGGTTAACAGCAGATCTTTCAGCAGAAAATCTGCAAGCCAGAAGGGAATGGCATGATATATTTAAAGTGATGGAAGGGAAAAACCTACAACCAAGATTACTCTACTCAGCAAGGATCTCATTCAGATTCGACAGAGAAATTAAAACCTTTACAGAGAAGCAAAAGCTAAGAATTCAGCACCACCAAACCAGCTTTAAAACAAATGCTAAAGGAACTTCTCTAGGCAGGAAACACAAGAGAAGGAAAAGACCTACAATAACAAGCCGAAAACAATTAAGAAAATGGTAATAGGAACATACATTATTGATAATTACCTTAAATGTAAATGGATTAAATGCTCCAACCAAAAGACATAGACTGGCTGAATGGATACAAAAACAAGACCTGTATATATGCTGTCTACAAGAGACCTACTTCAGACCTAGGGACACATACAGACTGAAAGTGAGGGGATGGAAAAAGATATTCCATGCAAATGGAAATCAAAAGAAAGCTGGAGTAGCAATACTCATATCAGACAAAATAGACTTTAAAATAGAGACTATTACAAGAGACAAAGAAGGGCACTACATAATGATCAAGGGAGCAATCCAAGAACAAGATATAACAGTTGTAAATATTTATGCATCCAACATAGGAGTACCTCAATACATAAGGCAAATGCTAACAGCCATAAAAGGGGAAATTGACAATAACACAATCATACTAGGGGACTTTAACATCCCGCTTTCACCAATGGACAGATCAACCAAGATGAAATAAGGAAACACAAGCTTTAAATGACATGTTAAACAAGATGGACTTAATTGATATTAATGGGCATTCCATCCCAAAAGAACAGAATACACTTTCTTCTAAAGTGCTCATGGAACATTCTCCAGGATAGATCATATCTTGGGTCACAAATCAAGCCTTGGTAAATTTAAGAAAATTGAAATCGTATCAACTATCTTTTCCGACCACAACGCTATGAGACTAGATATCAATTCCAGGAGAAAAAACTGTAAAAAATAGAAACACATGGAGGCTAAAGAATACACTACTAAATAACCAAGTGATCACTGAAGAAATCAAAGAGGAATTCAAAAAATACCTAGAAACAGGGCTTCCCTGGTGGCGCAGTGGTTGAGAGTCCGCCTGCTGATGCAGGGGACACGGGTTCGTGCCCCGGTCCGGGAGAATCCCATGTGCTGCGGAGCGGCTGCCCCTGTGAGCCATGGCCGCTGGGCCTGCGCGTCCGGAGCCTGTGCTCCGCAACGGGAGGAGCTGTAGCGGTGAGAGACCCACGTACCACACACACACACAAAAAAACCTAGAAACAAATGACAATGAAAACACAATGACCCAAAACCTATGGGATGCAGCAAAAGCAGTTCTAAGAGGGAAGTTTATAGCAATACAGTCCTACCTCAAGAAAGAAGAAACATCTCAAATAAACAACCTAACCTTACACCTAAAGCATTTAGAGAAAGAAGAACAAAAAAACCCCAACGTTAGCAGAAGGAAAGAAATCATAAAGATCAGATCAGAAATAAATGAAAAAGAAATGAAGGAAACAATAGCAAAGATGAATAAAACTAAAAGCTGGTTCTTCTTTTTTTTTTTTTGCGGTACGAGGGCCTCTCACTGTTGTGGCGTCTCCTGTTGCGGAGCACAGGCTCCGGACGCGCAGGCCCAGCGGCCATGGCTTACGGGCCTAGCCGCTCCACGGCATGTGGGATCTTCCTGGACCGGGACACGAACCCGTGTCCCCTGCATCGACAGGCAGACTCTCAACCACTGCGCCACCAGGCATGCCCTAAAAGCTGGTTCTTTGAGAAGACAAACAAAATTGATAAACCATTAGCCAGACTCATCCAAAAAAACAGGGAGAAGACTCAAATCAACCAAATTAGAAATGAAAAAGAAGTAGCAGCTGACACTGCAGAAATACAAAGGATCATGAGAGATTACTACAAGCAACTGTATGCCAATAAAATGGACAACCTGGAAGAAATGGACAAGTGCTTAGAAAAACACAACCTTCCAAGGTTGAACCAGGAAGAAATAGAATATATAAACAGACCAATTACAAGCACTGAAATTGAAAATGTGATTGAAAATCTTCCAACAAACAAAAGCCCAGGACCAGATGGCTTCACAGGAGAATTCCATCAAACATTTAGAGAAGAGCTAACAACCATCCTTCTCAAACTCTTCCAAAATATAGCAGAAGGAGGAACACTCCCAAACTCATTCTACAAGGCTACTATCACCCTGATACCAAAACCAGACAAAGATGTCACAAAGAAAGAAAACTATAGGCCAATATCACTAATGAACATAGATGCAAAAATCCTCAACAAAATACGAGCAAACAGAATCCAACAGCACATCAAAAGGATCATACACCATGATCAAGTAGGGTTTATCCCAGGAATGCAAGGATTCTTCAATATACACAAATCAATATGATAAACCATATTAACAAATTGATAAAAACCATATGATCATCTCAATAGATGCAGAAAAACTTTTGATGAAATTCAACACCCATTTATGATAAAAACTTTCCAGAAAGTAGGCACAGAGGGAACCTACCTCAACATAATAAAGGCCATATATGACAAACCCACAGCCAGCAACGTTCTCCATGATGAAAAACTGAAACCATTTCCTCTAAGATCAGGAACAAGACATGGTGCCCACTCTCACCACTATTATTCAACATAGTTTTGGAAGTTTTAGCCACAGCAATCAGAGAAGAAAAAGAAATAAAAGGAATCCAAATCAGAAGAGAAGTAAAACTGTCACTGTTTGCAGATGACATGATACTATACATAGAGAATCCTAAAGATGCTACCAGAAAACTACTAGAGCTAATCAGTGAATTTGGTAAAGTAGCAGTGTACAAAATTAATGCACAGAAATCTCTTGCATTCCTATACTAATGATGAAAAATCTGAAAGAGAAATTAAGGAAACACAACCCAATCCAAAAATGGGCAGAAGACCTAAAGAGACATTTCTCCAAAGAAGATGTACAGATTGCCAACAAATACATGAAAGGATGTTCAACGTCACTAATCATTAGAGAAATGCAAATGAAAACTACAATGAGATATCACCTCACACCGGTCAGAATGGCCATCATCGAAAAATCTACAAACAATAAATGCTGGAGAGGGTGTAGAGAAAAGGGAGCCCTCTTGCACTGTTGGTGGGAATGTAAATTGGTTCAGCCACTATGGAGAACAGTATGGAGCTTCCTTAAAAAACTAAAAACAGAACTACCATAGGACCCAGCAATCCCACTACTGGACATATACCCTGAGAAAACCATAATTCAAAAAGAGTCATGTACCACAATGTTCATTGCAGCACTATTTACAATATCCAGGATATGGAAGCAACCTGAGTGTCCATCTGCATCTTTATTTCTGTCCTGCCCCTAGGTTTGTCAGAACCATTTTTTTTTTTTTAGATTCTATATATATGTGTTAGCATACAGTATTTGTTTTTGTCTTTCTGACTTACTTCACTCTGTATGACAGACTCTAGGTCCATCCACCTCACTACAAATAACTCAATTTCGTTTCTTTTAATGGCGGAGTAATATTCCATTGTATATATGTGCCACCTGTTCTTTATCCATTCATCTGTCAATGGACACTTAGGACATGCATTGGTTGACTAGTCTGTTCTTCACTTTTACCTTCCTAAATTTGTATCTATCCCCCCCCCAGAAATAATCAGCACTTTAATCTTTTAATAAAAAATAAATTTATTTATTTATTTATTTTTGGCTGCATTGGTTGACTAGCTTCTTCTTCACTTTTACCTTTCTAAATTTGTATCTACCCCCCAGAAATAATCAGCACTTTAATATTTTTTAAAATAAGTTTATTTATATATTTATTTTTGGCTGCATTGGGTCTTTGTTGCTGTGCACAGGCTTTCTCTCGTTGTGTTGAGTGTGGGCTTTTCTTCATTGCGGTGTGCGGGCTTCTCATTGAGGTGACTTCTCATGTTGCAGAGCAAGGGCTCTAGGCACGTGGGCTTCAGTAGTTGTGGCACATGGGCTCAGTAGTTGTGGCTCGTAGGCTCTAGAGCACAGGCTCAGTAGTTGCGGCACATGGGCTTAGTTGTTCTGCAGCATGTGGGAGAAAAAATCATATGATCATTTTAACAGAATGCCAAAATATTTTGATAAATATCACCATATATTTTTGATTTAAGCAAATCTTAATATGTTAGTGAATATTGATCTCAAACCAACAGCCAGTATTCTATTTAGCAGTTAAACATTAGAATCATTTTCATTAAAGTTAATAATTTGAGTGTCATTACTATTATTTAAAATTTTCCTAGAAGTGCTAATCAATGCAATAATGAGAAAAAGAAGTGAAGGAGGTATAAATATCTGACAGGAAGAGACAAAATTATCATTATTTAAAGATTATAAGGTTGCTTAAAAAACTATTAGAACTAGTGGGAGAGTTCAGAAAGATTGGCAATTATGACAGAAATATTTAAAAATTAATAGTTTCCTTATGTATCAACAATAGTTAGTTAAGATAATGAAAAAAAAGGGTTCATATCATGGCAATCAAAAATAAAATCAGGGCTTCCCTGGTGACACAGTGGTTGAGAGTCTGCCTGCCGATGCAGGGGACGTGGGTTCGTGCCCTGGTCTAGGAGGATCCCACATGCCGCGGAGCGGCTGGGCCCGTGAGCCATGGCCGCTGAGCCTGCGCGTCCGGAGCCTGTGCTCCGCAACGGGAGAGGCCACGGCAGTGAGAGGCCCGTGTACCGAAAAAAAATAAATAAATAAAAGTAAAAAAGTAAAATCAAAGTAATAAAGATAAATGTGCCAATCTCAAAATTTTGCCATGGAATCTAAAAGGAGATTTGAATAAAGAGAGAGACATTCTACATTACTGTACTGGAAGATTTAATATTATAAAGATATTAATTTTCCTCAAGCAAAGCCTATAAATTTAACAAAACCCCAACAAAAACACCTGGAAGTTTTTTAGAATGTGAAATAAATCTATTTTTTAGTTTATTTAGAAAAATCAACAAATGAAGAAAGCAAGCACATCTTTAGGAAAAATAGTAGTGAAAAGGCCTTTTCCTATCAGATATTAAAATAAGTCAGCAAGATAGAGTAATTAAAATATTACTGTTCTACGTAAAAAAATAGCTCAGAAATATATCCAAGTACATATTAGAATTTAGTATATAATAAAGCTAGTGCCTCATTCATCGGGGGGGGAGTGTTAAGATGACAGTCTAGGGGACTTCCCTGGCAGTGGAAGTGAAAGTGATTAAGACTCCATCTTCCAGTGCAGGGGGCAGGGGTTCGATCCCTGGTCAGGGAACTGTGATCCCACATGCCACGGTGCAGCCAAAAGTTTAAAAAAAAAAAAAAAAAAGCTGTCTAACTGTTAAAATAAACCCAAACTCACACAGTACACTAAGATAAATTCCAGAAGGATTAAAAATTTTAACGTTAATAGAAGAAAATACACAGGAATATTTACAAAATTTGGAGTAAGGAATGATTTTCTACACATGAAACTAAAAACAGAAAGTATAAAGGATGATAGAGATGATTATATAAGGTATAAAACTTTCATATAGCAAGATTTACCACAAACCAAATTAAAAGACAAATGACATTGGAGGAAAGTATCCTTAACCAAAGGTTTGTATCCTTAGTGTTCAAAGACTTTCTTCAAATCAATAAAAGAAAAATGAAGATACACAACTGACCAGGAAAGGTATTTGACATAAGAAAAATCCTCAAATGCTCAATAAACATAAAAAGTTCAACTTCACTATCAGTCAAGAAGTGCAAATTTAAACCATAAAGAAAAGAATAAGAATAAATATATCCATAATTAAGAGGAGTTTGGAGATTCAGGCCCTTTCAAACATTACTGGATATATAAACTTATACAGTTCTTCTAGAGGGTATAAAAGCCATAAGACAGGATTTACTCTTTAGTTTAGGAATGCTACTACTAGGAATGTACAGCAAAAAAATAATGTTACTACTAGGAATGTACTGCCAAAAAAAAAAAAAAAATATATATATATATATATATATATATATCTCCTTAATATATAACATGGCACTCTCTATAATAATGAATTGGAAACAACCTAAGTGTCCAAAAACAAGGGATGTATGCAGCCGTTTCAAAAGATGTAGAAGAATATTTAGGAACAAAAAATATTTCAGGAAAGATATTTAAAATAACAAAGCAATAATGAAAATGCAGCCAGTAGGGGGAAAGAAGTTGTAACTTTGACAACCTGACACCAGAGTTCTCATAGGGAGGGACTATTTTGATTTAGCAGAATAACTTATCTCTTTGTAGTTTAGAATAAAGCAGAAGAAGCATTGAATTGCCTTGTGCAAAAGAGGATGGGAACTGGAAATGATTGCTTTGGAGTTTATAGCTAGAGGGGGTTGAATTCGGAAAATGAAAAAGATATTCATTACCTTCTCAGGGAGAGAAGCTGGGCAGCTGTTGCTGCTGTACTGCCTCTGGAGGGATGGTCAATGAGAATTTTCCAGTGATATAAATGACTAATGGACTCTTAAAAGAGCTGCTCTCTTAACATGCAGTTTCAAGTTATTCTCTAAGCTGAGCTTCAATATAAGCCATCCTTTCTTGCTCCCAAATTTTCCCTAAAAGTTTGCCAACACACCACCTTGTTTAGGCCATATTTTGGGGAGAGAAGGGGTTGGGGAAATGAAGAAGGGACATTTCATGCCCAGAAAGTGAAATGAGCGGTGGAGATCAAGGCAGAAAATCAGAGCTAGAGGTAATCAGAAGAAACATATCCCCACCGTCACCTCCACAAAACCCCCCAAGAACCCTCAGAGATATTGGTAGGGACTTGGGCTTCACACCCTTTCATAGGACAGAGGTTTGAGCAGAATTCTTTTCCATCTCAAAGGTTGGGGAGACCCATAAAGTACATGCGATGAAGAAACTCAAGAGAACATTCTTTAGAAGGATACACAGTATGCAAAAGTTACTTAAGATGCTAAAATTATGAGCATTATTTATTTTCCTCTTTTGCTCACCTGTATTTTGATTCTTCTATAATGAATCCATATTACTTATATAATTTTTAGAAATAAAAGTGTACTGTGGGAATACGTAGATCTACCAGAAAGCTGACTGGTGGTTGCCAGGGGCTGCAGGAAGGGAGGAATGGGAAGTGACTGCTTAATGGGTGTGGGTTTCCTTTTGGGGAGATGAAAATGTTTTAGAACTAGATAGAGGTAGTGGTTGTACAACATTGTGAATGTACTAAATGCCACTGAGTTGTTCACTTTAAATGATTAATTTTATGTTATATGAATTTCACCTCAACAGAGAAAAATGAAAAAAATCTACTGAGGAGAAAAACATACAACATAGATCAGACTCCGTCACTCTTCTGCTTAAAATCCTTCAGGGACTTCCTAACTCTTTAGCATGGCAAACAAGGCTCTTCACATCCTGGCCCCGCTGCTGCTCCACCACAGCTACCCCTTCCTATACACCTTATTCTCCAGCCATACAAAACCATGTGCAGTGCTCTGAAAGGACCTATTCTTTCCTGCCTTTGTGCCTTTGTATGGCTTTGCTTTTCTTGGAATGCCCTTCCCCTAGTTAGTTTCCGCTCAACCTTCAAAACTCAGCTAAACATCTCCTCCTTTGAGAAGCTTTCCCTGATTTCATAGTCTTGGGTGCCTCTTCCCTTACACCCCAAGAACCTTCTGGACATTTCTTTATTTTATCAGTGTAGGTGATTGTGAATCTTTGGAGGACGGGGCCTGGGCCTTTCCTCTCTTTAGCTTCAAAAGTTGGCCCAGGACAGAAGCCACAAGAATGTAGAATGAATAAGAACAGACTTAAAATCACTGAAAATAACAACCTTTTCTAATGTAAACAGGTGGTTACCCTGGGCATGGAATTGAAAATGATTCAGAGATATTTAACTGGCCTACTATGGTATTTATCATAGAGGAAGAGGATATCTTTTCTTTTTCCTTTTTATGAATTATTTAGGAATTGAAGTATGATAAAAATTCTGAATGATAGGTTAATAAAAATGTCAATCTAATTAGCAAAATGGTCCCACATGGAGGGTTGCAGAATACTGATGGTTTTAGGAAAATGCCTAAAAACTCAATTACTCTTGCAAAAAAAAAAAAAAAAAAAAATCCCAAAACAAAAGAACCATGATAGGTAATAGATAAAAAGAGATTTTTTTTTTTTGATACCTTGACTCAAAACTAAGATATAGTATTGCTATCTTAGGATGATTTTTAAAAATACCTAAGTCTTATAGGATTTTTTTTTTTTTTTTTTTTTGCGGTATGCGGGCCTCTCACTTTTTGCAGAGCACAGGCTCCGGACGCGCAGGCTCAGGGGCCGTGGCTCATGGGCCCAGCTGCTCCGGGGCATGTGGGATCTTCCCGGACCGGGGCACAAATCCGTGTCCCCTGCATCAAAAGGTGGACTCTCAACCACTGCGCCACCAGGGAAGCCCCCTTATAGGATTTTAAATGAACCTAAGTTCCTAATGAAATCATGGATCTAGGCAAAAAAATCATCAATGGCTGCTAAAACTATTAGGTAAAATGTTGATGAGGAACATATGTATCAGACTGGCAGCCGCTGAATCCACTGTTCAATCTTAGCATTTACTAAAAGCAGGACAGTCAGACATTAATTACCTCCTGATAAAATGCAGTAGGAAGTACACTGCTTAAGAAACAGTCTTGCCAAAAGAATTGAACCTGAATTTAACATCTCTAATCATCATGTTGTGAGAAATATAAAGGAAATAGGAGCATGTTAAATGACCCCATTGAGGTATGAGAAATCAAATCAAGAAGATGGGAATTTGGGACTTCCCTAGCGGTCCAGTGGTTAAGACTGTGCGCTTCCAGTCCAGGGGACACAGGTTCGAATCCTGGTCAGGGAACTAAGACCCTCCATGCTGCAATGGTGTGGCCAAAAAAAAAAAAAAAAGATGGGAAATTCTATAAGACAAATGACAATTTTTTCAATGAATAAGTTGTATGAAGAAAAAGGGAGGGGAAAATCAGAATTCAAGGAAACAAAGATTTGAGACATAAATTTTGAATAAACAAAAAGATAATTTTGAGACAACCTAGGAAAATTTACATGGATTGGGTGTTGATATTATTAAGGAATTATTGTGAACTATTATGTCTGATAACAGTGATTATCATACCATTGTTCTTTTTTCTAAAGTTTATTTTATTGAGGTATAGTTGATTTACAAAACACCATTATGTTTTTTTTTAAGTTCTTATATTCAGAGATTGAAATGTTAATGGTGAAATGATATGAGGTCTTGAATTTGCATTAAAGTGCTTCCTAAAAAGTATGTGTTGGGGTAGATGAAACAATAATGCAGAATATAAATAATTGTTGACTCTGGATGATAACGGGCACATGGATTCATTATACTATTCCTTCCCCTCTCGTGTATGTTTGAAATTTTCCATAAGAAAAAGTTTTAAAGAATAAACCTAACATTCAACAGCCATGTGGCAATGTTTATAAGCCCATCTACTTAGCCAAGACTATGTCACGGGAGATGGCATTGTTGGACCAATGGGAAGATCTTAGGCCTTGGAGTCAGAAAGTCCCGGGTTTGAATTCCAGCTCTGCTACTTACTAACCCTGTTAGGTAGGCAAGTTACTCACTTCTCAGAATCTGTTTCTCATCCGCAAACAGGGATAATATTACCTACTTCAGAAGATTTGCAGAATAAGTGAGATGATATACAGAGTGTCCATCACGTGCCCCTCACAGAATAAATACTCTGTGAATGTTAACTACCTTATACTAATCCAATTATTTCCTTTATTGTTTTTTTTAAAATAAATTTAAGTAATACTCCCCCAATTTTACTCTCCAGAGGAAGGAACCACTGTTAACAGTTTGGTGTTGGTATCTTTCTGGGCTTTTTCTTTATATCTATAAATATATATAGGAATATGCATCTACTTACATACAGTGTGGGTTTTTTTAAAACAAAAATGGAATCTTATATTACATATTACTTGGCAATTTACTTCTATCACGTTACAATATATAGTGTGTCTCTTTTTGTCAGTTCTTGTGGCTCCTACATGTGATTCAATCAGTGTGCCATTCATATGCCTTTATTCCCAGGTATGAGCATTTCTGTGAGATAGAATCCTACAGAATTGTTAGGTGGAAGAGTGTGTGTAGTGCGTATCTTTATGGTACTACAAAATGGCCCTACTGCCCTTCTACAAGTTACTGAGTTACTTTCACATGAAGACCTCAATATTATCTATTTTCTATACATTTCTAAGTTGCATTCTGGAAGATATGCCCTTTCTGGTACCACTTATTTCTCAACAGGCACTGAAAGTGTTCAGAGAATAAATGTGTTTGATTAGCAAAAATCATCCTCATGGAAAATAGTCAGGCTCCATTCTGCTATTTGTTCCTGTTAGAGAATAATGCAATGCATACTGTTTTCAAGATTGAATGTAGCGGTGTATTGGATAAAATAAATGGGAGTCCTAGTTTTCTTTGTGAAAAGCCAGTGAACATTATTTGAGGCAGAATCCTGAGAGAAAGCAGGGAAATAAAACCTCCTCTCAAATGAGGTCCCAGTGAATGGCAGCCGTGGAAAAGTGGATGAGTAAAGAAAGGGGAAGGAAAGTCTGCCTTGATTCCCTGGGGAGTTCAAGATCTCACTTTTCCCCCCTGTTGTTCTAGTGACTTTTAGAGAGGACAATTCTAGAGAAGGATGGTTTCAAAAAGAAAAGAAATCCAAATGGAATCCAATTTGGCCTTACTTATGTCAGAGCACCTGCCATGTGGTGTACAATAGTCCCAGGCAGAACTCCTAAGAAAGATCACTTTGTAAACCATCCTTCTGCTGTGGGAGTTCAACAATTGTCCTTTGTCCATGCAGCCCTCCCATCATCCCGCTATGGAGTTGCTGGTCCAAACCACTGTAGTAAGGTTTGGGCAAGAAGAAATTATTCCATTGTCTTTTAAAAGTTAGATCAATAAGGGTGATATCATTCATGACGTATGGCTTTCCTTGGGTCCCAGCTATTCCAGATGTAGGAGATCATGTGCTACCCCATTGCTGGATATATTTCTCCAGATCCGTAGGCAATATGGGCACATAGAAGATGACCTGTGTCAGATGAGAATCTACTTAAGCCCCCAAAATGCTGACTTTTCTTTTAGGTGAAGTGCAATCAACATTTTGCTTAGTGACTTTTAAAACAATGCATGTAAAAAAAATAAATGTACTGTTCTTTCTTGCACTTAGAGTTAGGTTTTAAATACAAGGTACTAACTCAATTCATTGCATTTGACCTCCAGAACACTTTGTGTCTCTAATTCCTTTTTTAGTCCTGAATCAATCTTTTGCCAGTGACAGAGGGGTCGACCACAACAAATGGGCAGTTTGCACATGAGACTTAATGTACAACTCCTTGTTCGTTTTTCCTTGACAGGTAACTTTAATTATTTTGACAAATATTTAATGTGCCAGGTATTGTCCTAGGTGCTAAGGATAAAGCAGAAGAAAACAACAAAAATTCTTGCCTTTGTGGGTTTACATGCTAGTTGGGAAGCTTCATTCATTCATTCACTCATTTATTCCACAAGCATTTATTGATCTTCTAATACAACTCAGGCCTTAAACTACATACTGTGCCTAAATAGGATTTTATCCCTGCCCTCAGAGTCTAGTGGGAGAAATAAGACATGTCCCCTGTCCTCCCCTGCTGCCCGCCATATACCCTCATACATAGAAAGTATAGAAGAGGGGCACCTGGTTCAGGTTGAGTGGTTCAAAGAATGTTTCTCAGAGAAACATGTAAACAAGCAAGTAAGTTGAGGCTGGAAGAATGAACTGATGGGGGAGAAAGGCAGACCTGGTGGTGATGAGACGGAGCATGGCATAGGGCCTGGGCCAGATGAGGAGACCAATGAATGCTGTTGAATGAATGAATGAAACTTCCCCAGGAGAGCATAAACTCCATGAGATATGTTCTGGGAACTGCAAGTTCCTTCCAATGGTTGAAGTTTAAGGTGTGTGGGGGTGAGAAGCAGGAGACGGGGCTGGGCAAGGAGGCAGGGTCAGGGCTTGAGGTAGGTCTGGCTAAAGAGGTTTGTCCTGATGACAATTAGAAAATTTGTGGATCGATTTAAATGGCAATATGACATGGTCTGATTGGTTTATTCTTTTCTTAATAAAAATGTATTTAAAAAATTCCACAAATGACATATGTTTATTTTAGATGACCCTTATGGACTTTTTGTGGGAGCAATGATTTCATTATACTATTTTTGTAAATGGTACTTTGCATATCTCTTTCTGCTTCACAGTGGAAGGACACTGGACCTGACATACAGAAGTCTCTCAGTAAAGATTTGCTGTTTTTGAAATTCAATGGACACTGGTAAGTTGCAGTCAGCTTAGGTGAGGCCATGATCTGGCCCAATTGTGCCACTCCAAGAAACTGGAGTTTCATTACCTAACTAGGAATATTTAACAATTCCCCCTGCTGCATCATTGCCACTATGTTTTTTTATCTCCATTTTTGTCACTTTTTATTATGCAAAAATCCAAATATTAATGTATGTAAAAATAGGAAGGGTAGTATAAGAAACCCTCATATAGCCACCACCCAATGTCAACAATTAACAACTTACAGCCAATCTTGTCTCATTTACATCCTTTCCTCTTCCCGACCACTGCATTATTTTGAAGTAAATCCAAGACATCAGATCTTTTTGTATGTATCTCTAAAAGATAAGAACTTGTTTAAAAACATATCCATAATTATTACAACTAACAAAATAAGGAGTTATTCTTTACTGTCATTAAACATACAGTCAGTGCTCAAATTCCAACTGTCTCTCTTTTTCTTAAAGTTGGCTTATTTGAATCATGAGTTAAAGTCCACATTTGTATTGGGTTGTATATGTTTTCTTTAATTAATAGCTTCCCTCTTTTTCTTTTTTTTTTTCTTACCTTGCTTGTTATTTATTTAACTAAAGACTCTTAACAGAATGATTAAGTTGAAAACAGCACTTTAAGTGTGGCATTTTCCTTCATGCTCACCTTCACTAGGTTTTTTTTTTTTAACACCTGATAATTTTTAAGGTACAAAACTGTATCTCATTATTGCACAACATTATTTTAATTTGAAAATCATGTCTAATGTTGCCTTTTTTTTTTTTTTTTTTTGCGGTACGCGGGCCTCTCACTGTTGTGGCCTCTCCCGTTGCGGAGCACAGGCTCCGGACGCGCAGACTCAGCGGCCATGGCTCACGGGCCCAGCCGCTCCGCGGCATGTGGGATCTTCCCGGACCGGGGCACAAACCCGTGTCCCCTGCATCAGCAGGCGGACCCTCAACCACTGCGCCACTGGGGAAGCCCTAAAGTTGCCTTTTTTTATCCTGTCAGCTTTATCCAACCACTGAGACACATGGTGATCACACCATATACCAAAATGAGTTCTAGATGGAATAAAGGGTTACATATGAATAAATAAAACCATAAAAAACTAAAATAAAATATAATATTGAACATAGTTTTGGAAAGGGAATATGTTACCTAAACATAAAAGCAATGGAAAATGTCACAAAGAAAAGTATCAATAAAATCAAGTATATGCTGTTAAAACTTTTTGGTCAACAAACACAAAGTGAAAGGACAAATGATAAACTGGGTGGGGGAAATAGTTACCATCTATGAGAGACAATAGTTTAGTAGCTTTAATACACATGGTCTTGTCTAGATTGTCACTGGGTCCGGATGGGTCCACTCACAAGATGACACCAAGTTGAGATCCTTTAGACTCTTCTTTTTTAAAAAATTTTTATTGGGGTATAGTTGATTTACAATGCTGTGTTAGTTTCAGGTATACAGCAAAGTGAATCAGTTATACATATACATATATCCACTCTTTTTTAGATTCTTTTCCCATATAGGTCATTACAAAGTACTGAGTTCCCTGTGCTATACAGTAGGTCCTTATTTGTTATCTATTTTATATATAGTAGTTTGTATCTGCTAATCCCAAACTTCCAATTTATCCCTCCCTCACCCTCCTCTTTGGTAACCATAAGTTTGTTTTGGTTGTGACTATTTCTGTTTTGTAAATAAGTTCATTTGTACCATTTTTTAAGATTCCACATATAAGCAATATCATATGATCTGGAAGTTGTATTTTTTTCTCTAGATCTCCTGCCCCAGTTATTCACTTGAGAAATGTTAAGAGTGAGGGTAAGATTCCTAACATTTAGTCCCTCTGTTCTGTCTGTTGGTTTCACCATCCTTCTGCTCTGTTGACCCCAGCAGCTCTGCTGGGCCACTGCTGACCTCCTTCCCATCACTGACATCTGTCTTTCTTCTTCTCCTCTAGCAATCAGGAAAACACTTTCTACTCCTTATGACTGACTACTGTCAAAGGAGCTTCCTGCAAAAGAGCTTCTGGGCCCCTAATGACCCAGTTAATTTTGTTAGACCACAGACCTTCTGTCCCTGAACTCACAAGCACTCTTAGGAGGAAGGAAGAAGGGTGAAAGTGCAAGTCAGAGGATGATCAGGCCCCTGTGGTAGCTAAAACTTTACCCTCTCTGACTCTCAGGATCTGCTACATAAATTATTTCCTGGCCACAAGTGACAGAAGCTGATGCTGGCAGATTAGGCAGAAAAGGGATTTATTTAAAGGATATTGGGTAACTCATAGAATTGTTGGGAAGACTGGAGGAAACAATTTTGAGGCTAAGTTTCCAGGAAAATCCCCCCAAATTAGTAGCACAGCTGGCCTAATAAGCACACTGAAGCCAATGCCCTGTCACCACTCAGTAACCATATGCTGCCAGGAACTCAATTTGACTGCAACCACCGCTGCCAAAGGCATCAGTGTTACTTCTGTACCAGGAACTCAACCTTACAGACCATTCCAGTTTCCCCAAACCACATAGCTCTGCTACCCCCTCACCAGCAAAAGGAGTGCACTCTGCAGCCTTTCCCCTCTCACTGCCACTTTCTTCACCAGAATCTCACACAAATGCATCTGATTAGAGAAGCATAAGTCACATGCCTGTGTCCTAACTGCAAAGGAGAGGGACGGGAATGAGCATTTTGCGTTCTAACTTAGTGGTACTCAGAAAGGGAAAATTCTCCTAACATCAGAAGGGTGTTCAAAAGGCAGTGGATACCAAAAGACCAGGACAAATGTTTAGCAGAATGAATGACTTAGGCTGGGTATGGCATGGGGTGGTCACTTACAGATAGGGTGGCCTTATACCTACTAATTAAAATATGGACTGAGTTATAATATGGAATGACATACAAGGTTATTTGTGGAGGCATTATTTTTAATAGCAAAATATTGGAAACTATCCAAATGTTCAGTAATAGAGGTTTGATTGAATAAAAATCGTGGTACATCAATACACACATGGAAGACAATGCACCTGAATGAAGGGGAAGGAATGATCTCTAGAATATATAAGCGAAAAAAGCAAAATAGAGAATAGTATGTGTAGCACCTGTCTATTCTATAAGAAAGGTGGGGATATATTTATGGTTCAACCACAGAAATTGCCATTTTTGCTGATAAAATGGTTAATCTTTAGCAATTTCATACAATTCAACATAATACAGGGCAGAGGAGACAAGGATGGAAAAGAGACTTTTCTGAATATATTTATTATGCATTTTTGACTTTGGAATCATATAAATGTGTTTTACGCATTCAAAATTAAATTTAATTTAAACGGACAATTCCTAAGATTTTAAAACAAACCAAAAACAATGAACTTAACTGTATATGAAGTTAATTATGTAGCTGCACAGAGAGGACAATTATTTCAAGTGACTCTACAATGTGGTATATTTGCTGTACATACGTAGTGGAATATATTTTAAGGGAGAATAGAGCTGCAAAGAAATCTAACACTGCACTCAATAGTTATGTCACTAGTAGGTCTTTACATTAGTTTTTTTTTGTATTTTTTTTTTTTTTTTTTTGTGGTACGCGGGCCTCTCACTGTTGTGGCCTCTCCCGGTGTGGAGCACAGGCTCCAGACGCGCAGGCTTAGCGGCCATGGCTCACGGGCCCAGCCGCTCCGCGGCATGTGGGATCCTCCCAGACCGGGGCACGAACCCGTGTCCCCTGCATCGGCAGGCGGACTCTCAACCACTGTGCCACCAGGGAAGCCCTACATTAGTATTTTGAAACTATTTTTTATGTAGTGTAGCACAAAGTAATAATGTTAATGGTATTAGGAACCAAGATTTTTAGTGTAAGAGAAGAGAAATATAAAATCAAAGGCATTCATATAAATAGATTTTATTTATTTATTTATTTTGAACAGGATTGGGAGGGCTTTAAATGCCAGACTGAGGAGTTCAGATCTTTTTTTTTTTTTTTTTAAATAAATTTATTTATTTATTTTTGGCTGCGTTAGGTCTTCGTTGCTGTGCGCAGGCTTTTCTCTAGTTGTGGCAAGCGGGGGCTACTCTTCATTGCGGTGCATGGGCTTCTCATTGCAGTGGTTTCTCTTGCTGTGGAGCAGGGGCTCTAGGTGCACGGGCTTCAGTAGATGTGGCGCACAGGCTTCAGTAGATGTGGCGCACGGGCTTAGTTGCTCTGCAGCATATGGGATCTTCCCGGACCAGGGCTCAAACCCGTGCCCCCTGTATTGGCAGGAGGATCTTAACCACTGTGCCACCAGGGAAGTCCCTAAATAGATTTTAATATTAAATTTGAATTAGAAATATCAGTATATGCTTATGATTTTTTTCTTCTATTTCTATACTTTTCAGAAAGGCCTAGAAGCATTAAAACCCCATGGGCAATGGGCAACCTCTAGTGCCCAGACTGTGGTCCCTAAATGACATTCTGCATTTAAAGGAACCAGGGGGCTTCCCTGGTGGCACAGTGGTTAAGATCCTCCTGCCAATACAGGGGACACGGGTTTGAGCCCTTACTCTGAAAACTGGCAATTTAAGAGAAATAAGTAAACGTTATCCTGCTTTTCCAATTCAATCTGCATTTCAGGATGACCAAATAGCCCTAATTAATGAGGAAAAGTTCTTCCTTACACACAATTCCCAGCTAATATATGTGAAAGGAATGACAGAATTAGAAAAATCACCATTTTATAATCCTAATGATATAATTTAAGGCAAAGATCAATAAAGGATGAAAGCATTAGATGAAAGGCTTCAAGCCATTTCGTGATGCTGAACTCTTTTAGCTTTTGCTGGTCTGTAAAACTCTTTATCTCTCCTTCAACTCTGAATGATAGCCTTGCTGGGTATTTTTGGTTGTAGCTTTTCTCCTTGCATCACTTTTTTGGGAGCTCATTCTATCAAGAGGCCACTGGTGCTGGCAGGCACCATTTTGGAGTCCTCCCTATAGCTTATTAGTCTCAGGACCTGGAGGGGCCCACCAGCTGGTGGGCACCAGTCCTGGGATTTTGCAGGCTAAGTAGCTAAACTGCACATCTGGCCTGCTGGTGGGTAGAGCTGTGTCCCTGTATTTCGGAGCATGTGAGATTTTGTGTGTGCCCTTTAAGAGTGGAGTCTCCATTGCCTACAGCCCTCTGGCTCTCTTGAAAGTAAGCCCCACTGGCCTGCAAAGCCAAACGTTCAGGTGGCCCCATCTTCTTGTTGCAGGACCCCTGGGCAGGGGCTCAGACCACTTCCTCCTTGGGGAGAACCTCTGCAATTGTAATTAACCTCCCATTTGTGGGTTGCCCACCTGGGGGTACGTGTCTTGAGTATAATGCGACTCCACCCCTCCTACCTGTCTAATTGTGGTTCCTTCTTTATATCTTTAGTTGTAGAAGATCTTTTCTTCTAGTCTTCAAGTAGTTCTCATCAATAGTTGCTCTGTAAATAGTGGCAATTTGGTGTGCCTGGGGGAGGAAGTGACCTCAGGATCTTCCTACTCTGACACCTTGGCACTTCCCTAGAAAAACAGCTTATGGAGGACTTTACAGTGGAGAGATCTAGCTGACACCACCTGAATCTGCTGATCAATCTTAACTTCCCTAAGAGTGGGACCACCAGAAAATATGTGCTTCTTGAGATGCCCCGTTATGGAAAACAGAACCTGATTCTAACAAGTCTTTTAGAACTAACCTCCAGTTTACATGAAATACAGGAGGTAGAGGCTCAGGTTTAAGTGATGCCACAGGACATAAATGGATAAATTCAGAATATAGGAGAGTCTATAGAACAACTGAACTAGTTTAATCAAGAAGTCAATGGCATAAAGAAAAATAAAAACTTGGGGCAAGGGGGAGAAACTGTTCTAGATTATAAAAGTCTCAAAAGACATAACCATCAAATGCAGTGTGTGGACCTCGCCTGCATCCTGATTCTAAGGAGCCAACTATAAGAAATATATTTCTTTAGATATTAGGGAACTTTGAAAATGGTCTAAGAATCAGATGATATCAAGGAATTACTACTGTTGTTAGGTGTATTACTGGCACTGTGGCTATATAAGAAAATATTCATATATTTTATTTTATTTTATTTAAAAAAACAAACCCAAAACCTTCAGATTCTTTTTTTGAATTTTATTTATTTATTTTATACAGCAGGTTATTAGTTATCTATTTTATACATATTAGTGTATACATGTCAATCCCAATCTCCCAATTCATCCCACGACCACCACCCCCACCCCACTTTCCCCACTTGATGTCCATACGTTTGTTCTCTACATCTGTGTCTCTATTTTTGCCTTGCAAACTGATTCATCTCTACCATTTTTCTAGATTCACATATATGCATTAATATACGATATTTGTTTTTCTCTCTCTGACTTACTTCACTCTGTATGACAGACTATAGGTCCATCCACCTCTCTACAAATGACCCAATTTCGTTCCTTTTTATGGCTGAGTAATATTCCATTGTATATATGTACCACATCTTCTTTATCCATTCATCTGTCGATGAGCATTTAGGTTGCTTCCATGACCTGGCTATTGTAAATAGTGCTGCAATGAACATTGGGGTGCGTGTGTCTTTTTGAATTATGGTTTTCTCTGGGTATATGCCCAATAGTGGGATTGCTGGGTCATAAGGTAATTCTATTTTTAGTTTTTTAAGGAACCTCCATACTGTTCTCCATAGTGGCTATATCAATTTACATTCCCACTAGCAGTGCAAGAGAGTTCCCTTTTCTCCACAGTCTCTCCAGCATTTGTTTGTAGATTTTCTGATGATGCCCATTCTAACCAGTGTGAGGTGATACCTCATTGTAGTTTTGATTTGCACTTCTCTAATAATTAGTGATGTTGAGCACCTTTCATGTGTTTGTTGGCAATCTGTATGTCTTCTTTGGAGAAAGTTTAGGTCTTCTGCTCATTTTTTGATTGGGTTGTTTGTTTTTTTAATATTGAGCTGCATGAACTGTTTATATATTTTGGAGATTAATCCTTTATCCATTGATTCGTTTGCAAATATTTTCTCCCATTCTGAGGGTTTTCTTTTCGTCTTGTTTATAGTTTCCTTTGCTGTGTAAAAGCTTTTAAGTTTCATTAGGTCTCATTTGTTTATTTTTGTTTTTGTTTCCATTACTCTTGGAGGTGGATCAAGAAAGAGCTTGCTGTGATTTATGACAGTGTTCTTCCTATGTTTTCCTCTAAGAGTTTTATAGTGTCCAGTCTTACATTTAGGTCTTTAATCCATTTTGAGTTTATTATTGTGTATGGTGTTAGGGAGTGTTCTAATTTCATTCTTTTACATGTAGCTGTCCAGTTTTCCCAGCACCACTTATTGAAGAGACTGTCTTTTCTCTATTATATATCCTTGCCTCCCTTGTCATAGATTAGTTGAACATATGTGTGTGGGTTTATCTCTGGGCTTTCTATCCTGTTCCATTGATCTATATTTCTGTTTTTGTGCCAGTACCATATTGTCTTGATCACTGTAGTTTTGTAGTATAGTCTGAAGTCAGGGAGTCTGATTCTGCCAGCTCCGTTTTTTTCCCTCAGGATTGCTTTGGCTATTTGGGGTCTTTTGTGTTTCTATAAAAATTTTAAGATTTTTTGTTCTAGTTCTGTAAAAAATGCCATTGGTAATTTCATAGGGATTACTTGAATCTGTAGACTGCTTTGGGTAGTATAGTCATTTTCACAATATTGATTCTTCCAATCCAAGAACATGGTATATCTCTTCATTGGTTTGTGTCATCTTTGATTTCTTTCATCAGTGTCTTACAGTCTTCTGAGTACAGGTCTTTTACCTCCTTAGGTAGGTTTATTCCTAGATATTTTATTCTTTTTGTTGCAATGGTGAATGGGATTGTTTCCTTAATTTCTCTTTCTGATCTTTCATTGTTAGTGGATAGGAATGGAAGAGATTTCTCTGCATTAATTTTGTATTCTGCAACTTTACCAAATTCATTGATTAGCTCTAGTAGTTTTCTGGTGGCATCTTTAGGATTCTCTATGTGTAGTATCATGTCATCTGCAAACAGTGATAGTTTTATTTCTTCTTTTCCAATTTGGATTCCTTTTATTTCTTTTTCTTCTCTGATTGCCATGGCTAGGACTTCCAAAACTTTGTTGAATAATAGTGGTGAAAGTGGACATCCTTGTCTGGTTGCTGATCTTAGAGGAAATGCGTTCAGTTTTTCACTATGGAGAATGATGTTTGCTGTGGGTTTGTCATATATGGCCTTTGTTATGTTGAGGTATGTTCCCTCTATGCCCACTTTCTGGAGAGTTTTTATCATAAATGGGTGTTGAATTTTGTCAAAAGCTTTTTCTGCATCTATTGAGATGATCATATGGTTTTTATTCTTCAATGTGTTAATATGGTATATCACATTGACTGATTTGCATATACTGAAGAATCCTTGCATCCCTGGGACAAATTGCACTTGGTTATGGTGTATGATCCTTTTAATGTGTTGATGGATTCTGTTTGCTAGCATTTTGTTGAGGAGTTTTGCATCTATATTCATCAGTGATATTGGTCTGTAATTTTCTTTTTTTGTAGTATCTTTGTCTGGTTTGGGTACCAGAGTGATGCTGGCCTTATAGACTGAATTTGGGAGTGTTCCTTCTTCTGCAATTTTTTGGAAGAGTTTGAGAAGGATGGGTGTTAGCTCTTCTCTAAATGTTTGATAGAATTCACCTGTGAAGCCATCTGGTCCTGGACTTTTGTTTGTTGGAAGATTTTTAATCAGTTTCAATTTCATTACTGTGATTGGTCTGTTCATATTTCTATTTCTTCCTGGTTCAGTCTTGTAAGGTTATACCTTTCTAAGGATTTGTCCATTCCCTCCAAGTTGTCCATTTTTTTGGCATAGACTTGCTTGTAGTAGTCTCTTACGATGCTTTGTATTTCTGTGGTGTCCATTTTAACTTCTCCTTTTTCATTCCTGATTTTATTGATTTCAGTCCTCTCCCTCTTCTCCTTGATGAGTCTGGCTAAAGGTTTATCAATTTTGTTTATCTTCTCAAAGAACCAGCTCTTAGTTTTATTGATTTTTGATATTGTTTTGTTTCTATTTCATTTATTTCTGCTCTGATTGTTATGATTTCTTTCCTTCTACTAAGTTTGGGTTTTGTTTGTTCTTCTTTCTCTAATTCCATTAGGTGTAAGGTTAGATTGTTTGAGATTTTCCTTGTTTCTTGAGGTAGGATTGTATTGCTATAAACTTCCCTCTTAGAATTGCTTTTGCTGCATCCCATAGGTTTTGGATCATTGTGTTTTCATTGTCTTTTATTTCTACGTATTTTTTAATTTCCTCTTTGATTCCTTCAGTGATCTCTTGGTTATTTAGTAACGTATTGTTTAGCCTCCACATGCTTGTGTTTTTTACGGGTTTTTTTCCCTGTAATTGATTTCTAATCTCATAACGTTGTGGTCAGAAAAGATGCTTGATATGATTTCAGTTTTCTTAAATTTACTGAGGCTTGATTTGTGACCCAATATGTGATCTATCATGGAGAATGTTCTGTGTGCACATGAGAAGAAAGTGTAATCTGCTGTTTTTGGATGGAATATCCTATAAATATCAATTAAATCTATCTGGTCTATTGTGTCATTTAAAGCTTGTGTTTCCTTATTAATTTTCTGTCTGGATGATCGATTCATTGGTGTAAGTGAGGTGTTAAAGTCCCCCACTATTATTGTGTTACTGTCGATTTCCTCTTTTATGGCTGTTAGCATTTGCCTTATATATCGAGGGTGCATATATATTTGTAATTGTTATATCTTCTTCTTGGATTGATCCCTTGATTATTATATAGTGTCCCTTCTTGTCTCTTGTAACATTCTTTTTTTACAGTCTATTTTATCTGATATGACTATTGCTACTTCAAATTCCTTTTGATTTCCATTTGCATGGAATATCTTTTTTCATCCCCTCACTTTCAGTCTGTATGTGTCCTTAGGTCTGAAGTGGGTCTCTTGTAGGCAGCATATATATGGGTCTTGTTTTTGTAGCCATTGAGTGAGCCTGTGTCTTTTGGTTGGAACTTTTAATCCATTCATGTTTAAGGTAATTATCGACATGTATGTTCCTATTACCATTTTCTTAATTGTTGTGGGTTTGTTTTTGTAGGTCCTTTTCTTTTCTTGTGTTTCCCACTTAGAGAAGGTCCTTTAGCATTTGTTGCAGAGCTGGTTTGGTGGTGCTGAATTCTCTTAGCTTTTGCTTGTCTGTAAAGCTTTTGCTTTCTCCATCGAATCTGAATGAGATCCTTGCTGGGTAGAGTAGTCTTGGCTGTAGGTTCTTCCCTTTCATCACCTTAAGTGTGTCCTGCCACTCCCTTCTGGCTTGTAGAGTTTCTGCTGAGAAATCAGCTGTTAACCTTATGGGAGTTCCCTTGTATGTTATTTGTTGTTTTTCCCTTGTTGCTTTTTTTTTTTTTAATTTAATTTTGGCTGTATTGGGTCTTCACTGCTATGCGTGGGCTTTCTCTAGTTGTGGTGAGTGGGGGCTACTCTTCGTTGTGGTGCATGGGCTTCTCATTGTGGTGGCTTCTCTTGTTGTGGAGCATGGGCTCTAGGCATGCGGGCTTCAGTAGTTGTAGCACACAGGCTCGGTGGTTGTGGCTCATGGGCTCTAGAGCGCAGGCTCAGTAGTTGTGGTGCACAGGCTTAGTTGCTCCATGGCATGTGGGATCTTCCCAGACCAGGGCTCTAACCCGTGTCCCCCGCATTGGCAGGTGGACTCTTAACCATTGGGCCACCAGGGAAGTCCTCCCTTGTTGCTTTTAATAATTTTTCTTCGTCTTTAATTTTTGTCAATTTTATTACTATGTGTCTTGGCATGTTTCTCCTTGGGTTTATCCTGCCTGGGACTCTCTACGCTTCCTGGACTTCAGTGGCTATTTCCTCTCCCATGTTAGGGACGTTTTCGACTATAATCTCTTCAAATATTTTCTCTGGTCCTTTCTCTCTCTCTTCTCCTTCTGGGACCCCTATAATGTGAATGTTGGTGTGTTTAATGTTGTCCCAGCTCTCTCTTAGGCTGTCTTCATTTCTTTTCATTCTTTTTTCTTTATTCTGTTCTGTGGCAGTGAATTCCACCATTCTGTCTTCCAGGTCACTTATCCATTCTATGCCTCAGTTATTCTGCTATTGATTCCTTTTAGTGCATTTTTCTTTTTAGTTATTGTATTGTTCATCTCTGTTTGTTCTTTAATTCTTCTAGGTGTTTTTTCTTTAATTCTTCTAGGTCTTTGTTAAACATTTCTTTCATCTTCTCAATCTTTGCCTCCATTCTTTTTCTGAGGTCCTGGATCATTTTCACTATCATTATTCTGAATTCTTTTTCTGGAAGGTTGCCTATCTCCACTTCATTTAGTTGTTTTTCTAGGGTTTTATCTTGTTCCTTCATCTGGTACATAGTCCTCTGCCTTTTCATTTTGTCTGTCTTTCTGTGAATGTGGTTTTCATTTCACAGTCTACAGGATTGTAGTTCTTCTTTCTTCCACTCTCTGCCCTCTGGTGGATGAGGCTATCTAAGAGGTTTGTGCAAGCTTCCTGATGGGAGAGACTTGTGGTGGGTAGAGCTGGGTGTTACTCTGGTGGGCAGAGCTCAGTAAAACTTTAATCCACTTGTCTGCTGATGGGTGGGGCTGAATTTCCTCCCTGTTGGTTGTTTAGCCTGAGGTGACCTAGCACTGGAGCCCACAGGCTCTTTGGTGGCACTAATGGCAGACTCCTGGAGGGCTCACACCAAGGAGTACCTCCCAGCACTTCTGTTGACAGTGTCCTTCCCCAGTGAGCCACAGCCACCCCCCGCCTCTTCAGGAGTCCCTCCAACACTAGGAGGTAGGTCTGGTTCAGTCTCCTCTGGGGTCACTGCTCCTTCCCCCTGGGTCCTCATGTGCACATTACTTTGTGTGTGCCCTCCCCGAGTGGAGTCTCTGTTTGCCCCTGTCCTGTCGAAGTCCTTCAGTCAAATCCTGCTAACCTTCAACGTCTGATTCTCTGGGAATTCCTCCTCCCATTGCCGGACTCCCAGGTTGGGAAGCCTGATGTGGGGCTCAGAACCCTCACTCCAGATGGTGGACTTCTGTGGCATAATTGTTCTCCAGTTTGTGAGTCACCCACCCAGCGGTTATGGGATTTGATTTTATTGTGATTGTGCCCCTCCTACCTTCTCCCTGTGGCTTCTCCTTTGTCTTTGAATGTGTGGTGTCTATTTTAGTGAGTTCCAGTGTCTTCCTGTCAATGATTGTTCAGCAGTTAGTTGTGATTCTGTGCTCTCACAAGAGGAAGTGAGCACATGTCCTTCTACTCTGCCATCTTAAACCAATCCTTTCATATATTTTAGAGATGTGAAATGACGTATCTAGAGAAGAAATAACGTGAGGACTAGGATTTTTTTTTTAAGTAATTAATTAATTAATTTGGCTGCGTCGGGTCTTAGCTGTGGCACACAGGCTCTTCGTTGCAGTGTGCAAGCTCTCTAGTTGAGACATGCGGGCTCTCTAGTTGTGGCACACAGACTCTCTAGTTGTGGCACATGGGCTCCAGAGCACGTGGGCTCAGTTGTTGCAGCACGCAGGCTCTCTAGTTGTTGTGCATGGACTCTAGAGCGCACAGGCTTATTTGCCCTACGGCATGTGGGATCTTAGTTCCCCAACCAGGGATCGAACCCACACTGCCTGCATTGGAAGGCAGATTCTTAACCACTGGACCACCGGGGAAGTCCCGAGGGCTGGGATTTGCTTTAAGATACTTCCACAGAAAAAGGAGAAGGATAGATAAAGCAAGTGTGGCAAAATCCTAACAATTGTTGAATCTGAATGATGGGTATTTTTTATAATATTCTTTCCAATTTTATTTGTTTGAAATTTTTTGTATTAAGAAAAGGTAGTGGGAACAGGCAAAATACAAATCTTCTGGATGATAATTCAGCCTAACCCTTGAAAGTCAATGGAGCAAATAAACGGGAAAAGTTTTTGTAATACAGACTAACTTGCTGTTCTTTAGTTGTCAGCTCACACTATGTGGTAAAACAACCTGATGTCAGTGATCACACCTTGGATGATGTGATCATGGCCAATGGAAGGGCTGTTGGTGGGTGTAACAGTTCTTTCTCTCTCACGTCTCTTTTTTTGCTAACACCTGAAGTGGCACCTCAGCACAGCCAAGCAGAGTACAGAGAAGTTTGCAATGTTCTTTTGCATCCAAAAACTGCTAATCACACTCAGTGCCTTTGCTGATTCACTGAGGAATAACTTTTAGTCCTGTAAGTAGATCTCAAGATTGAAATCGGAACTTGGAAGAGTTTAACAAGCACGTTACCGATATCCCACTTTTCCTGACATTTCCTCCATGCCTGCCCTGTTTGAGTAAGGGTGCTGGGTGAAGGAAGAAGAAATTTTTTTTTTTTTTTTGATGAAGGATTACAAAACTCAGGGATGCAAATTCAGCCAAGTGTGTGGCCCCTCTCCATTCCAGAACCTGGGACAGGCAGACATCACAAATTGATCACAGATTTCTTTTTCTCTGGGCTCTGCTTGCCATACTACTCCAGGTAGCACCATATTGATGAAATTGTTACCAAACCAAACTTGGGTCCACTCGTCTGCACGCAGTAAAGCCAATCTACTGACACCAGGTTGTGGTGAAGGAAAGGGCAGCATTTATTGCAGGGGCCAAGCAAGGAGTCCAGGCAACTAGTGCTTAAAAGACCCAAACTCCCCAATGGCTTTCAGGGAAAGATTTTTTTTTTAACATCTTTATTGGAGTATAATTGCTTTACAATGTTGTGTTAGTTTCTGCTGTGTAACAAAGTGAATCAGCTATACATATACATATATCCCCATATCTCCTCCCTCTTGTGTTCAGGGAAAGATTTTTAAAGACAGGATGAGGGAAGAGAGCTGTGGGGTGTATGATCAGCTCGTGGACATTCTTCTGATTGGTTGGTGGTAAGGTAATTGGGAATCAACATCATCAAGCTTTTGGTTCCAACTGGTCTGGGATCTACATGCTTGTGGGTCAGCATCCAGTTAACTTCTTCCACCTGGTGGGGGTTTCAGTATCTGCAAAACAGCTCAAAGGATGTGGCTCAGAATATCATCTATAGCCCTTTAGGAGGAACTAAAAGGAATTAAAAGTCCTTGACTTTGTTTAATGGCTAAACTATTATTATTTTTTCTTACTTGACTGTTTTCCTTTCTTTCTGCATTTTGTCACTTCTCTGATTAAATTTCTTCTTTGAAACTTAGGGAAGAAGGCTAAAGTTTTTCTATGGACAAGAGGCAGGGAGAGGATGTCTGGGGGGATGGGGTGGTCCTGTTCTGGGAAGGCCGCGTAGGGTCCTGCTCGGCTACAAAATAACTCCTACTCAAAAATATCTTCAGACTAGATTATAAAGCATTTGCTTAGCTGTATTTTTAACCTTTTACAAACAAGAAGAAAAATACTTTGACTAGAAACTCAAGGAATTTAGATTAGATTGGATTTGAGGAAGAGCCTCATGTGAGGAGGTTGAAATCTGTGAATAATTACTTAGAAATATTAAGATATTTTTCTTAAAAGACCTATTAAAGCTGGGCAGATTCTTTTTTTTCTTTTTCTTTTTTTTAAATTTGGCCACATGACATTGCTTGTGGGATCCCTGACCAGGGATAAGGTGTGTACCCTCGGCAGTGAAAGTGCAGAGTCCTAACCACTGGACCACCAGGGAATTCCATATTTTTAAAAAAATTCTGGGCAGATTCTTATTGTCTGGAGTGGTCTAGGACTAATGAGGTTGAGCACCATCTTTTGGCCTATGTCAGGGCATCTGGCATTTTTGCCTGCCCAGCATCCCTTTTCCCTCCTCCTTATAATAGAATACTCTTTACTTTGAGGAAATCTGTCTGTTTGCATAGGTCTGCCCCTTCTCTTCTACATGGGGTGAGCAGGCTTAGCCAGTCGGATTACCCCATTTCCTTGAACACAGAAGTTAATACATGGATGGGCACATAATTCTAGCTGGGCCCATTAAATTCTAGCCATTTTTCAGCCAGATCTTTTGGAGAAAAAGCATTAAGTTGATAAAGTGGCTGGCTGTGAAGCTTGGGTTGCTGATGGTTACAATGCCCTTCACATGGAGAGAGCCAACAAAACCGAAATGCTGGAAACAGTTGAAAAGAAAGTCGTCCTTAAACCATTTGACCCTTTGGTTCTAACTGTGCTAGAAGCAAGATTAACTCCTGGATAATTTAAATATGAGCAAATTGTCTTTTTTTTCTCCCTTAGTTTGAATTGGGTTAGTGTCATTTCCAGGGAAAGTCTTAATTAGCATGGCATGTGAGATGCTTCATTCATTCCATTAACATTTATTAAGGTGTTGCAGTCACTTTGACACCCTGGAGATACAGGAAAAAAAAAAAGACAATCATTATTTCAAGGTGTCTACAGTTAAAGAGACAGTTATGATACAGTACTAATATAATAGATGACACTTACATAGTGCTTAATATGTTCCGAGCACTATTCTAAACATTTTATATATACTAACTTATTTAATTCTTACAGCAACCCTTTGATATAGATTCTGTTACTTTTTCCATTTTAGAGATAGGGAAAATCAGGCCCAGAGAGGTTAAGGAAATTGGCAAAGTTTACCCACTTCAGAAATAGAAGATCTGCAATTCAAACCCAACTAGCTTGGCGTTTAACCGCAACATTCTAGAGCTTCATTATACCTAAAGGTCAATGTTGGAGTTATCCTGGAGAATAATCAATAATAATGGCCACCATTCACTGAATGCTTCTTATGTGCCCAGCCCTGTGCTAGGTGCATTCCTGCCTTAACACATTAAATATTTTCAAGAATTTAATGCAACGATTATTGATTGTATAGTTGAGGGAACTGAGGCTCAGAGAGGTTAACTGGCTTGCCCAGATCACACAGCTAACAAATGGCAAAGCATAAATTTGGATCCAGACATGTCTGCTTCCAAAGGCTTTCCTCTTTCTGTCATGTTTCTCTAAGGACCATACCTTCTAGCTTTTCCCCTGGAGGTGTGGCATGTCTAGGATGCTTATGCCTGGCTCTCAGTGACTGGGAAATGGAGCCAACAGTGGGAGTCCTTTAATGCCAGAGAGTGTGGCATATTTTGTTCCCAGAAGTGCTCTCGGAATGTGTGTATACCTTGCAACCTGATAGTCCTGAGAATATATCTGCTGTAGTGGAGGGAGATTAAGAAATTCATCGGAAGTGTCTCTTCGGGAGAATAAAAAGGATGTTATTTGTTTATTTTTGGGGCCGCCATTCAAGTGTTGAAGGAGTAACTTGCTTTTGTTCTGTTTTTTGCCTTCAGACCAGATCTGTGAATAAGAAGGCTCTTGGATAAGGTATGTGTCAAGTATACTGAGGACAACGTGCACATTTAATTAGAAAATCAGGGAATAAAAGGCAGTATTTGGAGTGGGGGAGATTTCTGTAATCCCCAACAGGCATTTTTATCTAATAAAATCACACCCAATACAGGAGAAGCTCTTAAGGTACCTCCATGTAACCAACTCACAGGATTAACTGATGCTCTCCATTCCTCCTGGAAAACTTATCAACAAAGGCATACCTGTGTGCTTCTGTGCCCAAACATTTACTGAGTGCTTAACAAGATTTTTATATAGATTAACTCATTAAATCCTTACAATGCCACCATTTTACAGGTGAGAAAAATATAGCCTGAGGAAGTTAAATAACTCAGCACCAATTAGATGCTTACCAGGAGTCAGTGATGTTTGCTAGCAAACCAATTTTTGCCAGGCACACATGGTATAATTTAATTAAATAAAGTGTAAATCTGTGAAATATGAGTGTAAAGAGAGATTGAGCTATTTTTTCTATGAAAACTAAATTGAATGTTTTGGAAAGGCTTGATAATGTCTGATTCACTTTGGTGTACAACAGAAACTAACGCAGCATTGTGAAGCAATTATACTCCAATAAAGATGTATTAACAAAAAAAGGTTGCTGTTGAATTAGGTATGAGCAAGACCACTGCTCTTTCCTGTCTCTATGACTGGGCCTGCTGCTGCTAATTAGAAGTTCTTTTCTATGGTTTCCTCCCTCAAATGCTTCCTCCAGATCGATCTCCTCTGAGAAGCCTTCTGAGGTGGCCTGAGTTGTACCAGTTCTGTGACTCAGCAGCAAGTTGCTCAATCTCTCTGACCCTTAGAGTCTGTATCTGTGAGACAGAGATAATAATATCTACCTTGCAGGATTGTTGTAGAAATTAAGTGGGGTTATCTGGGCCATAGTAAGTACTCAACAAATGGCAAAAATTATGGTATGCTTGTTGTTTTGCTGGGGGCTATGGAAACAGATGAATGAGATAGTCCCTGGCTCCAGAAGCTGAAGACGAGCACAGGACTCTCTGCCTGCTTTTGGCTCCACTTGCCCTTTAGTGAGCTGAAGCAGATTTTCACAAATGTAAATGGAAACTTTTCTAGATGTTTTTAGACACTGACACCATTATGTCATCCAAGTTCTCAGTTAGCATTTGAGTAACTCATCCTGAAGGCCTGGAATGCATCAGCACAGAGATCATCTTATATTTAGTCACTAAATGATTTGTCCTGAAGCCTAAAGGGGCCGTTGGAATGCCTTCAAGAGGAACAGGTTCCAAATCACGGAGGCCACATGGAGGAGGCTCTGGGATTTCTTCAAGTTGGGTTCAAATCATGGCTCTTTGACCTCAGGAAACTTACACAATAACTCTGAGTATCAATTTCTTCATCAGAAAAATGGGGGTAATGATTCTCATTTCATAGGTGGTAACAAGAAACAGATGAGATAAAGTGTCAAGTGTTCAGCACAGTACTTGGCATATAGTCAATACCTAATAAATGTTAGTTTCTAACAAGTGAATATGAGTAGGTAGGAATGTTGTGGGCACACAGCTAACCTATGAGCTGAGGAATTGCAAGTAGGCCTTTGTTCAACACTTTCTTTGTGCTATCATCACAAAGACTCTAGTCTGGATATCCCATTGGTCTGACCCTGCACACGGTCTCCTCTTAGTCTTCCAGTGGAAATGACTAATACTCAAATTCTTATTCCATTATTTAACTGCAGAGTTGTCTTGAGTGAGGCAATCAGCCTCTGGGAGCCTCAGTTTGTTTATAACATGCAGATACAAGTGCCTACCTTGCAAGAATTATGAAAGGAATAGAAATAATGAAAAGCATGTAAGAGTGCTGACACAGGTACTCAATGAACTGTGGCTAGTTATAGTATAATAGGACGCCTTTATCTAACTAGAAGTTGGTCAGTTGATCAAAAAAGTTGATTAAAGCAGGGAATCTTAGGACTTCCCTGGTGACGCAGTGGTTAAGAATCCACCTGCCAATGCAGGAGACACAGGTTTGAGCCCTGGTCCGGGAAGATCCTACCTGCTGAGGAGCAACTAAGCCTGTGTGCCACAACTACTGAGCCTGTGCTCTGGAGCCCATGAGCCACAACTACTGAGCCCACATGCCACAACTACTGAAGCCCATGCACCTAGAGCCCGTGCTCCACAACAAGAGAAGCCACTGCAACGAGAAGCCCATGCACCACAACGAAGAGTAGCTCCTGCTCGCCGCAACTAGAGAAAGCCTGAGTGCAGCAACAAAGACCCAACACAGCCAATAAATTAATTAATTAATTTAAAAAAGCAGGGAATCATAAAAAAAAAATACAATCTTTCCTTCCCTCACCATGTCCTCCTAGTACCACTGAGATCATCAAACCTGTTAACTTCATCCCTAATGGTGGCTCCCATCCCCATTCCTGGCTCGTATGACAGACATGAGTCATCTACCTACAAAGGCTAGAAATTCTGCTCCAGGCATAAAGTTTGGTTTGCAACCTTGCAGATTTTCCTGCTCAGAGACCAGATAAATGACCACAGGCCAGAGCAGGATGAGAAAAGGGTGGGGGTGGCATTCACCATGGACCACAGAAGAGGAAGATGTGGAGAGATCTGAAATGGGGGGAGGTGGTTTGGGGGGTTTGAAGGGAGGAGGAACCATGAAGTAGGAACTGCTTCAGTGACCAGCTGTCCCTCATGCTGCTGTCTGGAGTGGACCATGCTCGGCCTACAGAATTGGGCTGCCCCCGAGCATCTCATTTGGAATGAGTTCTTTTGCCCTGGAGGGCTTGGCAAGCTTTCCTTCCCCATCTGACCTTTCACATGTTAGCAACGTTGACTCTTGTCAGCCTCAGAACATAGGGAGAGGGGATATGGCCTCCTGGAGGGGTTATGATGTCCTGAAAGGAAATCCTAACCCTGCTGTCAAAGTGGCAATAGACAGAACCAGTTTAAGCTGACCTCTGTGTTGGGATGATGGTGGAACACCCCACATTTTTATGCATATTACAAATTGCAAACTCTGTGGGTTTAGGGCTCTGTGTTTCTAAGTCAAATTGGAGGCTACTCCCACTCTGAACTGGGAGCCATATAGTCAAGGCAAAAGCCACCTGCCACAGGTGATGCTCATATTATAATCAAACGCACACTTCTGATTTAGTTCTTGCAGCTTATAATTAGACCTTGTCAGAAGAAAAAAAAAAAAAAGAAACTTGAAAGCAGCTGTGTTTTGGTGCTATTCACATCTGTGACTGACCTAGTTTTTAAAAATTAAAAATGTGCCATTTATTTGTCACATCTTTGCACCTTGCTCACACTCCTATAGGACGAGCATTGAGAAGTGTTTTCTGAGCTGTGAGCATATGGAGGAGGAAGGGCATTGTGGCTGAGGGCATTGACCAGCTCTCAAGCAAAATTCCAGAGGCATAGCTCTTCCTGAGATTTACCTTCACATGTTGAAAGGAAGATGGCAAAGTAGAGCTCTACAAATAGATGAGTTTTAGAGGTAAATAAGAGGGGATGTTGTTTATGCTGTGTTCTCAATGTTTCTGCGACCACTGGCCTAATGTAGAAGTGAGCTATAGAGCTGAAACCTTAATCATCAATCCTCCCATCCCATCTCTGGGTACAGAGGGTCTGGTTGCCAGGATATTCCCCAAAGCTTGCAGGAACGTTGGTGGTTTATTCTAAAGAAACAGAATGAATTAGGACTATCCTCTGTGTCTGGGTTTTATTTATTTATTTTATTTTTATTTTTGGCTGCATCGGATCTTAGTTGTGGCTCATGGGATATTCGTTGAGGCATGAGGGATCATTTGTTGCAGCACGCTGCCTTCTCTCTAGTTGTGGCGTGTGGGTTTTCTCTTCTCTAGTTGTGGCGCACAGGCTCCAGGGCACGTGGGCTCTGTAGTTTGCAGCAGGCGGGCTCTCTAGTTGAGGCGTGTGAGCTCAGTAGTTGTGGCACACGGGCTTAGTTGCCCCACGGCATGTGGGATCTTAGTTCCCTGACCAGGGATCGAACCTGCGTGCCCTGCATTGTAAGGTGGATTCTTTACCACTGGCCCACCAGGAAAGTCCCTGTGTCTGGATTGTAGACTTTCCAAGTATAATGGCTGGTTCTCTGCCTGCTCATTATAAAACAAAACTTTCAGCCTCCCAACCACCCTCCCACGCAGAAGTCACAGGAAGCTCTCCTCTCTCCTCATTCTCAAGCATGTATAAACAATCAATGATGACTAGGCATAAAGGACAAGATAAACTAACAGATAAAATAATAATACTGAAGGAAGCAGAGATAACTCAGGGGAACAGACCAAAACATGAAATAAACATTTAAAAGAATCATCTAATTAGTATCCTCATAGAAGATGGTGCAGCCACAAAATAAGAACAGTTTGGTATTAAAAAGGAAAATGTCAGAGTGCAAAATCAGGGCTTTCCCAAAGTTGACAATAATCCTAACAATTTATATGACCTAACCGATAATTATGTGTGAGGCAGAAAGAAACTTTTCTAAACTATCAGCTACAGAGAATGAATTTTGATCAACCATAGAGACAAGACTGAATTATCTTTCTATTCTCCCTATTGAAAATTATAAGATCATTGTCCTATGAAGAGGTTATCAAAAAAGTAAACAGTTAAAAGCTGTAGGGGAAAAAGTGTATGGAGGTGTGTCAGCTTTTTAAAACTTGTAATTTGTTGTAATTTCTTTTCTCACTCTACATAAAAATTTACTGTCAGATATAATTTTGTATTCATAATTTAATATTCTCTTCTTAAAGAGACCTCCCTCTTCCCACCTCCACACACTGCCACCAATTTTCTAACTTTCAGGCCCCCCGAAGCCTGGATGTGCCCCTAGCAGTGCATTGCTTGCAGATAGAACAGAGAAGATGGCAAACAAACTGCAGAATGATATATACCATAAGATTTCAATTCAAATACCTTTCAAATACCCAACTCTCACTATCTATTGGTTATAGCTACACATGCAGGTAGTAAAAGTTTGAAAACATAGACTAGGAGGTACACATCTAAGTTATGAGAATGGTTGCTTTGGAGTATGGGGTGCTCTGTTTTCACTTATTTTCTGAAGCAAAAATGAAAAAGTGTTAACGTGTATTTATTTTGAATGGTGGATATGTGGATGTTATTTTATTCTCGGTGATTTTCTCTTTTCATTTTAAATTGTAGTCAGATTCCCTCAGAATTTGGAAGGCATTGTCAATAGTCTTCTGGTATCCAGGTCATCCTTTGCAGTTGACCTGATTTTCCCTTCTTTTTCCTTGTGGTCCTACTATTTCACAACAATCTGTTTACGTATGGACTTTGAGTCCCTCATCGTGCTAAACTTTTGTGCACTTTCCAACTTGAGGACTCATGTCCTTCAGCTCCAAGTATTTCTTTTCTATTAGTTCTCTGTCAGTTTTGTCCTTGCCATTTCTGTTCTCTTTCTGGATCTCTTGTTAGTCAAATGTTAGACTTCGTATTTTTGTCTCACATTTTGTACAGGTTTTTACCCCCATCTTTTTTTTTTTTTTTTTTTGCGGTACGCAGGCCTCTCACTGTTGTGGCCTCTCCCATTGAGGAGCACAGGCTCCGGACGTGCAGGCTCAGCGGCCATGGCTCACGGGCCCAGCCACTCCGCAGCATGTGGGATCTTCCTGGACTGGGGCACGAACCCGTGTCCCCTACATCGGCAGGCGGACTCTCAATCACTGCGCCACCAGGGAAGCCTTCCCACACCATCTTTATGGGAGATTTCTTTTCCATCTTACAACTCTTTTGTTAAAAATTTTGGCATTTATATTTTTAATTTCCAATATTTTTTCCTTTTCATAACATCCTGTTTTTATTTTGTAAATGCTCTGTTTTCTATGAGGATGCTAATTAAATGGTTTGAATTATAACAGTTTCTTTTTTGTGTTCTTTTGCAGTTGGGATAATTTAAACACACATACTAATGTGGATTTTTCTTTAAAGAGTTAAAGGGTAGTGAGAGTTTACCTGTTATAAAATTGTTCAAATCTTGCAATATAGATACAGAAATATTTAAGGACTCTAAAATATATTTTCAAAACTTGGACGAGAAACCTGGCACAAACAAAATGAAGAGAGTTTATTCAAAAAGTTGATGAAACTCTAATGTATCATTTTTTCCTAATATATCATTTTTAACTGAAATTTGGAAAGATGTTTTTAAAAGTTTCAGTAAAATAAATGAGAAATGAGTCCTGATTTGAATGTGTATACAACTTCATATAGACTATGGTATAATATATACTTGGTCTTTGTCACCAGTTCCTGGCACAGAGCTTCTAAAACCATGGGAGTTTCCTGAGTGATAGGATTATCTTTTGTTGTTCATTAGGAGCCCCTTTCAACCACACTTCAGTTTATACTAATGAGATGACTCAGAATGAGGTTCCTAAATGGCTTTAGAATAGAGGCTGGTCAGCTGAAACAGCAACCAATTTCATTTCCACTTTCATCCCCACTCTCTGACTTCCTGGATAGTGATGGGGACTGGAGATTGGGTTATAAAAACTCTTAAACTACAAGATTGAGAGAGCTTCTGAATTGGTGAACACATCATGTTTCTGGAGGGTGGCAAAGCCTGACTCCCTGGGCACAGAGGTTCCTATGTACCAGACCTCGATCTATGTACTATTCATTTGTATCCTCATCTGGCTATTCATTTGTATCCTTTATAATAAACTGTAAAAGAAAGTATAGCACTTTTCTGAGTTCTATGTATCATTCTAGTGAATTATCAAACCTGAGCAGGGGATCGTGGGAACCCCTGAATTTGTAATCTTCTGGGAAAAAATGTGGGTAGAATGGGCACACAATTAGAAGCCAGAAGACAGGGGAACTCATTCATGTGGTCTTACAGTCAGCTCTGGAGGCACTGAGCAGAGTGGAGAAGTGTGGAAAGTGGATCTGGAGAACAAACAAGAAATCTGACACATCCCTTGCCTAGAAGTTAGGCTCTTTAATGCAATAACCTCGTCTATCTTATACTTCATTATGCCCTAGTGCCTAGAACAGACCTGATGCATAGCAATAACAGCTAACATTCACTGGGTGTTTACTATATCCTGAGTACATCTATTGGGCTTTACATGTATTAAATTATTATTATTATTTTTTAAAAACAAAACCTACCAAATCACAGGTAGGGGATGATTTTCTTTTATAAATTTATTTATTTATTTTATTTCTGGCTGCGTTGGGTCTTCATTGCCGCTTGTGCACTTTATTTAGTTGTGGCGAGCAGGGACTACTCTTCGTTGCGGTGCTCAGGCTTCTCATTGTAGTGGCTTCTCTTGTTGCGGAGCATGGGCTCTAGGCATGTGGACTTCAGTTACTGTGGCTCGTGGGCTCTAGAGCGCAGGCTCAGTAGTTGTGGTGCATGGGCTTAGTTGCTCTGTGGCATGTGGGATCTTCCCGGATCAGGGCTCAAACCTGTGTCCCCTGCATTAGCAGGCGGATTCTTAACCACTGCGCTACGAGGGAACGCCTATATTAAATTACTTAGTTTTCATGTCAACTGTATTAGTTATTACTATTAGGTATTATTATCACCATTTTCTAGGTGATAAAACTGAGGCACACAGAAGGCTAGATTTTACATATTTGTACTCCAACCCAGGACACTTGACTCTGTGACCGTCACTACTTTTTTTTTTAAATTTAATAATATACTTGATTTAACCCAATATAACCTAAATATTTTCACTTTAACGTGTAATAAAATAAAAGGCATTAATATGATTTTTTTTGGTTTTGTTTTTTCTTCCCCCCCCCCCTTTTTTTTAACATCTTTATTAGAGTATAATTGCTTCACAATGGTTGTTAGTTTCTGCTGTATGACAAAGTGTATCAGCTATACGTATACATATATCCCCATATCCCCTCCATCTTGGGTCTCCCTCCCACCCTCCCTATCCCACCCCTCTAGGTGGTCACGAAGCACCGAGTTATTCCCCCTGTGCTATGCGGCTGCTTCCCACTAGCTATTTTACATTTGGTAATGTATATATGTCCACGCTACTTTCTCACTTCGTCCCAGCTTACCCTTCCCCTCCTCGTGTCCTCAAGTCCATTCTCTACGTCCGCGTCTTTATTCCTGTCCTGCCCCTAGGTTCTTCAGAACCAATTGTTTGTTTTTTTTTAGATTCCATATATATGTGTTAGCATATGGTGTTTGTTTTTCTCTTGCTGACTTCACTCTGTATGACAGGCTCTAGGTCCATCCACCTCACTACAAATAACTCAATTCCATTTCTTTTTATGGCTGAGTAATATTCCATTGTATATATGTGCCACATCTTCTTTATCCATTCATCTGTCAATGGACACTTAGGTTGCTTCCATGTCCTGGCTATTGTAAATAGTGCTGCAATGAACATTGAGGTGCATGTGTCTTTTTGAATTATGGTTTTCTCAGGGTATATGCCTAGTAGTGGGATTGCTGGGTCATATGGTAGTTCTATTTTTAGTTTTTTGAGGAAGCTCCTTACTGTTCTCCATAGTGGCTGTATCAATTTACATTCCCACCAGCAGTGCAAGAGGGTTCCCTCTTCTCCTCACCCTCTCCAGCATTTATTGTTTGTAGATTTTTTGATGATGGCCATTCTGACCAGTGTGAGGTGATACCTCATTGTAGTTTTGATTTGCATTTCTCTAATGATTAGTGATGTTGAGCATCCTTTCATGTGTTTGTGGGCAGCCTGTATGTCTTCTTTGGAGAAATGTCTGTTTACCTCTTCTGCCCATTTTTGGTTTGGGTTGTTTGTTTTTTTGATATTAAGCTGCATGAGCAGCTTTTATATTTTGGAGATTAATCCTTTGTCAGTTGCTTCATTTGCAAATATTTTCTCCCATTCTGAGGGTTGTCATTTGGTCTTGTTTATGGTTTCCTTTGCTGTGCAAAAGCTTTTAAGTTACATTAGGTCCCATTTGTTTATATTTGTTTTTATTTCCCTTTCTCTAGGAGGTGGGTCAAAAAGGATCTTGCTGTGATTTATGTCATAGAGTGTTCTACCTATGTTTTCCTCTAAGAGTTTTATAGTGTCTGGCCTTACATTTAGTTCTATAATCCATTTTGAGTTTATTATTGTGTATGGTGTTAGGGAGTACTCTAATTTCATTTACATGTAGCTGTCCAGTTTTCCCAGCACCACTTGTTGAAGAGGCTGACTTTTCTCCATTTTATATTCTTGCCTCCTTTATCAAAGATAAGGTGACCATATGTATGTGGGTTTACCTCTGGGCTTTCTATTCTGTTCCATTGATCTATATTTCTATTTTTGTGCAAGCGCCATACTGTCTTGATTACTGTAGCTTTGTAGTATAGTCTGAAGTCAGGGTGTCTGACTCCTCCAACTCCATTTTTCTTAAGATTGCTTTGGCTATTCAGGGTCTTTTGTGTTTCCATACAAATTGTGCGATTTTTTGTTCTAGTTCTATGAAAAATGCCATTGGTAGTTTGATAAGGATTACATTGAATCTGTAGTTTGTTTTGGGTAGTATAGTCATTTTCACAATCTTGATTCTTCCAATCCAAGAACATGATATATCTCTCCATCTGTTTGTATCATCTTTAATTTCTTTCATCAGTGTCTTACAGTTTTCGGCATACAGGTCTTTTGTCTCCTTAGGTAGGTTTATTCCTAGGTATTTTATTCTTCTTGTTGCAGTGGTAAATGGGAGTGTTTCATTAATTTCTCTTTCAGATTTTTCATCATTCGTGTATACGAATGCAAGAGATTTCTGTGCATTAATTTTGTATCCTGCTATCTTACCAAATTCATTGATTAGCTCTAGTAGTTTTTTGGTATCATCTTTAGGATCCCCTGTGTATAGTATCATGTCATCTGCAAACAGTGACAGTTTTACTTCATCTTTTCAGATTTGGATTCTTTTATTTCTTTTTCTTTTCTGATTGCTGTGGCTAACACTTCCAAAACTATGTTGAATAATAGTGGTGAGAGTGGGCAACCTTGTCTTGTTCCTGATCTTATTGGAAATGGTTTCAGTTTTTCAGCATTGAGAATGATGTTGGCTGTGGGTTTGTCATATATGGCCTTTATTATGTTGAGGTAGGTTCCCTCTGTTCCTACTTTCTGGAGAGTTTTTATCAGAAATGGGTGTTGAATTTTGTCGAAAGTTTTTTCTGCATCTATTGAGAAGATCATATGGTTTTTATTCTTCAATTTGTTAATGTGGTTTATCACATTGATTGATTTGTGTATATTGAAGAATCCTTGCATTCCTGAGATAAATGCCACTTGATCACGGTGTATGATCCTTTTGATGTGCTGTTGGATTCTGTTTGCTACTATTTTGTTGAGGATTTTTGCATCTATATTCATCAGTGATATTGACCTGTAGTTTTCTTTCTTTGTGACATCTTTGTCTGGTTTTGGTATCAGGACGATGGTGGCCTCGTAGAATGAGTTTGGGAGTGTTCATCCCTCTGCTGTATTTTGGAAGAGTTTGAGAAGGATGGGTGTTAGCTCTTCTCTAAATGTTTGATAGAATTGGCCTGTGAAGCCATCTGTCCTAGGCTTTTGTTTGTTGGAAGATTTTTTTTTTTTTTTTTTTTTTTTTTTGCGGTATGTGGGCCTCTCACTGTTGTGGCCTCTCCCATTGCGGAACACAGGCTCCGGACACGCAGGCCCAGCAGCCATGGCTCATGGGCCCAGCCGCTCCGCGGCATGTGGGATCTTCCCGGACCGGGGCACGAACCCGTGTCCCCTGCATCGGCAGGCGGACTCTCAACCACTGCGCCACCAGGGAAGCCCCTGTTGGAAGATTTTTAATGACAGTCTCAATTTCAGTGCTTGTGATTGGTCTGTTTATATTTTCTATTTCTCTTGGTTTAGTCAGAAGGTTATGCTTTTCTAAGAATTTTTCCGTTTCTTGCAGGTCGTCCATTTTATTGGCATACAGTTACTTTTAGTAATCTCTCATGACCGTTTGTATTTCTGCAGTATCAGTTGTTACTTCTCTTTTTTCATTTGGAATTCTGTTGATTTGAGTCTTTTCCCTTTTTTTCTTGTTGAGCCTGGCTAATTGTTCATCAATTTTTTTGTCTTCTGAAAGAACCAGCTTTTAGTTTTATTGATCTTTGCTATTGTTTCCTTCATTTCTTTTTCATTTATTTCTGATCTCATCTTTATGATTTCTTTCCTTCTGCTAACTTTAGGTTTTATTTTGTTCTTCTTCCTCTAATTGCTTTGGGTGTAAGTTTATGTTGTTTATGTGAGATGTTTCTTGTTTCTTGAGGGTAGGATTGTATTGCTATAAACTTCCCTCTTAGAACTGCTTTTGCTGCATCCCATAGGTTTTGGGTCATCATGTTTTCATTGTCATTTGTTTCTAGGTTTTTTTGATTTCCTCTGTGATCTTTTGGTTGTTTCGTAGTGTATTCTTTAGCCTCCATGTGTTTGTAATTTTTGCAGTTTTTTTTCCTATAATTGATAATAGTCTCATAGTGTATTGGTAGAAAAGATACTTGATATGATTTCAGTTTTCTTAAATTTACCAAAGCTTGATTTGTGACCCAAGGTAAGATCTATCCTGGAGAATCCATGAGCACTTAAGAAGAAAGTGTATTCTGTTGTTTTTGGATACAGTGTCTTATAAATATGAATTAAGTCCATGTTGTTTAATGTGTCATTTAAAGCTTGTGTTTCCTTATTTATTTTCATCTTGGATGATCTGTCCATGGGTGAAAGTGGGGTGTTAAAGTACCCTACAATTTTTGTGTTACTGTCGATTTCCCCTTTTATGGCTGGTAACGTTTGCCTTAGGTATTGAGGTGCTCCTATGTTGGGTGCATAAATATTTATAATTGTTATATCTTCTTCTTGGATTGATCCCTTGATCATTATGTAGTGTCCTTCTTTATCTCTTGGAATAGTCTTTATTTTGTTTTTATTTATTTATAAATTTATTTATTTTATTTATTTATTATTTTTGGCTCTGCTAGGTGTTCGTTGCTGTGTGCGGGCTTTCTCTAGTTTCCGTGAGCTGGGGCTACTCTTCGTTGCGGTGCATGGGCTTCTCATTGCAGTTGCTTCTCTTGCTGTGGAGCACAGGCTCTAGGCACAAGGGCTCAGTAATTGTCCTCATGGGCTCTAGAATGCAGGCTCAGTAGTTGTGGCACATGGGCTTAGTTGCTCTGCGGCATGTGGGATCTTCCTGGACCAGGGCTTGTACCCATGTACCCTGCATTGGCAGGTGGATTCGTAACCACTGCACCAGCAGGGAAGTCCAATAGTCTTTATTTTACAGTCTATTTTGTCTGATATGAGAATTGCTACTTGAGCTTTCTTTTGATTTCCATTTGCAGGGAATATCTTTTTCCATCCTCTCACTTTCAGTCTGTATGTGTCCCTAGGTCTGAAGTGGGTCTGTTATAGACAGCATATATATGGGTCTTGTTTTTGTATCCATTCAGCCCATCTTTTGGTTGGAGCATTTAATCCATTTACACTTAAGGTAATTATCGATATGTATGTTCCTATTACCATTTTCTTAATTGTTTTGGGTTTGTTATTGTAGGTCTTTTCCTTGTCTTGTGTTTCCTGCCTAGAGAAGTTCCTTTAGCATTTGTTGTAAAGCTGGTTTGGTGGTGCTGAATTCCCTTAGCTTTTGCTTGTCTGTAAAGGTTTTAATTTCTCTGTTGAATCTGAATGACATCTTTGCTGGGTAGAGTAATCTTGGTTGTAAATTTTTCTCTTTCATCACTTCATATATGTTCTGCCACACCCTTCTGGCTTGCAGATTTTCTGCTGAAAATTCACCTGTTAACCTTATGGGGATTCTCTTGTATGTTATTTGTTGCTTTTCCCTTGCTGCTTTTAATATTTTTTCTTTGTATTTAATGTTTGATAGTTTGATTAATATGTGCCTTGGATTTATCCTGTGTGGGTTCTTTGCACTTCCTGGGCTTGATTAACTATTTCCTTTCCCATATTAGGGAAGTTTTCAGCTATAATCTCTTCAAATATTTTCTCAGTCCCTTTCATTTTCTCTTCTTCTTCTGGAACCCCTATAATTTGAATTTTGGTGCATTTAATGTCCCAGAGGTCTCTGAGACTGTCCTCAATTCTTTTCATTCTTTTTTCTTTATTCTGCTCTGCTGTAGTTATTTCTACTATTTTATCTTCCAGGTCACTTAGCCGTTCTTCTGCCTCAGTTATTCTGCTATTGATTCCTTCTAGAGAATTTTTAATTTCATTTATTGTGTTGTTCATCATTGTTTGCTCTTTAGTTCTTCTAGGTCCTTGTTAAACATTTTTTGTATTTTTTCCATTCTATTTCCAAGATTTTGGATCATCTTTACTATCATTACTGTTATTATTATGATTATAATTATTCAATTGCCTGAATTCTTTTTCAGGTAGACTGCCTATTTACTCTTCATTTGTTTGGTCTGGTGGGTTTTCACCTTGCTCCTTCATCTGCTGTGTGTTTCTCTGTCTTCTCATTTTGCTTAACTTACTGTGTCTGGGGTCTGCTTTTCACAGGCTGCAGGTTCATAGTTCCTGTTGTTTTTGGTGTCTGCCCCCTGTGGGTAAGGTTGGTTCAGTGGGTTGTGTAGGCTTCCTGGTGGAGGGGACTGGTGCCTGTGTTCTGGTGGATGAGGTTGGATCTTGTCTTTATGGTGGGCAGGACCATGTCTGGTGATGTGTTTTTGGGTGTCTGTGAATTTATTATGATTTTAGGCAGCCTCTCTGCTAATGGGTGGGGTTGTGTTCCTGTCTTGCTAGTTGTTTGGCCTGGGATGTCCAGCATTGGAGCTAGCTGGTCATTCAGTGGAGCAGTGTCTTAGTGTTGAGACGGAATTATCTGGGAGATCTGTCGCCGATTGATATTACGAGGGGCCGGGAGGTCTCTAGTGGTCCAATGTCTTGAACTCGGCTCTTCCACCTCAGAGGCTCAGGCCTGACATGAGGCCGGAGCACCAAGACCCTGTCTGTCACATGGAGTTATCAAGATAGTGGTCATTGGCAAGTGAAACCACAAGAGAAGAGGCCCGTGCTATGCCTGGTCCCGCTGAGCAATTTTCAGACTTCAGCTCATTCTGGCAACAGGGCAACTGTGTCGATGACACAAAGCAGGACAGGGTCCATGAGGCGGGTGGCACTCATCTGTTGCGCGACCTGAGGGGCTGGTCAAAGCCCTCGGGGAAGGCGACAGCAACCAGGACTCCGGCCTCCTGTGGCTGCGGCGTCTTTGGGGTCTCCCTCCTGGTGTCAGGTCACTCTCATTCCTGCTTTGGCGGTGATGCCTTTACCCTCAGCTTCTTCGTTGGGCGAGTGTTCCCTGAGGCAACGTGTGAAAAGTGCAGGCCTCGCTTGACCCTCACTCTTTAAAAAAGAAAAACAACTTTCCCCCCAGCTTTTTTGAGATATAATTGGCACATAACATTCTATAATTTTAAGGTTTAAAATATGTTGATTTGATACATTTATAAATTGCAAAATGATTACCACCATAGTATTAGTTACCACCTTCATCCGGTAACATAGTTACCATTTTCTTTTTGTGGTGAGAACATTTGAGATACACTCTGTATCAAGTATATGATAGAGTATTATTAGCTGTAATCACCATGCTGTGCATTAGATCCCCACACTTGTTCATCTTATCACTGGAAGTTTATACCCTTTGAGCAATATCTCCCCCTAACTTCCATCCCCCAAGTCCTGGTAACCACCACTCTACTCTCCATGACCCTCAGTCTGAATTGCCATATTATGGTGCTCAACAGAGTTACTCTCTTCTTATGCAACATCACTTCTTACAACCAGTACCCACCCATCTTTTTTTCTTTCCTGAAGCTACAGCTTTCTCTTTAAAAAATGCTCCTTTGGAGAGTTAACTCTCTGCCAATTATATCTAGCATATAGTGCATCTTCCGGCTGAAAAGAATAGGACCTTTAAGTTCTTAACGTGGGATAAGAAAACAAGTCCACAAGAGTGACCAGTTTTTAAAAATAGAATGAATTCTACTCAGATTTTCTAGAAAAGATATATCTCGGCTGCATGACCGATTGTATTGTCAACCTGCCAATATAATATTTATGTATCTGGTGAAATCTTGGAGAAGCAATAGGGAAGGGAAGTCTATGATTTTACTTGATAGGAGGCCACACAGAGAAAAATAATAATAAACATCATTTACTTTTTGGGGGCCTATGATTATCTCATTTAATTTTTAAAAAAAATTTATTTATTTTTAACCCTTTGACCAACCTCATTCTTCCCAACCTAGTCCCTGGCAACCACCATTCTACTCTCCGTTTCTATGAGTTTGGCTTTTTTTTTTAAGCCAAACATATATATATATGTTTGGCTTAAAACATATACTTTAAGCCAAACATATACTTTTCCACATATAAATGAGATATTGCAGTATTTGTCCTTCTGTCTGACTTATTTCATTTAGTGTAATACCTTCAAGTTCCTCCATGTTGCAAATGGCAGGATTTCCATCTGTTTATGGTTGAATTAAAAAAAAAATGTGTGTGTTTGTGTGTGTGTGTGTGTCACATTTTCTTTATCCATTCATCCACTGACAGACACTTAGGTTGTTTCCATGTCTTGGCTATTGTAAACAATGCTGCGATAAACATTAGGGTGCAGATCTCTCTTCAAGATAGTGATTTCATTTCCTTCAGACATATCACCAGAAGTAGAAGTGCTGAATCATGTAATAGTTTTATTTTTAGTTTCTTGAAGAGCCTTCATACTGTTTTCCAAAGTGGCTGTACAATTTACATTTCCACCATCAGTGCACAAAGGTTCCCTTTTCTCTACATCCTCTCTATCACTTGTTATTTCCTGTCTTTTTGATGATAGCTGTTCTAACACATGTGAGGTGATATCTCATTGTGGCTTTGATTTGCATTTCCCTGATGATTAGAGTGTCGAGCATCATTTCATATACCTGTTGGCCATCTGTGTGTCTTCTTTGGAAAAATGTTCAGATCTCTGCCCATTTTAAAATCAAATTATTAGTCTTTTTGCTGTTGAGCTGTATGAGTTCCTTATATATTTTGGATTTTAACCCCTTATCTGATATATGGTTTGCAAATATTTTCTCCCATTCCACTGTTTGCCTTTTCATTTTGTTGATCATTTCTTTTGCTGAAGAAGCTTTTTAGTCTGATGTCCCACTTTGTTTTTGCTTTTGTCAGTTGTGTGTTTTGGTGTCATATCCAAAAAATTGTCGCCAAGACCAATGCCAACTAGCTTTGTCCTCGTGTGTTTTTCTTTTTCTAGGAGTTTTATGGTTTAAGGTCTTACATTTAAGTTTTTAATCCATTTCTAGTTAATTTTTGTGAATGGTGTAAAGATAGGGGTCCAATTTCATTCTTTTACATGTGACTATCCAGTTTTCCTAGCACCGTTTATTTGAAAAGACTATCCTTTCCCTGTTGAGTATTCTTGGCTCCCTCGTCAAATGTTAGTTGACCAAACGTGCCTGGGTTTATTTCCGTGCTCTTGGTTCTGTTCCATTGGTCTATGTGCCTGTTTTTATGCATTTAATCTTTAAGATGTCTTTCTGTGGTAGTTGGCATTTGCTTCATTTAAACTCAAGGAAACTGAGACAAAGAGAAATGTTTTGCCCTAGGTCACATGGCTAAAATGTATTCAAGTCATTTTGATTCCAAAGCCTCTGTCTTCAACTATATCACCTTACCGCCTGGTATGGCATGTGGAAATTGTTCCTAAACCTCAGTAAACTTCCCTGTTTCTCTTGTTCCCACATATAAAAATATAGGCATAGGTATATTTGGATTTACATTTATTATTTCCACATGGGGGAACATGTACTTTCATATAATTTTGTATTATAAACAACACCTTGTAAATTAATAATAACCCAGTAATTTAATTGCATTTATATTGAGAGTGTGTTGCAAGTTGTTTAAACAGCACCACTTCAGAGGCAGCTGCACACATCACCACAGAACTGTGAGTGCAAAAATGAAATTTAGAGAGATGATATTTACATCAGCTTCAGCAATGAGGGTATGGATGAGTCATGATTGAACCATGATGTATACATATCTTAAAGTCTAGTTATTAGAAAATTATAGGACAAAAATGCTGCTGGTGCAAATATGTGTCACTGCGTGTTCTCTAACACTTAACAACCTTAACAAACAAAAAGGAGGGAGCTAAACTAACAGTAATTTTAAATTAAAGAGGAAGAATATTAGCAATTGAAAATCACAACAAACTGAAGGCAATACTACAGTGAGGATTTAATACTCTGATAACAGAGAGTCCATTCCCCAAATTAAGAGCATTCCAGCTATCTGGGTGAGGTAATGCGCAGCAGGAGGCAAATCGGGGTTAAGATTGGCCTGGCAGACAGACTTCTTAGTGGAATACTGAATTTAGACTCTTTAATAAATTCTAGTAGCCGCCCAATTTTAGTTTATGAATATCACATTTTATTAATGGATAATTCACTTAGTAGGTGACCAATGAAAATGAAAGTTTATAAAATTTTGAATTTTGGAGTCATTTTGAGGCCCATCAGTAAGACTCACGTCCATCAGTAGATGCCAGCTCCTTTTTAAAGAATCCTTTACATAGGGGGAAAAGCAGAGAGGATTAGGGTCAGAAGAGGCTGGTCTTAAAAGGCTGGTCTTTCCAGGTCTGAGACCTTGAGCAAGAATCTTAGCTGGACTGAGCTTGAGAGTCTGCGAATCACTCAGTGGTGTGCTGGAACTGGCTCATATCGGTGTTGGAGAGCTCGTGGTTAAATTTCCAAGAATTCTGCAGGCCAGTTGTTAAGCCATTGGTAGCTTGATATCAGCAACAATGGGAGTATTACACTACAAAAATCAGCAAACACTACAAATGAGGGATTTTTTTTTACATGGTTTAAAAATTTTTTTATTGCGGTAAAATTGGTATGTAACATTATATAAGTTCGAGGTGCACATTTTAATTTAATATTTATATACACTAAAAAGTGATCTCCACAATAAGTCTAGTTACCACCTGTCACCATATTGCTTATCCCTTTCACCCATTTTTCCCATCCCTCAACTCCCAACACCTCCGTTAACCATCAGTCTGTTCTCTGTATCAGTGAGTTTTGTTTTGTTTTATTTGTTCATGCATTTTGGTCTTTAGATTCCACATATAAGTGGAATCATACAGCACGTGTCTTTCTCTGTCTGACTTATTTCACTTAGCATAATACCCTCAAGGTCCATCCATTTGTCAAAAATGGCAAGATGTCATTCTTTTTTATTCTTTTTTATGGCTGAGTAGTATTCCATATATATGGAATATATATATTCCATATATATAAAACAATTTCTTTATCACTTCATTCATCATTGGACATAGTTATTTCCATATCTTGGCTATTGTAAATAAAGCTGCAGTGAACATGGGGGCACATATATCTTTTCAAATTAGTGATTTCGTTTTCTTGGGAAAACTGGAATTGCTGGATCATACGGTAGTTCTATTTTTTTTGGGGGGGTGCTCTGGGTCTTCATTGCTGTGTGCAGGCTTTCTCTAGTTGTGGTGAGCGGGGGCTACTCTTTGCTGCAGTCCGTGGGCTTCTCATTGCGGTGGCTTCTTTTGTTGCAGAGCATGGGCTCTAGGTGCAGAGGCTTCAGTAGTTGCAGCAGGTGGGCTTCAGTAGTTGTGGCATGTGGCTCAGTAGTTGCAGCGCACATGCTCTAGGGCACACAGGCTTCAGTAGCTGTGGCGCACAGGCTTAGTTGCTCTGTGGCATGTGGGATCTTCCTGGACCAGGGATCGAACTCATGTCCCCTGCATTGGCAGGCAGATTCTTAACCACTTCACCACCAGGGAAGTCCTGGTAGTTCTATTTTTAATATTTTGAGGAATCTCCATAGTGGCTGCACCAGTTTACATTCCCACCAACAGTGCACAAGTGTTCTCTTTTCTCCATATCCTTTCTACCACTTGTTATTTCTTGTCTTTTTGATAATAGCCATTATAACAGTTGTGGTTTTGATTTGCATTTCCCTGATAATTAGTGATGTTGTACATCTTTTCATGTGCCTGTTGGCCATCTGTCTGTTTTCTTTGGAAGAATGTCTATTTATTATAGATTCTCCAAGTCAAGGACTCCCCCCAAACCCCCCAGAAAACTGGCTTACCAGCATACCATTGTTTCATTCTTCCCTTCCCTCCAAAATATCACCAAATTCTGCAAAGAGGAAATAATGATTCCTCTATGAGCATTAAATTGTTTTGATATTGAACCAAAGCTAGGTAATCAATAAATATTCATTTTGTAGGGTGGCTACTAGGCATGATCCCATTTAATTCCTTTACAGGTAGATGTTATTATCCTCAATGAGAATTACATTTTTGAAAATACCTGAGAACAAACTACTGATGCTCAAAACATTACATGAATTTCGCAGCTATTATATTGAGTGGAAGAAGCCGGACACAAAATAATACATACTGTATTATTTCATCTATATGAAATTTAAGAACTGATACAAGTTCAAGAACTGATGGAAGATTATAGAAGCCAGAAGAATGCTTATCTCCAGTGGGGAGGAGAGTGGTGACTGAGAAGGGGTGTGAAGGAAACATTTGAGTGCTGGAGTGTTTCTCTATTGTGATCCAGATAGGGGTTACACAGATGCATAAAGACGCAAAGATTCATCGCAATATACACTTAAGATGATTGCACTTTATCATAAAAGTAATTTTTACTTCAATAAAAAATTTAGTAAAAGGTATGTTACACTAAAAAGAAAAAGAAGAATCTGAGAAAGTATGTTTTATAAACTGGGAAGCACTTCAAAGTCTCTTTTACCTTAAAAATTTGAGATGCCTTTGACAACCTCCCTTCTCCTAGTTTCTCCCTCTCTGTGGCCACTCAGTCTCTCTAAGGTTCGGTTGGCTTTTCTCTGCCTGTTTTGTAAGCATTGTGTCCCCAGAGTTCTGTCCTTATAACTCTCCTCACTTTATGTACTATTGACAATCTCTGTAGCTCCAACTCCTGACACAATTTCCTAACCTCCAGGTCACACTCTTTTCTCCTCTGTACCCATACTCATTCATTGAACAACTACATACTGGGTTGTCTTTACTGGGTGTCTTATGCCAAGTACTGTTCTTGGCACTAGGCCATGTCAGTCAACGAAACAGAGATCTTTGCCTTCATGGAGCTTATGTGCCCAGGTCGCTCTCCCTGGGCCTACCAAGACTCAGATGTCCCAAATGATCTCATTATCTTCACCCCTTGATTCTCCCTAACCTCAAACTTGTTTTTCCCATGCATCTTCCGTCTCTGTGATTGCACTGTCATCCTCTCAGAAACTCGGAATCATCCCTGACCCCGCTTCAACAAATCACCATCGGCCGACTATTACATGTCCTGAATATCTCTCAGAACCCTCCACTTGTCTGTATTTGCACTGCCCTGCCCCATTCTCATTCTTTCCCATTTGACTTACTAACTGGTCTCTCTGCCTCCAGTCTTCTTCCTGCCTATCACTCTCCGTACAGCCGCTAGAATGATTATAAAATGCAAATCAGGACAAGTTGCTTTCTGCCTAAACCTGTCCAGTAAAAGTCTAAATTCCTTCCCTTGTTCTCATACTCTCAACTATCAGGATATAAGCATAGCTGCTGAAACCTGGGTTCACATCCCTGCTTACCAGCATAAACTTGGGCAAAATTGTTTTATCCTTCCCATGCCTTACTTCCCCATCTATAAAATGGGAATGATAATAGTACTGACGTCGAGTTGTTATGGGGATTAAATTTATTATTGCACACAAGGCACTAAGAACAGTACCTGGTCCTCAGTATATACTCAAGAAGGCTGGTTTTCTTTTAGACGGTGCTGTAATGTTTAAATAAGTTAAAACATCTAAGAGGCTTTGCACAGCACCCAGCCTGTCTTAAATACTCTGTAATGTCAATGTTGTTGCCTCTCTAGCCTTACTTCTTGCCCTTCTTCCACACAAACCTGACTCAGCCCTATGGGGCTGGCTATGGTTCTCTTTCTTACACGTCCCTTGGTTCCTCCCTTTCCTGTCTTTTTCCTGGATGTTTCCCACCGATCCTTCAAGTCTCTGCTCAGGCACCAGCCCCTGGCTGCCTCAGCCCAAGCTGGATTGGTGGCTCCTCCTCTGTCTCTCCGTCTTAGAACCTGTGCTTGCCTCTATTACAGAACGTAGTAATTGTTTATTTAAAACATACTAAGAAGCATCCAACAACAGATGAATGGCTAAGCAAAATGTGGTATATACATACAATGGGATGTTATTCCACCTTAAGAAGGAATGAAGTACATCATGGATGAACCTCGAAAACACTGTGCTAGGTAAAATAAGCCAGGATTTAGAGCCGAGATTAGAACAGTTAGGCTAAATTGCTCTAAATCCTGGCTTCACCAGGCTGTGTGACCTGGTGTAAGGTATACAGCTTCTCTATGTTTTCGTTTCTTCATCTGTAAAAATAGGTAAATTTCCTTTATAAAGTTGTTTGAAGTAATGTGTGTAGAATACTTGACATATAACCTGGATAATGGTAAGCGCTCAATAAGTGTTTTCCCTTATTATTGTTCAGTTGTGATCTCTTTGGGCACAAGGCTCTATGATCTCTGTCACAGTTCCTTGATATGGTTTCAGATTCCACATTGCAACCAACCTTGAAGAACATATTGCAACAGATTAAATGTAGAAGCAGATATAATCATCCAGTTGTGTTCCATTGATCTAGATAGTAAAAAGATTTTTAAAAAAATGCTACTCTTCTTTTTTTTTTTTTTTTTTTTCCCCCGTTGCGGAGCACAGGCTCCGGACGCGCAGGCTCAGCATCCATGGCTCACGGGCCCAGCCTCTCCGCGGCATGTGGGATCTTCCTGGACCGGGGCACGAACCCGTGTCCCCTGCATCGGCAGGCAGACTCTCAACCACTGCGCCACTAGGGAAGCCCCAATGCTACTCTTCTTGCTAGATTTTTTTTGTTTGAGTAAATATAGTTATTCTCTGTAAAACCTTTTCTTTATGTTAATGTAGAAAGGAATTACTAATGTTATTTTAAAATAAATTAGTAAGTATTTAAATTTTTCTCAGTTTTAATTTCTAATATGGTAAATGTTGATAGATAGAACCTATATAAACAATGTTCCTTGGATCCTCAGTAATTCTTAAGAGTGTAAAGGAGTCCAGAGACCAAAAAGATTGAAAACCACTGTCCTGCCTTGCAGTTGGATCCCTGCCACACCACCCAGGACAACTGGCCTCCAGTCTGTGCTTTAGCACTTCACAGGATGGGGAGGTCATCACCTCCTGGAGCAGCTGGTTTTATCTTTGGGCTACTCTGCCTCTTAGAAGGTTCTTGCAATGAGTCAAAAATCTTTGTTTTGGAGGCTCCCACTGACAGTTCTTAGACCCACCCCTTATTTTCACACATTGCAATTTGGAATCCTCTTTCAGGTCTGGAAGACAGTCATCAATTCCCCTTTGTGGTGGTCCCAGAGGGAATCACCCTATCCTTCGTGTGACTAAAGTGCACATGTATTTTTCTGAGTCAGCCAGTGATTTGTAGGAAGCATTGCCAAGCTAGATAGCTCACAACTGCTTTTCCAGGAACCAGAAGATTATCTCCAGTCCCACACTGAATTTGAGAAACTCATTTTGTTGTTGTTTTTACCAATAAATTAAAATTTTCCATTATAAATCACATATGTTTCTTAAGGAAAATAAAGTAGGGAAAAAGAGACTTAAGAATGGAAATGGGGTCATGGTTAGTGCTGACTTTCTTGTCTTGGCATCTAGCTCCCTTTCAGGCTTGCCCTGAATGCCATTTTTTTCAGCAATTCCTAAAGCAGTTATATGTACTATGCCTCCAGAGGTCTGCCAGGTTGACAGACTGCCTGCTGCCTGGTCAGTCCCCAGCCCTTTAAGGACAGCTGAGGAGGGGCACTCAGAGGAAACAGGAAGCTCTCAAGGAACGTGATTCTTGTACTACCTGAAGGTATTTTAGGCCAGATCTCTCCAGGCAAGGTGGGGTCAGAGGGGATAGACGCTTTACAACAACAGAGATTAGTAAATTTTTTCTGCATTTTTGGGAGGTAAAAAATGAAGTTCTTATGGAAATTCTACTTCTGGGAATCTATTCTAAGGAAATGGTGAGAGATTTAAATGGTGTTATGTGTCTATCATTATTCATAAAACTTGGAAACAAGCTAAATATTCTACAATAAATGTTCAGTTTAAAAACTATCTATAAGGGAATAGGGGTTATATGGGAAATCTCTGTACTTTTCCCTCAATTTTGCTGTGAACCTAAAACTGCTCTAAAAAAATGAAAATCTTAAAAAAGAAACCTGTCTATGTGCTTGTATATTCTGTGCTGGTTAATAATAAATTACATTTACAAAATCTTTTTAATGATGTGGGAAAATTCTCAACATAGAGTGTTAGTTGCTTAATATATGACTAGTATATAGTTTTTATGTAAATATTTGTTGACTGAAAATTGAAAAAAGCAGATAAGAAACTATACAAACAGTACGGTTTTGATTGTATAAATATTTTTGTTACAGAGTGAAAAAAATGGATGACACCAATGTATCTCACATGGAGGAAACTGTCTTTATGAAAACTCTTTGAAATGCCCTGCAGACACAGATGTCAGCAGATGCCCAGCTCAGACAAGGGGAAGCTGTTTTGCATGAAACAAAGAGAGGAACATGGTTTATTGCTTGTGAAAAGGAGGGGGAAGAAAGAAGGTATTGGTCAACACTCTTGCAATTGCAAATGACAGAAATTTAACTCAATGTGGCTTAAGGGAAAACCCAGATATCTAGTTAGACATGGTTGGATTCAGGAAGTCAAACTTTGTCATCCATATCTGCGTTTTCTCTCCATCTCTTGATTTTGTTTTCCTTTGTCTTGATTCACTCTCAAGCAGACTCTTCACTTGTGCTGGCAAAGATGGGCACTAGCAATGCTAGGCTGACCTTTCTACCAGCTCAGTGACCCCAGGGGTAAGAGTCCTTCACTCACCAAGAGTTCTCTCAAGTCTATCCCTGAGTAGCAGTCTGGCCGGGGAGATGGAATGTACGGATTATGTGGGTTTCGTCACTTGTTTGGATCACTGGAATAGGCTGGGGTCAGCCCTGCTCAAGTCATGTAGAAGTTCCAAAAATAATTTGCAGAGTTCCTGGCATGGAGCTTCTAGAACCCTTGGAATTTCCTGAGTGACTAAAGTGTCTTTATTATTCATGAGTCCCTTGGATCACTCCTGAGTTTATGCTAATGAGGGCACTCATGGTGGGACCCTGCATAGCTTCAAGATTGAGACTGGTCACCAGAAAGACCAACCACTGATTAGAAGGTTGGGACTTTGAGCCAGCCCAACCTCCAGGGAGGGAAGAAGGATTGAGTTCAAGTGCATGGTCCATGATTTAATCAGTGAAACTCCAATAAACCTTTGGACAGCAAAGCTCAGTGGAGGTTCCTTGTTGGTGAACTCATGTTGGGAAGATGAGGTGCCCTCGTCCCATGGGGAGAGGGCACAGAAGCTCTGTGTTCAGGACCTTCCAGACCTTGCCCTATGTGTCTCTTCATTTGGCTGGTCTGATTTGTATCCTTTAAAACTCTAATTGTAAGTATAGTGCTATCCTCAGTTTTGTGTCATTCTGCTGCATTATAGAACCTGAGCGGGGTTGGAGGAACCCTCTGGATTTGTAGCCAGTTGGTTGGGAGTATGGGTGGCCTGGGCCCCTACTTGCTCCTGGTGTCTGGAGTGGGGGCAGTCTTGTTGGAGACTGTGCCCTTACAGCTGTGGAGTCTGACAATAACTCTGGTTGCTTAGTGTCAGAATTGAAATTGCAGCACAACAGATGACGTCAGAATAGTTGGGGTTGAAACAGAATAGGATTGAGTCTGGATCCATGCACTGCAGAACAGTGGAAGAGGTGTGGAGCCAGGAGCCTAGAGGCCAGGTGGTTATGATAACAGAAGATCACTGGGAAGAAACTGAAATCTTGAAGAGGGCTTTGGATTTTCACAGGATAAGGAGTTGGAGAGAAGAGGAGTTTAAGCCAATTTTATCTCAACCTTTCAGCAGAGGAGGGTCCCCAACTGAACTGAGTTACATACATTCATCTTTGCTATAAGAATCTGTGTTCACTTTTATGAAGTGATTACAACTTTTCCAAGTGAACAAAGTTCTTTCACTCACTCATGGTCAGACTCACTTATCTTACACATGTGCATTCAAAGACCTTCCAGTCACTCTCAGAGCCAGGTGTAGAAGCAGAGAATGGAAGTGCTGGCTGATGCAGGATAGTGGATTTGCAAGGCGAGTGCAAGAAAAAGTCAAGAGGGCAAGATACATCAACGAGGATGTGTCTGTTCTGTCTGTAAAAGCCCCAAATGCCAGAAAGTTCAGTGGTGTGTGTGTGTGTGTGTGTGTGTGTGGTGGCAGCACATATCAACTCAATGTTTTAGGGAGCAGTATGAACTCAGGACCATATCAGCTCACATAAATTAACATTCCCACTTCTGGCTGGTTTGATGAATACTCCTGGTTCATAAGTCAATGTGTGAGTTTCCCCATAGAGCAGGCCCTCCACAAAAACATGTAAAATACCGTATTGTATTTTCCTCACAAATAATCACTGAGAATGGTTGAGTCTTATTCCCTTTGTCTTTTGTTTTTAAACTAGGGTTAATAATAAAATAAACTTTAGGTTTTTTTTGTTTTTTCTAATTTATTTTATTTTTGGCTGCGTTGGACCTTCCTTGCTGCACACAGGCTTTCTCTAGTTGTGGTGAGTGGGACTACTCTTCACTGCGGTGTGTGGACTTCTCATTGCGGTGGCTTCTCTTGTGGAGCACGGGCTCTAGGTGCGTGGGCTTCAGTAGTTGTGGCTCGCGGGTTCTAGAGCACAGTAGCTGTGCACAGGCTTAGTTGCTCCGTGGCATGTGGGATCTTCCCAGACCAGGGCTCGAACCCGTGTCCCCTGCATTGGCAGGCAGATTCTGAACCACTGTACCCCCAGGGAAGCCCTAGTTTAGTTTTAATAAGCCATTGTCACAATCAGGATCATAAACATATCCGTCACCCCCAGAGTTTTTGGTGCCCTTTGTGATCTCCCTCCCACTCTTTCTCCCAAACCCAGACAACAACTGATCTCCTTTCTGTCACTATAGATTTGTTCACATTTTCTAGAATATTTTAGCAATGGAATCATATGCTATATATTCTTTTTTTATGTGGCTTCTTTCACTCAGCATAATTTGTTGAGATTCATAACTTGTTCATTCTTTTTTATTGCTGGGTAGTATTCCATTGTATGAATATACCTCAATTTGTTTATCCATTCACTTGTTGATGAACATTGGTACAATTTCATAAGTTTTGATATACATATACACACGTGGAGCCATTGCTCCAACCAAGATACCCATCACCACCAAAAGTTTATCTCCAGTGTTTGGCTATTACAAATAAAACTACTATGAATATTCATGTAAGAGAACTTCTATGGATATAGCTTTCATATGTTTTCTCTTTAGTAAGTATCTAAGATTAGAATTATTACATCATTTGGTAGGTATACCTTTAACTTTTTAAGACACTTCCAAACTGTTTTTTAAGAAACTGTTTTCTAACCTAGTATACATCACCACTCTTCTAAATTCTCGCCAACACATGGTTTGGTAAGTCTTTTTAATATTTTACATTCTAAAAAGTATATTGTATTTTATCATGGTTTTAACTTGCATTTCCATAATGGCTAATGATATTGAGCAACTTTTCATATGTTGTTAAGAGTTCCTTTCTTTTTCCTGTTCTTTATATGTATATATTAACCCTTTACTATATGGGGAAAAATGCTTCTCCAAATTTTTGCTCATTACTGAAATTTCATATTGATGGCTAATAATTTCTATTATAATTAATGTAATAACTATGGTATTTTCTAATGGAAAAGTAGGTCTAAGCTTGATATTATAATAATATTGATAGTGAACTCCAACCTTTAGATGACTCTAAATTTTGTCATTTTATGAATAAAAGGTGAAAAGTTCTGAAGCAACTGAGAATTTAGCAGCAGTTGCAGTATTGATGTTAGCCATTTTCTTATTTTTTGGAAGCTCTGAAAATCAGTGTGATCTGACTCTGCAATGAGTTTGGGAACTGCTTTGCCCAAAATCAGAGTGATTTTTGTAAAAGCTAAAACATTTATTTCAGCTCAACATGGTGGCCTCTGAGAATACATTTAGCAGAGAACATCAACTAATGCAATCTTACTATATTTTCAGAGACTCTGAATGTTCATCTTTAAATGGAATATTCTCTTTGTATTAGGGGACTTGCATAAGTTGCATTTATAGTCACCCTGGGCATAAATTCAGTGTGTAAAATCTGGCTCAATCTTCCCATTCCAGATGAGGAAACTGGGGCCCTGGGAAGTAGAGATTTGCCCAAGGGAATCTGGTGAGATAGTGGCAGTGAGCACAGTTTAGGTAAGGTGGGCAATGCTCTCTATCCTGTCTCTTCTCTGAGTGAGATCAACAGTGAGTAAATTATAAGACCATAGAAAGTGAGTGCTGAAAGGAGAATTAGAGACCACTCAGTCTACTCCTCTTATTGTAAAGTGAGAAAACTGAGGCCTGTGGCAGGGGAGCAGCATGTCCAAGGCCATGCATAGCAAGTTTATCACATAATTGAGACTGAAAGTTGGGTCTCCTGATGCTTAGTTTTCAGGATGGCTGAGCAGGTCTGCTGCCTCTCCAGTGAATGAAGGGCCAGAGTCCGGGACTTCGCACAAAACTTTGATGGGATTTGGAAGATTTCCTTGTGGAGGTGACAAGCACTCGAGTTGTCTTTATAGCCCCAGTAATAAGATGATGGCATCATCCATATTCCCTCTACCAATGACTCTTCCATGGCAACGTAGCTGAGACTGAGGCTAAAGGGCCAAAAAGGTAAGGATGCTCTCCTTAGCAGATGAAAAGTCATGCATGTGTCTCTTTCTGTGCATCATTCATTTGGCCGCCCATTTTTCCATCCCTTCATCCATCCACACACCATTCAACAAAACCTACTCTGGCCATTATCCTTGCCATTGAGGAGCTCCCTGACTCTTGGGACAGGCAGACATGTAAACAATGAATTAAGATACAAAATGTAATAAAGAAATAACTAAAGGGACTTCCCTGGTGGCGCAGTGGTTAAGAATCCGCTTGCCAATGCAGGGGACATGAGTTCGAGCCCTGGTCCGGGAAGATCCCACATGCCATGGAGCAACTAAGCCCGTGCGCCACAACTATTGAGCCTGCGTTCTAGAGCCCACAAGCCACAACTACTGAGCCCGCGTGCCACAACTACTGAAGCTCACGAGACTAGAGCCCGTGCTCCGCAACAAGAGAAGCCACCGCAATGAGAAGCCTGCGCATGGCACCCAAGAGTAGCCCCCGCTCACTGCAACTAGAGAAAGCCTGTGCACAATGAAGACCCAACACAGACAAAAATAAATTAATTAATTAAAAAGAAAGAACTAAAGATTCATTGGAAAACCTAAGAGGTAGTACCTAATCCATCTAGGGTAGAAGAAAGAAGAGAGGGCGAGAAAAGTCTTCCCAGAGGTGTTAGCATGTGTTGAGTCTAGAAAGATGAGCAGGAAATATTCAGATGAAGAACAGAAAGCAGGAAATGCATTCCGAGATGAGGGAACAGCCTGAGCAAAGATACCTCTAAAATTGTATGAATAATATCACCATTTATTTTAAAAGTATGTGTGTTTGGGCTTCCCTGGTGGCGCAGTGGTTGAGAGTCCGCCTGCCGATGCAGGGGACACAGGTTCGTGCCCCGGTCCGGGAAGATCCCACATGCCACGGAGTGGCTAAGCCCGTGAGCCATGGCTGCTGAGCCTGTGCGTCCGGAGCAACGGGAGAGGCCACAACAGTGAGAGGCCCACTTACCGCAAAAAAAAAAAAAAAAAAGTATATGTGTTTACATGTATATGATATAAAAGGGGTTATACACTAAAATGTTAATAATAGCTATTTATGGTGGGATTATAGGTGACCTTATAGAATTTCATTTTTAATTTTCATCATTTTTTAAAAAAATAAATTTATTTATTTTACTTATTTATTTTTGGCTGCACTGGGTCTTCATTGCTGCTCGCGGGCTTTCTCTAGTTGCAGCAAGTGGGAGCTACTCTTCATTGTGGTGCGCGGGCTTCTCATTGCGGTGGCTTCTCTTGTTGCAGAGCATGGGCTCTAGGCACGCGGGCTTCCGTAGTTGTGGCACGTGGGCTCAGTAGTTGTAGCTCGCAGGCTCCAGAGCGCAGGCTCAGCAGCTGTGGCGCATGGGCCCAGCTGCTCCGTGGCATGTGGGATCTTCCCAGACCAGGGCTCAAACCCACGTCCCCTGCATTGGCAGGCGGGCTCTCAACCACTGTGCCACCATGGAAGCCCTTCATCCATTTTTATTATTTTTTTTTCCAGTAGTGAATGCGTGTCACTTGTGAAATAAAATAATAATAAAAGTTTAAAAAACTTTAAAACCTTTTTCAGAGGAGCTGTTCTTCCTTTGTTATTGAAAGTTCCATATGTGGAACATAGAAAAGTGGTACAGATGAACCTGTTTGCAAGGTAGAAACAGAGACAGAGACGTAGAGAACAAACATATGGACACCAAGGGAGGAACGAGGAGGTGAGATGAATTGAGAGATTAGGATTGACATACATACACTAATATGTATAAAATAGATAACTAATGAGAACCTGCTGTATAACACAGGGAACTCTACTCAATGCTCTGTGGTGACCTAAATGGGAAGGAAATCCAAAAAAGAGTGGATATATATATACATATAACTGATTCACTTCACTGTACAGCAGAAAGTAACACACCACTGCAAAACAACTATGCCCCAATTTAAAAAAAAAAAAAAAAGGAAGTCCCAAAGTCATGAAGTTGTTTGTCAGAAAAAGCTTTCAGCCAGGTTTGGAAATCTTTGTTTCACATAAAGCTTTCAGAAAAGATTTTATACTAGATTTCTATGTATACACAAAAATTTCCTACAATTTGAAGAGGCAGAAAAATTCCCAAGCAAGGGTGTTGAAACACAGCTATTCCTTCAGACATTTATTTAACAAATATATATCATGTATCCCTTTGAAGGCCCACAGATGAGTCAGGCAAGGAGACCCCTTCAAAGATAGGCCATATAGACAAAAATGAGCATAAGACAAGATAGACAAGGCCAAGGACTGGGAGAGAGGTCAGCTGTGGGAGAGATGAGAGTCAGAGAAAGAACGATCATGGGCTTTCATAGATCACCACAACTATTCCCCCCAGCATTATTTAAAATGATAGCAAGGGCTTCCCTGGTGGTGCAGTTGTTAAGAATCTGCCTGCCAATGCAGGGGACACGGGTTCGAGCCCTGGTCCTGTAAGATCCCACATGCCACAGAGCAACTAAGCCCGGGCCCCACAACTACTGAGCCTGTGCTCTAGAGCCCATGAGCCACAACTACTGAGCCCGCCCGCCTGGAACCCGTGCTCCACAACAAGAGAAGCCACTGCAATAAGCCCACACACCACAATGAAGAGTAGCCCCCACTTGCTGCAACTAGAGAAAGCCCACGTGCAGCAACGAAGACCCAATGCAGCCAAAAATAAACAAATAAAATGAATAAAATCTATCTTTAAAAAAAGAGAGTAAATAAATAAATAAAATGATAGCAAACACCTACAACATTCAAAGTGTGAATTGCAACCCATTAGTGGGTCATGAAATCAGTTTAAATTGTCAAGCTAGAACTTTTTATTTTTCATGTTATGTAAGTTATTTATTCATTTATTATTATGGTATAATTGACATATAACATTATATTAGTTTCAGGTATACAACACAATGTATTTGTATATGCTGTGAAATGATACATGTATAATGATATTTGTATATGGTGTGAAATGTATTTGTATATGTTGTAGTATTTGTATATGTTGTGAAATGATCACCACAATAAGTCTAGTTAACATCCATCCCCATATGTAGTTATACATTTTTTTTCTTGTATTGAGGACTTCTAAGATTTACTCTCTCATCAACTTTCAAATATACAATACAGTGTTATTAACCACAGTCATCAGGCTGTATATTATACCTCACGACTTAATTTATTCTATAATTGGAAGTTTGTACCTTTTGACCCCCTTCACCTGTTTCACCACCTCCTACCCCACACATTTGGTATTTTTTTTTAATAAACTTTTTCTTTTGGAGTAACTTCAGATCTACAGATAAGTTGCAAAGATACTTCAGAAAGTTTCTACATATTTTCACCCAGCTTCCCCTAAAATGTTGACATCTTACATAACCATGGCACATTTACCAAAACTGAGAGATTAACATTGGTACAATATTATTAACTAAACTATAGATTTTACTTGGCTTGCACCTGTTTTTCACTAATGTTTTTTCTGTTCCGGAATCCAACCCTGGATTATATTTAAGAGACTAGTAAAAAGTGAAATTCGATAGAATACAATACAAAATATCAGGGTACATTGCTCAGATTAAGGATAAGTACTGTTTTATAAAACTTGTTTCCATTACATGTATAAATTGTAGTTTTACTGAAGGTGGCAGCTGAAAAAAGTAACAAAAGAGAGAGACACAGTCTTAGAAGACACCAAATAATTAAGCATGCTTACCATTATGGGGATTAATATTCTAGTGAGAAGCAAAACAAAACACTTGAATACAACAATGTGAACACTAGTGCAAAGTCAGAAAATGCAAAATAACACAGGACTGTAGGACTAACAGTCAGAGGACAGAGCAAGGTAGAGATCCTTTTGTTCTCATACTGATGGCTGAACAGCCTTGTCCTTTGGAACAGAGCATAACGGGCCCCGTACATGTTGTTGAGTTGGATGGAATTCTTGGATCAAGCAGCTGAATGGGCTGCATCACAGGAACACACTACACACAGTACTGGAGCCCAGTACCACTCTCCCCATGCCCTTCTCTTAGGCCTGGCTTTGTCCCTAGTGAACTAATTAATGGTTATAAAAGCAGTTGGTAAAATGCAGTTGGTATATGCACTTTGAATGAGTCACTTTCTCTTCTGGGCCTCGGTTTCCTCATCTGTGAAATGGGGACATGACTCTTGCCATGGCTCCTTCACAGGGCTGTTGAGAGAATCAAGGGAGAAGAAAAGTGTTTTGTAAATTGTTAAGGGCTATACAGATCTATGTAAAAATTATGATTTCAGATATAAATTTTCATTGGTATTATTGTTCTTTGGGCAGTAAACATTTTGAGAACAAGGATTATATTACTTATCTTCATAACCCTAGGGCCTATTACCATGCCTAGGCCCTCATGGCAGACTCATCTCTATGGAGACATAAGGACCTGGGCACACCTTCCCCTCCACGGACTTGCAGATGTTCACTCAATTCCCAAATGCATATCACCCCCGACTTGTTCCTCTACCCAGCAGGGCAGAGTCAAGCTAGATTAACTCTTACTGACCCTGCAGATTTGGGTCTCAGCATGGATCTTTCTACCTACCTGGAGAATCAGGAGAACCATCTGGAGAACCACACCTTTCAGATTTTATTTTTATTTCTAGGAAGTAGCCTAAATGTCCATTGATAGCTGAATGGATAAAGAAGATGTGGTATATATACACAATGAAATATTACTCAACCATAAAAAAAATGGAATCTTGCCATTTGCAACAACATGAATGGACCTAGAGGGTATTAAATTAAGCAAAATAAGTCAGACAGAGGAAGACAAATACTGTATAATTGCACTTATATGTGGAATCTCAAAACACAAAACAAACAAAAAAAAAAAACAGGAACAGACTTACAGATACAGAGAGCAAACTGGTGGTTGTCAGAAGTGGGGAAGTGGGGCGAAATAAGTGATAGAGGATTAAGAGATACAAACTTCCAGTTATTAAATAAATAGCTCATTGGGATGTAATATACAGCATAGGGAATATAGTCAATAATACTGTAATAATTTGTATGGTGACAGGTGGTTACTGGCCTTGTCATGGTGATCATTTTGTAATGTATTTGATTGTCAGATCACTATGTAGTATACCTGAAACTAACATAATATTATGTCAACTATACTTCAATTAAAAAATTTTAAAATGTATTAGATTATCCTTTGAAAAAAGTTTCAAAGACACACAACACACACCCCACATATATATATAAGAAAAATACTGAAAATTAAACCAAGAAAAGCAAATCTTACCTATAATCCTCAGCTTTAAAAAATTATATAAAGTGTGTAGAAGTCCAGTCCCCCTACCGTCCCCTTTCCAATTCCCAAGAGTAAGCACTACTAGCAATTTTTCCTATACTTATACTGATATATCATTTACCTTCATTTTAAAAAACAAAAAATGAGATTATATTATACAAATTTCTTACAGCTTGTTTTTTTGCACTCAACAACAATAAAGGACATCTTTTTAGGGCAGTACATACAGATGCATTTAATTCTGTTTAATGCCTGTATAGTATTCTGCTGTATGGATGTATCATTCGATTAATTAGTCACCTATTGATGGATATTAGGTTGTTTCCAGATTTATGTAGTCACAGTACTGCAGTAAGCATTCTTAAACTTCATGTATTTCTCCTATTTTTTTTTCCCTTGGTAGGATAGAATCCTAAAAGTGCTGTTGCTGGGCCATAGTAGATACATGCTTTAAATATTATTAGATGCTTTCAAAGTAACTTCCAATAAGTGTATGTCAGTTTACACTTCCACCGGTAGTATATAAGAGTGTCCACATGATTGGCATTATTAATCATTTTAGTGTTTTAAAAAATATATATATATATATATATTTATTTGGTTGCACCGGGTCTTAGTTGTGGCACACGGGATCTTTTGTTGCGGCATGTGGGCTCTTAGTTGCGGCATGTGGGATCTAGTTCCCTGACCAGGGATCGAACCCAGGCCCCCTGCACTGGGAGTGTGAAGTCTTAACCACTGGACCACCAGGGAAGTCCCCATTTTACTGTTTTTTTGAATCAATATTCTTAAGCCTATCAAACTAAATGTGGCAGAAATTATGGATAGATTTATTCAACATCCCATGCAGCTGCCTTCTGGTATGTCTTCCTGTACTGGAGGCTGGAAAACCAAATCACATTTCCTAGACTTGTTTCCAACTAGGATTCACAAATAAGATGTATCCTAGCAAGACTTGAGTTTGGAACTGAGTTAAGTGGGGAGAGAGGCAGGACACAAGGTAACCATTTGTGCTGGTATGAACTGCAGGAGATGGCACGGTTCTGGAGCCAGCAGCCTTAAGAGAGGCTTCTGTGGGAGGGCAACAGCTCCGTTGGTGGCTCCCACCAGTAGGACTTGGGAGTCACTCCTGAAAGCTCAGCCTGGAGTCTTTCTCTTTAGCATTCCCAATGATTCTTCAAATGATTTCATACCCTGAAATAAATATTTTATGCTGTATTTTTATCCATTTTCTACAGTAGATCCTATGGACTGTTTCCTATTATATTCAGTTGTGTGACACTGTCAAATTATTAACCTCTTTGGGGCCCAGCTTATTTATTAAAAAGAGACAATAATACCTATATATGGGGATGTTGTGAAGGTTAAATGGAATGATGAATTGAAAGTGACTGACTTACTCTGGGTTCAGCAAGGCTTGTGGGTAGTGGGTCTTTTTTCTCTTCCTTCTTTTTAGACTCACTCATCCTATGAGACCCAGCTCAAAGGCCATCTCAATACCCCTGGGGAGGCAGAATTATTGTTGTCTTCTCTGGGCTCTCACTACATTTAACTAATTCCTTTACAAGTCATAACATGTTGTACTATGACTTATTCATATATGTGTTTGTCTCCCCACTAGATTTTGTGCTCTTTGAGGGCAAGGGTATTCATGACCCATCTCTTTATTTCCAGGCCCCAACAAAGAGCAGGGGATGAGATGTGTTGGTTGAATGAATTAGCCCTAGCCCTGCCTCACTGAACTCCTCAGTTCCCCTCCCCTGCTTGTTGCAACCATCAATTTTAGTGGCCTCATTAGTATCTTAGATTGGGATCACTTGGCTACAGGGAACAGGAAGCCTTTTAAACTAGCTCAAGCAAAGATGGGTATATCAGTAAGCTTTAGATGCAGGAAACAAAAAGCGCCCAAGCTATTGTTAGTAGAAAACGGTTTAAAGAAAAATGAGGTATTTTTAAAGTTGTTGCAAATTTAGGAGGACTAAGTTATAGGCTGGACCTTCAGGAATAACTCTCAGAACAACACTGCCAAACTGACTTGCCAGTGGAACTGCCACCTTTTGTACAATTAGGGAGCAAGGGGATCAGAAGCCCACCAATGGAACTACTGATTTTCAAGAATATACAACTGAGGGGTCAGGATGCTGCTGCTGCTGCGACAACAACTACCTCGAGATAAGCGCAAAGTTAGTGAGTAGCCAGTGAGATACTGTTACAGAAAAACCCAAAGTCTCCATAACTGTTCTTTCCAGCAGCAGTAGCCAAGGCAGCAAGATGACCTCTGCCTCACTTCTGCCTTCCCAAACTTTCATGAGTGCCTTTAACTGGTGGAGCTTTCTTTCCTACCCCTCCTGTATTAGTTTTCTATTGCTCAGTAAATTTCCACAAACTTTGTGGCTTAAAACAACGCATATTTATCATCTTAGTTTCTGTGGGTCAGAAGTCTGTGGACGACTTAGGCAGGTCCTTTCCTCAGGGTCTCAGAAGGCTACAAACATGGTGTTGACAGTTTACATTATCATCAGAGGCTTCCAAACTCCCTCAAGTTGTTGGCAGAATTCATTTCCTTGTGGCTATAGAATTCCTGGTGCCATGCTTTTCAAAGGCCAGAAGGAGAGTGAGAGTGAGTCTGCTTGGAGTCTTATATATACCGAGAGCACCTGGGAGCAGTGACTCTCCCCAGTAATGAACTCAGCTAGTGCATAGACCTTGGCTTGTAAATACTGTTCTTCAACGAAAGGAATAAGAACTCTTTGGAGACATGTCTTATTTGAGGACTGGGTCAAAGAAAGTGCAAGAAGAGCCTGGAACATCTTGGGCCGAAAAGCAAGGAAGTGCTCAAAGAAAGATGGGGACATGTGAAAAGGACACTGAGTGGTATAACTATTTTGGAAGACAATTTAGCAACTCTTATAGAGTTAAATATGCATTCATTCTACAACCCATTCATTTCATATCCAAAAGAAATGAAAATATATATCCACATAAAGACTTGTACATGAATGATCATAGTAGCTTTATTCATAATAGCCAAAAACTTGAAATGCCCATCAACTGTTAAATGGATAAACTAGTGGTAGTATATCCATACAATGGAATACTACTCAGCAATAAAAAGGAAGTACCGACTGACACATGAACAACATGGATGATCTCAAAAACATTATGCTGAGTGAAAGAAACTAGACACAAAGAAGTACATACGGTTCCATTTACATGAAATTCTAGAATAGGCAAAATTAAGTTACAGTGATAGCAGATCATTGGTTGCCAGGGGGGGGCAGGGGGTAGGGGATTGACAGTAAAGGGGCACAAGGGAACTTTCTGGGTCAGAATGGGTATGGTAGTGGTTACAAGGAATAAACATTTGTCATAAATCATCAAGCTAAACACTTAAAATAGGTGTATTTTTATCACATGTAATTTATACTCCAATAAAGTTGATATTAAAAACTTGAGCAAAAGATCTGAACAGACACTTCACAAAATAGGATATCCAAATGACCAACAAACTTATGAACAGGTTTTCAACCTGATTAGTAATCAAAGGAATGCAGATAAACATAATATGATATCACTACATACCCACCAAATGATTAAAATAATAAAGATTGATAATGCCAAGTACTGGTGGGCATGTGGAACAGCTGGAACTCTCATTGCTGGTGGAAGTGTAAATTGGTTCAATTATTTTGGAACATAGGTTTGGTGTTATCTACCAAAGTTGGTTTTATAATGTGAAACTATAAAAGAAACCCACTTAGTCTGTGGCAGATATCTCTGGTACTTGTCACATTCCTTTAACCCACATCTAATTTCAGCTGAAATTTTGGAAAACAGTTCCAACTCTCCTCATGGTGCTAGTGTGTCACCTCAAGTATACACTTTACATCTTTCCTTATTCTGCCTTAGGACCTTCTCTGATACCTGTAGCCCTGCAAGCAGTCACAAGGTCCTTGGGAGTCAACAGCCCTGGGGGCAATCATCATTCAAATAGGGATGGAAGCCTGTGGATAAAAGCTCTCATCTCTCAGATGGTTCTTTTTTTTTGCGGTATGCGGGCCTCTCACTGTTGTGGCCTCTCCCATTGCGGAGCACAGGCTCCGGACGTGCAGGCTCAGCGGCCATGGCTCACGGGCCCAGCCGCTCTGCGGCCCCGGACCGGGGCACGAACCCGTGTCCCCTGCATCGGCAGGCGGACTCTCAACCACTGCGCCACCAGGGAAGCCCTCTTTTTTTAAAAAAAAATTAATTAACTAATTAATTTATTTTTGGCTGCGTTGGGTCTCTGTTGCTACGCATGGGCTTTCTCTAGTTGCGGCGAGCAGGGGCTACTCTTGGTTGCGGTGCGTGGGCTTCTCATTGCCGTGGCTTCTCTTGTTGCGGAGCACAGGCTCTAGGTGCACGGGCTTCAGTAGTTGTGGCACGTGGGCTCAGTAGTTGTGGCTCGTGGGCTCTAGAGCACAGGCTCAGTAGTTGTGGCACACGGGCTTAGTTGCTCTGCGGCATGTGGGATCTTCCTGAACCAGGGCTCGAACCCCTGTCGCCTGCATTGGCAGGCAGTTTCCTAACCGCTGAGCCACCAGGGAAGTCCTCTCAGATGGTTCTAATCTGGGAGACATTCTATATGTTTCTCTGAGGTTATGGCAGAAGTGAGACCCTCAATAACACACTCTACATTGGTTTTCCCTTCCCCCTGTCTCATTTCTGTTTTCTAGGATCACCTCCCAAATAAACTACGTGAACCCAAGTATTTATCTTAGGCTCTGCTTTTTGGGAAATCTAAATTAGTTAGCTGATACCAGGAGTGACCTCAGAGTGAACACCCTCAGGATGGATTCTGGAACTGAATCACTCACTGATCAGATGGCAACAAGGACTCTGCTGTTGATGATAAGTTGAGCAGTGATAACCCCTGATAGGCTGTGCAGTCACAACGACTAAACTCTTCACCTGTGGAAGACTGGAAGTACAAGTGGAAGGAATACACCAGACTATGTAGTAGCTCTAGCACAGGGATTCTCAGCCATTTAAAAAAATATTGTCCCCCTAGGGAGAAAAATTAAATTAATTTAAAGTATTCTGGGTGGGAGGTGGGCAAAAGAGGTGAAGGTGATCAAAAGGTACAACCTTCCAGTTATAAATAAGTCTGGGAAATGTAATGTACAGTATGGTGACTATAGTTAAACATACTGTTTTGCATATTTGAAAGTTGCTAAGAGAGTATGTCTTAAAAATTCTCATCACAAGAAACAAAAATTGTAACTGTATATGGTGATGGATGTTAACAACTTATGGTGGCAATCATTTCATAATATATACATGTATTAAATCATTATGTTGTACACCTAAAATGAATAATATGTTGTATATCAATTATAACTCAATAAATTATCCCTAGCCAGGGAAATGAAATACTAAGGAATAAGATTTTGTCGAAGAGGGTTGAGCTTTGGAGGACACAAACCATTATAAAATCTAAGATGCGTTTTGCCCAGCTAAGAACAAGTTTTCACTTCCTCGGAGGTTGATATTGTCATTATTGAGAATGCATGCTCTAGCACTTGAATGGGATGGCAGTAATGTTAATTATAATTCATGGAATTGACTGGAACTATCTTAAAAGCCCTGAAGAAAGAGAAATTCAGGCTCAGGTCATCCACCTATCAATTCAGGACATGTATGAGATCCAGAAGACCTACATGGAAGGTTTTTTTAAAACCCTCTTTTCCTGCAGCTAGAGAGGAGATTGTGCTGAAAATCAGGCCCAGAATGTAATAGTTGGGGTTTCAGAGACCCCTTGACTGTTCTCTTATGCTAAAGTCAGCGTTTCTGTGGGGAGTGGGATGAGGCCTGGGATGGAGACATTTGGGTGGATGCAACTGAGAATCTGGCACCTCTGACAAGGAGCCCTTCCCACTTGTTATCATAAGCAGTCACCCTTGACTTGAGACTGTGTCAGTTTCCTATTGCTGCTGTAACAAACTATCACAACTGTAGTGGCCTAATACAGCAAACATTCATTATTTTACAGTTCTGTGGTCCGGAAGTCTGAAATTAGTATCACTGGGCTAAAATCACAGTGTTGGCAGGGCTCCGTTCCTTGCTGGAGGTTCCAAGGAACAATCTGTTTTCTTGCCTCTTCCAGCTTTTGGAGTTGTTTTTATTCCTTGGTTGGTAGCTCTCTTCCTCTGTCTTCAAAAGGTGGATGGAGTGCTCCTCACATTGAATCACATCTCACATCTGACCTCTTACGTAGTCTAATCTACCTCTTCCTCACTCTTCCGCCTACTTTTCCCACGTTTAAGGATCCTTGTGATTGCACTGAATCCACCTGGACAATCCAGAATAACCTCCTCATCTCAAGATCTTTAATTTAATCACACCTGCAAAATCCCTTTTGTCGTTTAAGGTAATATATTCATAGGCTCTGGGGATTAGGATGTGAACATTTTTAGGGAGCCATTATTCTGCCCACCACCGAGACCATGCAAAAACAGTTTAGATTAGAATTAATTTACTGGGTTATGATCTTGGGTTAAGTTACTTAATCCCTCTGTACCTCAGTTTCCTCACCAATAAAACGGGGGGATAACAGTAGTCTATCTCAAAGGGTTGTTAGAGGTTTAAAAGAGAGGGTGCTTAGAACAGTATCTGGCACAAGGTAAGTACTTTGTGAGCATTTATTAAATACATTTTCATAACACTGATTCTTACTATATGTCAGGCACTATTCTAGATACTGGGGATATGGATAGTACGGATAGGAATATGACTTGCTCTCAAGGAGCTCGGGGCATCAGATACACAAAGAAAGTTACTATGCTGTCTGCTACATGCCATTAAAGGCATGGAAGTATTATAAGATTACAGCATTGTGAAGGGTCAGGGAAGCTTAAGAAATATTAGTTTAATGAACAAATGAAAAGGACATTTGAGCTGGGCTTTGTAGAATGAATAGGTGTTGGCCAGTGAGATAAAGAGAGAAGGGCTAGATACATGAAGAAATGTGTGTTCAAAGAACATTAAGTATCATTTCAGTGTGGCTGGAACAAAAGATATACCATGTGAGATGAAGCTAGAAAGGCTGGTGTAAGCACCAAGGTGGTACAGTGCCAAGTTAAGGAGTTTAGAGTTTATCCTGAAAGCAACAAAACCCTTTCAGAGTATTTAAACAGGGGAAGACATCAGATCTGTGGTTTTAAAAGGACATTCTGGTCACCAGTAGGAATGGGTTGAATCTGGAGAGACTGAAAGCTGCTCCATTTGTCTAGGTGATGGTAGTGAGTGAAGAGAAGGGCAAGGACTTGAGAAATAGTTAGGACTTGGTGACCAATTTGATAAGAGTGTTGAGAGAGGAAGAATGGGGGGCTATGTTCAGGTTTCTGGGTCAGTGGACTGCTGGATGGCAGTCCGTTCTCTAAGACCAGAAAGTAACGTGAGTTGCAAGCTTGGGGGAAAAACGTAGTAGGAATAGCCAACATTTCAAAGGGCTTAATACATGCTAAATTGCACTTGCTATTATTATGGTAAAACTGAGGCTTAAAGAGATCAAGTTAAGGATACACTCGTATAGAGAAATCGTGGCTTAGAAATGTTAAGGTCCTGTCACTAACATTTGTATAGCTGGAATTTGAAGCAAAGCAATCTGATTCCAAACCCTTCGTCACTAATGTTGTTTCAGTTTGGGTCATGTGGAATTTGAGGTACAGTGGGGTATGGAAGCACTGCATTGGAAAATAGAAGAGGCACTGGGAAATACAGAACCCGAGCTCAGGAAAAAGGTTTGCGTTGAATGTAGCCTTCAGGTAGGAGAAAATCGGGAAAAGAAGCCCATTCTTTTCTGTCTGTAACAGCAGTTGAAACCTCCATTATCATTTGTTTACCCCCTTACCCCCTCCAAAAAAAAAGAAACAGTATAAATGTCTGGCTCTGAGGTCCCAGGAGATGGGGTAGTTTCCAAATTCAGCGCTTGGCAAAGAGCTAGCAGATGCCGTGGTGCTTTATAACCTGAAGAGGACCATAAGACGGGGGGGTGAGCCATCTTCTTCGACACACCACTAACGTCCCCAGAAACCGTCCCAAAGCCTTCCCGCGTCCAAGGAGCCTGCCCCTGTATACTGTGCTGGGCTCGAGGTGAGACGCGGGCGCAATGACGTCACGCGGCGGCCGGGTGATTCCCCAGCCTCTTGCGTCATGCACCGATGACGTCATTCGAGGAGCTTGCTCCCCCCCCACCCTCCACCCCGGTTGGCCTCGCTCACGTAGGTCTGTCCAGCCCTCCCCGCCCCCTCCCACCTGCGGGAGGCGGGCCGAGCCGGGCAACGCCGGCGCCTAAGCCTCGCGGGGGAAAGGGCGGGGGCCGGTGGGCGAGGCGGTCGGCCCGGGGGCCGGCGTACAATAGCTCGGCTTAGGTTGGGGAGGCGGCCCTGCAGCGGCTGTAGCTGCAGCTAGAGTCCAAGGTGTCGGCAGCACCGTAGACGTCCCCTCACGGTTCCCCCCTCCCCCTCTGCTCGTCTGTCGCGCCTACCCGCCCCCTCCCTCCCTGGCTCTGCTGTCCTACTCCACAGAAGCTTTCCCTCAGACTCTTATCCCCTCTTTCAAGGAGCCCCGCGCTCGCGAGAGCCCCTCAAAGAACTCTCTGTCTCCCCACCTCCTCCCCCAGAGGCCACCCGAGCTCCTCACATCTCTGACCCTGGGAGCACGCACCCCCCTCAGCCGAGTCGCCTAGCTCCCTCCGCCTCCCCCCTATCCGACTCCCCCCACGGTCGCTGACCACCCTCCCACCCCCGCCCGGTCCTGAGGGACTCCCCGGCGCGAGCGGGGTGGGGAGGCGCCGAGAGAGCAGCGGCGGCGGCGGCGGCGGCGGCGGCGGCGGGAGGGAGAAAGTGAAGCGTCCCCTAGTGCACTCGCGCGCTCACTCCCGGGCTCGGCCGCCGCCTCCGAGCAGGAGAAGGAGGAGGAGCCGAGTCGAGCCGAACGTGCGCGGAAGGTGAGAGCCGGCCTCCCGCCCGGTACCCCTGGCTGTGGGGCTGGGGCGGCGCGGGGTGGGGCGCTGGGGCCCATTCATTCTCCGCGGTGGGGCCGGTTGGACGGGGGCGCCAGGTGAGGCGAGGCGGGGGCGGCCCCTGCGAGGCTGGCCGCTTCTGTCGGACCAACAAAGGCCCCCTGTGTACTAACCGGCGCAGCCGCCGGTCTCGGACGCCTGGGGCCCTGAGGGGCCCGGGGGAGGACAGGGGCAGGGGAGGGGACGGGAGATCCGACAGGTCCGGTTCCGGGAGCGACTCCCTCCCGAACTTTGTGGTCCTCCGATCCTAACCCTGGCCCGCGACGGGAAAGCCTAGCAAGGCGGCGTCAGATTCATTGTGCACGAAAAAATCACCCCTGTCCAGGCCGTGGGGGGGAATCACCTATAGAGTTGAACTCCTTGAAAAATACGAGTGGATAGTGCTTGACTTGTGCTGCCCCTCCCCCACCCCGGGAATACTCTGTAACATGTGGAGTTAAAAACTAAACGGGGAAAGGAGAATTGGAGTTACTTTATGTTCATTATTCCATTTCAAAAGACGAGATTATTATAGTCTTTACTGTATTGAATATTTTCACAGCAAACATTACCGGGAGTGTTTTGGAAGAATACTTGGGAAGTTTTGGGTGTTTGTGGGTGTTGGGAGCAAAGAGCTTGTTGTTTGTTAAGCCCTTTGGGTAACTGTCTTATGCTCCCCTCCCTGCCCCCCCGAACTGTGAAAGGTGAAGGGAAGGGTTAGTACTATGGTTACCAATAAAAATTCGAATCCACTAGTCTAGCCTTTAAGAGCTGTTCCTGAGAAAAATCTTTAATTTTGCCTACTGTGTCTTTGGGTTCTCTCTCTCAACTTTATCAGGAGAAAACAGGAGTCAACAGTACACAGATGCCTCCTCTTTGGTCTTACCTTATGACTTCATCTACTTCCTGTGTGACCTTGAGCAGGTGACTTCCAGTCTTAAAGTTCCAGGAGTTTGCTCTGTGCCCTAGAAGCAGGCAGATGTCTACCACCGACTTAGTTTTCAAGACTCTACTGAAGCATCCCCCCACCCCACTACCCCTAGTGTGAAGTCTTTGCTGGCATCCGCCCCCATACTCCTCTCAGGCAAAACTTTCTCACTGGGTCCCTCAGAGGCCTGGTAGGATTTCTACCACAGCACTTGTAACATTTTTTTGTTCCTATTTGGGAAATCCTAAATCAGGTGCATATGAAATCCACCTCACCTCAACTAGAAACTCTGCTTCTCAGAAAGGGTTTTGGAATGATGGACCCTGAAACATTCACTGAAGCTTACCTACATTAGTTCATGGGTCTATCTGGTAAATTTGCTTATTCAGTCATTCATTTACCCAACATTACTGGAGTCTGGAGAGCTGTGTTTCAGGTCTCCTGCTAGGGCTATGGGGATTTAGAATCTATTAAGACACTCCCTGTCTTCAAAGAGCTCAAAGTCTAGTGGGTGAGGTAGACACGTAAACAATGAAGGCTTTCCCTAGTCTCTACTCCAGTTGTACAGGGAGTAGTGTGCAATAATTGAGGCTGCTGGACCTGTTTTTCAGGTCTTGTCCTGGCCAAAGTGAGTCCTTCAGGGAAGGTGGTGACCTGCTTCTCATCTATAAAATAGCACTTGACAAAGAGCTTGTTCAGTTCAATTCAGTATACATTTACTAAGCACATGTTATGAGGCCCTGTGCTAGGTTTGGAGGAAGGAGTGCTTTCTGAAAGGAGGGCACTGTGTATCCAGAGAGATCTTTGTAAAACAAAACCCAGTGATTTATCCCCACCCCGACTAGTCATTGCCTAAAGACAAAATTTTATACACTTTGACATGAGTAAGAAGCTCTCGGAGATTAGAATACTGCCAGCCTTTGCAGCCTCACTTTCTATAACTCCCTTGCCACTCTCTTCTCATCTCTGCTTTTGCATGTGCTGTTCTTTCTGCCTGGAATGCCACCCTGTACCTGCCTGTGGAGAAGTGCTTGTTGGACCTCTGGGAAGCAGTCCCTTAGTTTCTCCTCCTATTACCTCCATAGAATGAGTTGCTCTTCCACCCTCTGGCTCACGTACAGACCACTCTTAGAGGTCTCTATAGCCCTCTATTGCAAATATTTGAGTTTGTGCCTGTCTTTTCCATGAACCTGTGAATTTCTTGAGGGCAGGATCTGTTTAGTCCTAGTGCCTAGCAAAGCTTCTGGCAGTGAATAAGTGTTTGAAATGAATGTATGAATAAAGAAGCAAGTCAAGACCCATGAGTTAGAGGTTACCTAATTCTTTGGGTTAGAATAATTAGCTCCAAGTGTGGTCTCTGCACCAGCAGCATCAATACAATCTGGAAATTTGTTAGAATTGCAAGTTGTTTGTCCCATTCCAGACCTACAAATGAAAAACTCTAGGGTTGGGGACTCCAAATATTTGCTTTAACACGTCCTCCAGGTGATTCTGACACTTGCTAAAGTTTGAGAATCACTGGGTTAAAAGATCTGCTTTTGGTAAGACCAGCTCCTTGCCACCTCCCCTCCTCCCCGCTCCCTCCTTTTTCTTCCAGGGTACAAACTGCCTGACATTCCATTCCATCTATTCCATTCTGTTCCATTCCATTCCATCCTATCCTATTATACTCCATTCCATTCCATATCATCTGTTTTTGCCACTTGATTGAAAGCTTCCTGAAAGCAGAGAATTTTGTTTTATTTACTGCTTTAATCCCAAGGCCTAGAATAGTGACTGTATATAGCAGGCACTCAAATATTTGTTGAATGAATAATATAAAGATGATTTAATCCCATTTATTGCCAGCTGCTACGTTGGGGGTTTATTCAAGAATAGTTCTCAGTAGGAAGAGGAACCACACTCCAATATGCAAAGCCAAGTGGATTCTAACATTTTGGGGGATTTATTTTAGATTGAGCTTTTCTTCCCTTTTACATCTGTCTTTCTCCACCGAAGCCTGGAGGATTTTTTTTTTTCTTTCAGCCAGGACCTTAAAATGGCACTTAAAATATCTTAGGTCAGGATTGTTTCTTGGGAACTTGCAAGTGGTTTTGCAAGTTTAAATAAGCACCCTAATTTTGAACCTTTTAACTTGAAACTATCTCTTCCTGATCTCCTGTGGTTTTTGTCTTTCTCTAGTGATGCTTAAAGCCATACAAGGGCCTGTTTGACTCCACACAAGGGTTTCTCTTCCTTGTGAAGCTCTTAAAATGTTTTGTTTCTTTCACTTTCTGCCCTAAGATACCATATCCAGTTTTCTCCTTTCCTAACTTCCCTCTGGGAGATTGGCTTCATTTGTTGATTCATTTATTTGTAAACACTTGTTGAGTCCTTCTCTACCATATGCCAGGTCCCATGCTTGGACAGGATGTTCAGATATCCATAGGATGTGGTTCAAGTCCTTAAGGAGTTAAAGATACTAAAACATGATGTGATAAGTGTGGAAATGAAGAAATTAAATAGAGGGATAAAGTGATGCATACTCATAAAGATGGGACAAAGCTTTCTAATTTTTTTTCTCAGTTTTGGAATCGTTTATCAAACAAGCATCATTTTGATAAGCAGACTTTAAAATCTTTTAATTAAGAGGTTGTTGGCTTTATTGGGGAAAACTAAAACAAAAATCAAGGTAGAATCAGCAGTTGCTAATTTGAGATAATTCTCAATTCTGTTGTTAATGAATTTTCCTTTCCCCCCTTTTTATCTTTCTAAATCATGACTAGAAAGTAGGGAAAAAACTTTTTTTTCTAAATAGTAAAGAGAGAAGTTTAAGTTTATCAAAAAGAATATGCTGTTTCATTTTAATTCCTAAGGACTAATGTTATAATTTGGGGTGGGGTGGGTAATAAAACACAGAGAAAGTCAGGAGACCTTAATTTAGTCTCTATATTACTGCATGACCTTATGGAAGTAATTTTATCTTTGTGCCTTTTGTCCTAACTGTAAAATAGGGTTAGTAACAGTTGCTATGACTAGCTTACAGCTATGAAGCAACTGAAAAAACATTGAATGTAAAGAAGCTTTTGAAAAGTATAATTTGTTAGCTGGTTGTTAGGTGGTGGTAAACTTATTAACAGCCGCTTACATTATTGAACAACTGTTATGTACCAGATACTATGGGAGATATTTTTTCCAATCTTCAAAATAAGCACGTAAGAAGATTGCTAGTATCTCTATATCATGGATAAGGAGGTTGAAACTCAGACTGGCAAAGGGAACTTGTTTAAGCTTTTGTTAAGTAAGTGGCAAACCTCAGTTCCAGTCTGTATCCATCTGATACCAGCAGTTATGTGGCATGTTCATCACCCCAGCTGCTTTAACTTTTCTGTATGGTGGGTGTAGGAATGTTTTGTAAGTGTACTGCTGTGAGAGTTAAAATCTTTCTTCATTTAGCCTCCTCTCTTTTTTTGTGCATAGAAAGACTGGTGAAGAAAGACTTACATGGATTTACATTTATCATTCATTAGGAAAAAGAATAGCACCTTTCCCTGGTGCATTTTTTTTGTGTGTGGTACGCGAGCCTCTCACTGTTGCGGCCTGTCCCGTTGCGGAGCGCAGGCTCCGGATGCGCAGGCTCAGCAGCCATGGCTCACAGGCCCAGCCGCTCTGCGGCATGTGGGATCTTCCTGGACCGGGGCACGAACCCGTGTCCCCTGCATCGGCAGGCGGACTCTCAACCACTGCGCCACCAGCGAAGCCCCTCCTTGGTGCGTTTTGTTCAGTCTTCACAACAGCCATGTGAAATAGAAATTTCCATTGGCTTGCGCAAAGGCGCATCATTAGCAAATGAATAAATATTGGTTTAAAACTACACTTTTTGAATCTAAATGTATTTTATTTTTGCCACTATATCATATTGCCTTTTAAACCCTATCAGGCTAAACTTTGGGGCACTAGAAATGTCCTTTTAGATTGCTTTCTAATCTCTCTAACCTCTTCTCACTAAGAAATCCCAACTGAAGTCCATAGTTTGAGCCCCCCAAAAATAACTGCTGATAAAACTCTGCCAGATGGTCATGATATTGCAGACTTATAGGATAACACTTCTTTACTGAAGTTGGGAGATCAGACTTTATCCATGTTCCGAGTCACCTGTGCCTGAATATTCATTTTTCCTTTGCCAATGTAGATTTATTAACATAATGTAATACATTTTTCTGCTTTAGTGTTAAGCTTTATCTCTCCTAAATAACTTCCTCCACTCTCCCATCTAGTCTTTGAGATGGGAGAAATCTTCTATGTGCCAGGATCCTCCAGATTATCCCCTCTTTAGGAATAGTGTAGTAACAAGTCAAGGAAGAACCAGAGGTTCATTGATCCCTCATAAATATGATTTTGTTTGGTATTGATTAATTCTCTAAAATTTACCTAAGTCTTAATTATAAAAAGTCCATTATGTTTTGGCTCTTATTCATGGAGTCGGGGTGTGGTAATTTGCATGCAGCCTTGGGAAATTCATTCTTGTTTATAGGGCTTTCTTCTTCCACTTTTCTACTTCCAGTTCTCTCCAGTGTCCCTTTCCCTTTCAGACTGTGTAAGTACTAACTGAGGCTGCAAGGACATTTTTCTCCTTTATAGAATCTGCCTTTTGAATCTTTTGGGGTGATAAATGACAGTGACAGTATATGTGTGGCCTCCACCCTCATCTGCCTGCCTATATCTTGAAGGCCTAGCTTTCCTTATTCTCTCTTTCCCTGATTTGCACAAAGGGATTGATGGCTTTCTCATTTGAATCCTTGCCTCATAGTACTTTGTATATTATGGCAATATTATTTATCATTTTTCTTGGGAAGGAGAGAGATGTAGAAGGAAGAGCAGTAAATTTGAAGTTAGGCAAAGACCTACTTGGACACTTATTTAAATCTCTGTTTCTTCGTTTGGAAAATAAAAATAATACCTAACTCACAGGGGTGTTGTGAAGATTAAATGAATAACAAGTGAAAATGAATTGTAAGATGTTAAGTTATATAGATGTTAGGTACAATTGTTGTAATTTTATGACTGCAATTCTGTATAGCAGTGGTTTTTAATTTTGGCTGTGGGTTTGAACTACTTGTGAAGATGTGAAAAAAAATACAGTTGCCTGGACTCTATCTCAGGTCTACTTAATCAAAATCTCTTGGAATCTATTCTTGAAAAGTTATAGATGATTCTGTTATGCAGCCAAGTTTGAAAAGTACTGCCTTATAATATTTTGCATAAATGTCTTTGGTACTTATTATATGAAAACTGTTTTAATTGTCATCTAAAGTCCCTTTATTTGCTAAACACATATTAAGCCTCAGGCATTGTCACGGGCTGTGAAGAAACAGATAGATGATACCTTGTCCCTACCTTTAAGTTTATATTTGAGAAACAAACATGTCTGTAGACAACTGTACTATATTGAGAAAAAAAATGACACATGGATATATATACTGGTGCTATGTGAAGACAGAGGAAAGGCATCTACTTCACCTGAAATAGGGGTGGTCTGGCAAGCCTTCTCAATGGAAGTGACACCTAAGTTGGATTTTGAGAGATAAGCAGGGGTTAACCAAGACAGTGGGGGAGAGGTAGAAAGAGAAGGGAGAAGGAGGACCTTTCTGAAAGAGAGAGGTATAAGGGCTAGAAGGCTTGAGAGCATGTTTGGGGAACTCTGAGTAGTTTAGTACACTTAGAGGATGGGGTGCAAGGTGGGGAGTGGTAAGAGCAGACAGGAAAGCAAGGCTCAGATGATGAATGGCCTTTTGGATAGTGTACAAAGTACTTTCACTAATGTCATCTCACTTTATTCTTTCAGCAACTCCCTGGGTTAGCTAAGACAGGAATTATTTTATGTCCATTTTATAGAAGTGAAAACAGAGGTTAATTGAATTGCCTGAGGCTGTACAGCACAGCTATGGTTTGAGGACCAGTCCTTCTGACTCTTGAGCTTGTGCTTCTTCCAATACACTGTAGCTCTCTTATACTTTTCTGGTGTTGTGAGGATCAGGTGAGCTCCATAGATAAATGCATAGCAATTCATAAGCTTTAAAGTGCTTGACTCATGTTGGCTATTAGTTGGGAGTTTGGACTAAGTGATCTATAAAAGTGCTTTTAGCTCTAAGATTCTGTGGGCATTTTCTTGGATTTTCCTTAATCATTTAAATAGATTTTTTTCCCAGGAGTTGGTAACCAGGGTCCAGCAAGCTAAAATAGCATCAGATAGTTACTCTTCCAATTTGAATGTCTACTCAAACCCCCTTGTTTGTTTTTGCGGTACGCGGGCCTCTCACTGTTGTGTCCTCTCCCGTTGCGGAGCACAGGCTCCGGACGCGCAGGCTCAGCGGCCATGGTTCACGGGCTCAGCCGCTCTGCGGCATGTGGGATCCTCCCAGACCGGGGCACGAACCCGCGTCCCCTGCATCGACAGGCGGACTCTCAACCACTGTGCCACCAGGGAAGACCCCCTTGTTTGTTTTTAAAATACATTTATGTTTCTTTTATTATGAAAGTAATATGTGATTCTTGTAGAAAATATGGAGAATACAGAAGAATAAAAGGTAAAACAAGGACAACAACAAATCTATCAGAGTTTTATTGTAGAAAGATAGCCAACAGTAAGTATTATAGCATTTCATCTATACCCTTTTAATCTTCTTAAAAAATGAGTTTGGGATAGTGATGTCCCTGTTTCCCAGCCACCTTCTCCCCCCAGCCTCATTGTATGTTGGGGATCAATGACATCAGGAACAAATCAGCACCCTCAGCCTCATTACAACTGACCTTTTACTGGGGACTTTCACAGTGCCAAGTACTTTACACTTGGTTTTTCATTTATTCCTCAGAATAATCCTATAAGAGAGATACTGTTTTATACTCATTTTACAGATTAGAAAATTTAGAAGCAGAGAGATCAAGTTGGGATTTGAAGACATTTTTATGATTATTACTGTGTAACTACGGCAAGTCACTTAACCACCCTGAGCCTCCGTTTTCCTTAGCTGTCACATAGATGTTTTAAATTTATTTTAAAAAATAAATTTATTTACTTATTTATTTATTTTTGGCTGTGTTGGGTCTTTGTTGCTGTGCATGTGCTTTCTCTAGTTGTGGTGAGCGGGTGCCATTCTTCGTTGTGGTGCGCGGGCCTCTCATTGCGGTGGCTTCTCCTGTTAGATGTATTAAATTTGATGTCAGCTTCTTAGTTCAGATATTTTATGACAGTCTTTTTAAATTTTTTTATTTATTTAAAAAATATTTTTATCTTCTTCTCTCCCCTGCCCTCACCCTTACTCCATAGTAAAATAGTCCATGATCCCCATAGTCTATCAGTAACAGTATTTCACTATGGAAACAATTCTCAGTGGGCTAGAGGAGTAAAATTTAAATTTCCAGGTTGGGGCATGGATAGAGAGGGACTTGGTATAGTTGGAAGGACTCTTAGTTCCCCAATCACCTGTTGAAGAATTACTATTTTATAACATTTTCTTCTTTCTAAGATTATTTTCCCATCTGGAATTACCTGGCCGGTCCAGAGTCTGATATTTTTGTTTGGTGTCCGGGTACATTTTGCTTGGTCAGTTCAAGAAGTTATCTATATGTAATCTGCAAAGTAACTTAAAACAAGAAACTAGATGAGCAAAGGGGAAAAATTCATTATGATACACTTTTGTAAGTCCACGTTTCCTAAGCAGCCTAGAGACAATATATATTTAGGCTATATATTTTTTTCGAAACACTTTCGTATACAGTCTCATTTAATTCTGTCCTTAATGCATCATATTTTTACAGATGGAAAGAAGTTAAGTGGCTTGTCCATGATAACAGAGCTGGGAGTTTGCAAATTGGAATCTTTAATCTATATCATCTGTCTCCAAATCTGGTGTTGGCTCCTGAACATTTGGGTGCTGCCTTGACCAGTGGCACTTCCTTCATTTTCCCTTGACTTAAAAAAAAAATCCTGGTTCCTTGGAGAATGTTAAAAGCTATTTGCAGTTCATTCTTTTTCCAAAAATCATGTTGTTTCTATCCATTGCCAGTTGCCAGAGAGTTGTCTGAAGCTGACTACTTTGTTAAGGCCCCAGGCCACTTGCGAATGGCTGCTGAGAACATCCTTATGTGTGGGTTGGTAGAGTAGGGACAAAACATATACACCTCCACATGCATACAAACCAAATGCATCTCTACAGTGCTTCTATTTATCTATCCCTTAATTAGTCTACAGATATTTGTTGATCGCTTCCTACGTGCCAGGCATGTGCTTAGTACTAGGAGTACAGTCATAAGCAATACAGAAATGGTCCTTGTCCTTGCTCTTATAAATCTTATACTCCAGAGGGGAATAAAGAGAAAAGCATTAAATGTGCAAATAAGTAGTTGCAGGTTTTGATAAATCCTACAGAAGATAAAGGAGTAGGGTAGAGAATTTTGGAGTGCTAAGAGGAAGGCCTCATTGAGGAAATGATACTTTTAAAATAAGATATGCAAGATAAGTAGAATGGCGTGTAGAGCATTGCAGGCAGAGGGAACATTTTAAGTGCACAAAGGCCCTGAAAGTAGGTAAAAGTTTAGAACTATGATGTTCAGTGTGGTAGCTACTAGCCAGTGGGGTTACTGAGCAGTTGAAATGTTGCTGGTTCATATACTGATGTGCTGTAAGTGTAAAATACATACCAGATTTCATGCTTAGTACTGAAAAAAAGAATTTAAAGTAATTAACTTTTTATATTGGTAATATATTGAAATGTTAATATTTGGATAAATTGGGTTAAATATTTTTTCAAATTAATTTAACTTGCTTTTCTTTTTTAACTTTTAAAATATAGCTACCAGAAAATTTAAGATTACCTATGTAGCTTGTGTTAGTGGCTTGCATTATATTTCTATTGGATAACACTGGTTTAGCTCAACATGGAGGAACTAAACACAGGACATTATGGTTGATGTGCTGTAGGGAGCAAGAGTGACTGGTATGAGATGAAGCTGGTGTGGTAGGAAGAGACCTTTCAAGATGCTACCCTGTGCAGTATCCTAGTTAATCCTGAGAGACTGAGAAGGGATGAATAAATCAGATTTTACAGACAGAGACAAATAGTGACTGCCCAAACCACCCCCCACCCCTTGGTGCTAGAATGAGGAGATGAACCAGCACTTTCAGCATAGTGTCTTGAGTGTAGAATGTTCTCTATCATTGTCAGCTAAAACAAACAAACAAATAAATATTGATGAGTAAATTGATTAAATTGACTAATCAAAGTTTTTAAGTGGTTTTGAGATTGCCTCTGGATATCCATAGTATCTAAGTAGAACTCTTCGTCAAAGATTGAATTTTTTATTCAACTTTTTTCTTTTTTTAAAATTTCTTTGGCACGTGGGATCTTAGTTCCCCAACCAGGGATCAAACCCACACCCCCTGCATTGGAAATGCAGAGTCTTAACCACTGGACCACCAGGGAAGTCTGAATTTTTTATTAAAAAAGAAAAATCCCTTCTTTAGGCTGACTCCTCTTGAAGCAATACACTTCTTTCAACTATTTTGTATGTTTAAAAATTCTTTATAATAAAATATTGTGATGGGAGTATGTTTAGTGAGCACTCATATACTCATTTAGGTTCTATAATATTTTACTATATTTGCTTTATTGAATATCCATCCCTTAATCTATTCATCAATCCATCTTATTTTGAAGCATTTCAAAAAAAGTTGCAGACATCAGTACACTTCACCCTTAAACACTTTAGCATTCATACTCTTACCCACTACTCTATGGCATTATTTGATTAATGTCTGTCTGCCCTACTAGACCCTATGCTCCAGAGAATCATTTTTCTTTAAGGCATGACACCTTAAAGAGAAAGAATTTTAACATAGTACCCCTTTCCTTAAAATAAAAAGTATCTTTTTTTTTGCTCCCTGTTGTAGTTACAGTTCCTAGCATATAGTAGCTACTCCATAAATGTTTTTTTTTTTTTTACTTTTTTTTTTTTTTTTTTGCGGTACGTGGGCCTCTCACTGTTGTGGCCTCTGCCGTTGCGGAGTACAGGCTCCGGACGCGCAGGCTCAGCGGCCATGGCTCACGGGCCCAGCCGCTCTGCGGCATGTGGGATCTTCCCGGACCAGGGCATGAACCCGCGTCCCCTGCGTCGGCCGGCGGACTCTCAACCACTGCACCACCAGGGAAGACCTTTTTTACATTTTTTAAAATAAATTTATTTATTTTATTTATTTTTATTTTTGGCTGTGTTGGGTCTTCGTTGCTGCGTGTGGGCTTTCTCTAGCTGCAGCGGGTGGGGGCCACTCTCGTGGTGGTGCGTGGGCTTCTCATTGCGGTGGCTTCTCGTTGAGAAGCACGGGCTCTAGGCGCGCGGGCTCAGTAGTTGTGGCGCACAGGCCAGCCACTCCACGGCATGTGGGATCCTCCCGGGCCTGGGCTCGAACCTGTGTCCCCTGCATTGGCAGGTGGATTCTCAACCACTGCACCACCAGGGAAGCGCCATAAATGTTTTTTGATTGAATGAATTTGAAAGTGGAGCCAGCATTCAAACTGAGGTCCATATGACTTCTTCACTCAAGTTTAGCAAACATAGAAGAATCCTTTCCATTGTCTGGTGTTGGGAGAGGCCAGGAGAGAAGAAACCTCACTGTGTTAAATATTTAGGTGCCCAGTACAAATATCTCTGACCTGAGTCAAAGTTGAATGCATGCCCTGGTGCTAGCTAAGGATGTGGAAAATTCTTAAGCTGATCGCCAGCTACTTTGCCATTCTGGGTCTTTCTTCATTTTATTTGAGTTGAAGAATTAAATGTTACTGAAAAATGGCATTGGATTAAAGCCCTTTTAGGCATATTTGCTTTCCAGAAGTTTCCTTAAAAAATTGTTTTTTAGTACTCTCCCAGGCAACATTTCAAAATTGGCAGAGTTCTTTTAGGTTAGTACCAATTTCTTTATAGGGCCACAATTCTAATAAGGCTTAACACGTACAATGTTACTAACTTTATTCCATTAAAAATAACAGAGCTCTGTTTAACAAACTATTTTGTAATACTGTTAATAAATTTAAAATTCAGGCACAATTCCATCAGTCAAATGAATAAACTCGTTTCCTTTTTTCTTGTATGTAAACATACCTATTTACATAATTATAATCACAATGTAGACCTACATTTGTTTGCCTTTTTTTCTTGACTTATAAACATTTCCCTCATGTTACTGTGTAGTGTTCATTATAAAATTTAAGATGTTATTCCATAATTTGCCTAATACCATTGTATCAGTCAGTGTTCTACCAGAGAAACAGAACCATAGAATTCTTTAGCAGGGAAACCTCAGTTTTGCTCTTGAGGTCTTTCAACTGATTGGGTGAAGCCTATGCAGATTATGAAGGATAATCTCCCTTGTTTAAAGTCAACTGAATGTAGATGTTTACTGTATCTATAAAATACCTTCACAGCAGCACCTAGTTTAGTGTTTAATTGAACTACTGGGTACTATAGCCTAGCCAAGTTGACATAAAACTAACCATCACAATCATTTAGGTTTTTTCCCCTGTAATAAATTATACTGTAATTTTATCTGTAACACTACATATAGCTTTTTACTTTCAGAGTTTATTTCTTTAGAATAAATTCCCATAGGTGGAATTACTGGATCAAGTGATATGAAGACCTAATAGGCTCTTGACAGGATTTAATATTTGCAAACTGAGAATACCACCACAGCCTTTCTTTTAATGATTTCTTCAGGAGTTGGTCTGTTCAACTGACTTATTTCCCATTTCCAAAAGCCTATTTTTTTCCCCCCTGTATTTTCTAGCTCTGGAAATAGCTGCTTTCCTTCAGGGTTATCTTCAATTCTCCCCTCAGTCTCCACCTGTCACTTTCTCTCTCTTTTTTTTTTTTTTTGCAGTACGTGGGCCTCTCACTGTTGTGGCCTCTCCCGTTGCGGAGCAAAGGCTCCGGACGCGCAGGCTCAGCGGCCATGGCTCACGGGCCCAGCTGCTCCGCGGCATGTGGGATCTTCCCGGACCGGGGCACAAACCTGTGTCCCCTGTATCGGCAGACGGACTCTCAACCACTGTGCCATCAGGGAAGCCCCACTTTCTCTTTTGTGCTTTCACTTCTCTACTACCCCTCACTTTGTCTCATTTATCACAAATAAAACAGAAGCTTTATATTCCTACTTCTGAATCTGAGAATCTACTTGGATTGTACCCATTTTTGCCTTCGCTCCTTTTTTTACAATGAAGGAAATGATTCTCTTTCAAGGAAAGGCCTGATCCTTCATATACTTTTAGATTCTTTCCTGTGGTCCTGTCTTAGAAACCTCACTTCACTACGTCATGACATTTTGCTTTCTACTGGGTTATCATAAGCAGCATTGAAATGTTTTATTTAAAGGAAAACAGTTTTCCCCTTCTCCACCAAACAAAAGCGGTCCTGAGATCCCATGTCAGCCTTCAGCTAAGTGCTATTTTTGCTTTCCTTCAAAACTAGTCTTCTTTAAATAGCTGTTTACAACTTCTGCTTCTAATGCCTTACCTCCCATTTACTTGGCAGCCTACTCCACTCTGCTTCTACCCCCATCCCCCCACCTTATCATAACTGCTTGTGCTAAGGCCCATAATGACCCCTATGGTGCCAAATCTACTTAAAAAAAAGAAAAAGAAAAAAAGCAAACAACCCCAAAACCGCAGCCACACATACACCACTCCCCTTCCCATAATCCCTTAATATCATCAAAATGTTCAGTTGTGGTGCAAATGTCATACTTTTCTTTCTTTGTTTTTTTTTTCTTTAACAGTTTGAAACAGATAAGGGCTACAAAGAGAGATTGGTTGACATGTCTTTTATGTTTCCTTTAATCTCTAAATTTCCTCTCAGTCTCTTTTTTCTCCCTTTCAGATTATTTGTTGAAGAAACCAGTTGTCCTATAAAGTTTCTCACTGTCTGGATTTTGCATCTCCCTGTTATAATTTAACAAGTTCCTTGGTTATACATTATTTGTAAGTTAGTATCTAGAGGCTTGATCAAATCCAGGTTTTCTTTTTTGCATGGCCACTTTATAGGTGTTGGTGTGTTCTTTCATTGAGAGGCTCACAGTGCTTGGATGGCTCTCTTTTTGTGTTGTTAGCAGCCACAGAATTTCCATTTCATTCTTATCTTTCTGGACCTCTCGGTATATTTGCCTTTATTGATTACTCCCTCTTTAAAATATGCTTTGCCTTCTGTGATATCACTTTCCTTGTTTGCCTCCTACCTCTGAGCATTCCTCAGTTTAATTTGTTGCCTTTTCTACAATGTTGATTTTAAATGTTGGAATTCCTCAAGGGAGAGATCCTCTTCTCTTACACTGTACTCTCTTTCTACTTGATTTCATTCATTGTCCTACCTTTGAATACTATATATATGCTCTCAACTTCTGTATTTCCCCAGATATCTCTAGTCTAAACCTCTCTCTTTAACTCTAGACTCATATATTCAATTGCCTACTTGATATTTCCACTCTGAGGTCTTACAACATCTCCTTCTTTATATACTCTAAACTGCGTTCTTGGTCTTTTTCCACAAACCTGGTTCTCTCCCAGTTATCACTGTCTTAGTAAGTGGCATCTTTGTTTCTCTAGTTGCTCAAACCAGAAATTTAAGGTTCATCCCTGACACCTCCTTCTCTCCTGACACCCTTCTCTCCTGTCCTTCATATGGATAACTCCACTCCCTATCTTGTTAATTTTACTTCCTTTGTATTGCTTGAATCTATCTACCTCTCTCCATTTCTGTTGTGACTTCTCTAATCCAAACTACCATCATCTCTACCTTGGACTATCTTTTTTAAAAAATTTATTAATTAATTAACTTATTTTGGGCTACCCTGGGTCTTTGTTGCTGTGTGCGGGCTTTCTCTAGTTGTGGCGAGCCGGGGCTGCTCTTGGTTGCGGTGCATGGACTTCTCATTGTGGTGGCTTCTCTTGTAGAGGAGCACAGGCTCTAGGCCCGTGGACCTCAGTAGTTGCAGCAGGCGGGCTCAGTAGTTGTGGCTCAAGGGCTCTAGAGCGCAGGCTCAGTAGCTGTGGCGCACGGGCTTAGTTGCTCTGAGGCATGTGGTATCTTCCTGGACCAGGGATTGAACCTGTGTCCCCTGCATCGACAGGTGGATTCTTTTTTTTTTTTTCCCGGTACGCGGGCCTCTCACTGTTGTGGCCTTTCCCGTTGCCACAGGCTCCGGACGCGCAGGCTCGGCGGCCATGGGTCACGGGCCCAGCCGCTCCGCGGCATGTGGGATCTTCCTGGATCGGGGCACGAGCCCGTGTCCCCTGCATTGGCAGGCGGACTCTCAACCACTGCACCACCAGGGAAGCCCGACAGGTGGATTCTTAACCACTGTACCACCAGGGAACAGGGAAGTCCCTACCTTGGACTATCTTTTAACTGAGTTCTTTGCTTGAAACCTGTAAAAGTTTTTTGTTTTATTTAGGAGAAAATATAAAATCTTTTTTTTTTTTTTTGGCTGTGCCACGTGGCTCGTATCATCTCAGTTCCACAACCAGAGATCGAACCCGGACCCATGGCAGTGAAAGCGATGAGTCTTAACCACTGGACTGCCAGGGAATTCCCAAATATAAAATCTTAAATGTGATTTTAAGTTTTTGAGTGACCTGACCTTGTTTTTTGTTTCTCTAACTTCATCTTGTGCCACTCTCCACCTCAGTGGCTGTGTTTCAGAGTGATTGGCACTGTTTTTCCTCTCCCCCCCCCCCCAGCCCCCACAAAGTTTGAGAAAGTCTTTCTTGCCTCAGGGCCTTCACACGTGTTCTTCTCCCCTGGTATGCTTTTCTCCATTTCTGGCTTCTTCACAAGTCTAGCTTTTCTCTGCCTCCCTCTTTTTCTTCTTTAAGAAAATTGAGTATATTCTTCTTTCTAAATATTGGGTATCTACTGGAAGCCAGGACCCATCTGATCTAAAGAAGATCCCCTCTATTTTCATCTTACAGTATTTGTTATTTTCTGTAATGGCTTTTATAATGACCTGTAATTCTGTACCTGTCTGTTTGTTATATGTCTAGCCTTTCAGCTCCATGGAGTCAAAGATCATCTCTTTTGTTCACCTTTGTACCCCATCACCTAGTACAGTGCCAGGACCACAGTGAGTGTTGTAAATATTTGCTGAATGAACGAGTTCACATTATCAAGAATTATCAAGCCTTGTCAGTTTTATCTCTGAAGTTATTTCCAAGTTTGTTTTTATCTTTCTATCCTCTGTGCTCTGGTTTAGACCATAATTATCTTGTCTCTAGCTTTTTAAATTACCTCTTAACTAGTGTCCTGGCCACCAGTCTTTTTGTTTTGTTTTGTTTTTTCATTTTTAAAAATTTTATAGTTGATTTACAATGTGGTATTAATTTCTGCTGTACAGCAAAGTGACTCGGTTATACACATATATATACATAATCATTTTCATATTCTTTTCCATTATGGTTTATCACAGGATACTGAATATAGTTCCCTGTGCTATATAGTAGGACATTGTTGTTTATCCATCCCGTATATCACAGTTTGCATCTGCTAATCCCAAACTCCCAATCCATCCGTCCCCCAACCCCTTCTCTCCCTTGGCAACCACAAGTCTGTTCTCTATATCTATGAGTCTGTTTCTGTTTCATAGATAAGTTCATTTGTGTTATATTTTAGATTCCACATAAAGTGATATCATATGGTATGTGTCTTTCTCTTTCTGACTTACTTCACTTAGTATGATAATCTCTAGGTCCATCCATTTTGCTGCAACTGGCATTATTTCATTCTTTTTACGGCTCAGTAATATTTCATTGTGTATATATATTCCACATCTTCTTTATCCATTCATCTGTCGATGGACATTTAGGTCGTTTCCATGTCTTGGCTCTTGGAAATAGTGCTGCTGTGAACATAGGGGTACATGTATCTTTTCGATTATAGTTTTGTCTGGATATATGCCCAGGTGTGGGATTGCTGGATCATATGGCAACTCTATTTTTAGTTTGTTTTTTTTTTTGCGGTACGCGGGCCTCTCACTGCTGTGGCCTCCCCCGCCGCGGAGCACAGGCTCCGGATGCGCAGGCCCAGCGGCCATGGCCCACGAGCCCAGCCGCTCCACAGCATGTGGGATCCTCCCGGACCGGGGCACAAACCGGCGTCCCCTGCATCGGCAGGCGGACTCCCAACCACTGTGCCACCAGGAAAGCCCTATTTTTAGTTTTTTGAGGAACCTCCATACTGTTCTCCATAGTGCTGGCCACCAGTCTTTCTGCCCTCTTATTCATCCATTATTCTGCCTGGAGTAATTTTTCTGATCCTGTTACTGTTTTTCTCAAAAGCCATCAGTGTATCCCCACTGCTGGTAGGATAACATGTAAATTGGTTTGTTATTCAGGGAACATTACACTTTGACCCCACCTACTTCTTCAGCCTCATCTCTCTTGACCCTAATCCATCCCTAAAAAGACTGAGTTTACTACACTTTCATATGTTATATCACTTTGTTCCCTCAGCCTGGAATTCCTTTTTCCTCTATGCTATTAAAGCTCTTCATTCTTCAAGATCCAACTGGGCTGCCATTTCTTCCATGTAGGCTTGCAGCCCTCATCCACCCATTCATGACTATAAATTCCTTGATGGTATGCTATAGACTAAATGTTTATGTCTCCCCCAAATTCTTTTTTTTTTTTCTTTTTGCGGTATGCGGCCCTCTCACTGTTGTGGCCTCTCCTGTTGCGGAGCACAGGCTCCGGATGTTCAGGCTCAGCGGCCATGGCTCATGGGCCTCGCTGCTCCGCGGCATGTGGGATCTCCCTGGACCGGGGCACAAAACCGTGTCCCCTGCATCGGCAGGCGGACTCTCAACCACTGCGCCACCAGGGAAGCCCTCCCCCAAATTCATATGTTAAATCCAAATGCCCAAAGTCGTAATATTTGGTGGTGGGGCCTTTGAGAGGTGATTAGGTCATGAGGGTGGAGCCCTCATGAATAGGATTAGTGTCCTTATAAAGTAGACCCAGAGAGCTCCCTCTCCCCTTCTGCTATGTGAGAGAGAAAATGGCTATCTATGAACCAGGAAAAGGGTTCTCACCAGACACTGAATCTTCTGGTGCTTTGATTTTGAACTTCTTAGCCTCCAGAACTGTGAGAAGTAAATTTTTTTGTTTGTAAGCCACCTAGTCTATGGTATTCTGTTATAGCAGCCCAAATGGACTAAGACAGGTAGTACTTTGTTTTGTTCCTTGCTGTATACTCAGTATCTTGAACAGTGTCTGGCATGTACTAGGCTCTCAATAAATGCTTGTTGAATTATTGAATAAAATAATTTATCCACTCATTCAACAAATATTTATTAAGCTTTTTTGAATTTCCATAGCACTCTTTTGGTCCTGTGCACTATAATTAGATATATAGATGTTCATTTGTTATCCATAGGAACTGATCACTTATAAAATTACTCCCCACTCAGACATCCCTCTCTGCTCACCACTGGGCTCTGTCCTCCTCACTCTCCTTGTCAGTAAGGGCATTTCAAATGGTAGGATAATTAACATCTAACAATATGATGCAAGTAGATTCTAAAAGGAAAACTGAAATTTCTGCAAAACATAAAGAATTTTATGAATTTGAAATAAAGTGATATTGGAGAATGGCTTGAACCACACACACAAAAGTCATTGACAAATGAGAATTAGGTAAAATTAGACCAGTTTAAAATTGAAGGAAAAATTAACGTGAGTTATGTCATAATAGGAGATTCAGAGGACAATGATTTGAGTAACAAAGGATTAAGAGAGACCCTTGGCAAAAACTGGTGAAGCTCCTGAATATTTTTACAAAACTGATCCTCTTCATCAACGTGTTCTGAAAGCCAAATGTGAAATGACCCATGTTCTTTGGTTTAAGAATTACCTTAGTGGCAATTATAGCTTAAATTTTGTTAAATTACAAAATTTTGTTTTATACTTATTTTGAAAAATTAAAGGCCCCATCTACTTTTTATTTATTTTATTTTATTGTAGTTTTGTCCTTCATCAGTTAACTTAAGTGGCATTTTTGGGTATTAGTTATACCCAGATAATAAGAATCCCTTTGTATGCACTTGCCCCCCATTAGATTTATTTCCCTGACGTTGGGGATTTTGCATTATTCATTATATTCCTATGGGGCCTAGCTCAGAGTCTGGCACATAGGAGATACCTAATAAAGCAAAGGGTTAGGAAGAAGTGAACAGTAATTGAAGAGATTTGGAAAAGTGTCTTGAAAAGGTACTGTTTGGGGAGGGGAGCTAAGATCCCACAAACTGCGCTGCGTGGCTAAAAAAAAAAGGTACCGTTTGGTACAGTTTGCGTGGCAGGTGAGTGAGTAGGGTTTGACTGTTATGTCCAAATAGAGAACATCTCTTATTCTTCCTTTTGCTAGCTCCTGCCTAGTGTGTACTTTAATATTCAGAGTCTGGTCTCTGCCGCAATAGCTCTTGTTCTCATTGTAATTCTTCCTAGAGATTGAGATGGAAATGAGGAAGGCTTTGGGCCACTGCCTGGGCATCCACATTCACGAGAACTTAGAAATGCAGAGGGACCAAATGCCATGCCTGACCTAGATGAATCCAGGTCAGCCAATCATTGCTTTCTTGCCTCTCCCTTTGTTCTCTGTGCTGCCAGCCTTCTATTCTGCAGGAGGTTTATGCTACAGCTGTTTATGCCAATTAATATAATGCTAATATGCCCTTTAATGAAAGCATGGAAACACAGGGTCTCAGCCGGTGGATAAGAACAGTATAGTGTCAGCTTTCAAAGTACCTTTTCACTAACAACAACTGGACTAGGCACCTGAAAAATTTTTGACATTGTTTTTGAAACCGTAGAAACAGAAGCTGAAAGTGATTTTATAAGGAAACAAAACCCCTCAGAGATGGTCAACCTCATGCCACATTAACAGTTCCATGCCTCCTATTTTAACAAAGCTCTATCTGATATAAATATAATTTTGTCCCTATATTGTGTAGCAGTTAAAAACCTCTGCTACTGACCTAACTTGGAATCCTATGGCTCTCCCAATTCCTGACTCTCTGATCTGGGGGCAGTTACTTAACCTCTGTAGTTTTAGATTCCTTATCCTTAAAGTGGTATTAACAGTAGCACCTACTTCATAGGTTTGTTACCAGGATTACATGAGGTAATAATTGTAAAGCACTTAGCAGATTCTGGCACAAAACAAGTGCTCAATAAATGTTGGCTCTCATAATTATCCATATTACAGGATAGGGAAGTGAAAATGAGCCTAATGACCAGTGCTTTAATTTACAGCCCTGTCCTTGAAACCTTTGTTCCTAATTCTCCTTCAGTTAGAGTTTAAGCCGCGTAAAAGCAAGGACCTTATGCTTGCTTCTCTGTTTCCTCAGCAACTAAAATAATTTTTAGCATACAGTAGATGTTTAGTAAGTATTTGGTGTATTAATGAATTCTTTTAGAAAAAATTTTCTCTGAATAACACCTATTATTAGATACTCTAGTGACTTGAAACTTTTTTCTTTACAGTTGTTTATATGAATTTGCACTTGTCTTTGTAGTATTTGTGTTGTATCCTTGATCTTTTCAGATGTCTTTGTTTCTCTCTATACTGTAAATCTTTAAGAGTGGAAGACTGTGATCTCTGCTTTGGGAATTTCCCTATAGCTCCTAATGTAGTAGTTTTTTTGTACACAGTTATTAGTGGTTATTAATTACTGACAACTGACTATAAAAATCACTTGTATTCAACATTATTTTTTAGCAAAACTCAGTATATGCTATAGCATCATTCCCAGCTCTAAGAAGCTGTGAATTTGTAGGGTCAGTCCTTGGTGGCAAGAGGTACTTTATTGCCTTTGTGAATGTTATTTATACTTGAAACGCTCCCTCCATCCTCCTTGCCCCTTCTCTGCCATATGTCAACTGCTCATTCTTCAGGGCTCAGTCTTCCTCTGTCAAGTTGGTTTTCTTCCTTTCTTCTGTGATTAATTCCTCATTATGTAAATCTCTTCATGGAGGAAGTGGGCAACTTTTGCAAATGGGATGATTGTGAAGGAGGACATTCCACACTGAGGGAAGAGTTGATGCAAAGACAAGGAAGGAAAGGGTCAGTTGTTATGCGAACATGATGGCAAATATTATATGTTATCTTTAGTGTAGGGTAGTTTACTGGTCAGGGTTCTTATTAGTGGGGCAAGTAACAGAATCCACTCTAGCAAGTTCAAGGAAAATTGATTTATTAAAGGATACCAGAGAGATGAAAGAGTCTTTGGGAGAATAGAAGAAATGGACCCAGACTGAGCTTCCAGGAATAAACTTTCCAAACTGCACCAAAGAATAAAGCTCTCAAGGATGCTGCTGTCTTTGCCATAATCTAGAAGCTGCAGAATCAGGCAGCTGTTGCTACAACTGCTAGATCTAGAACTATGCTGCCTCTGTTGCAGTTTGTTCCAGCAAAAGGGGTGTCCTGTGCCCAGTCTCTCCACTCATCTAATACATAGTTACAAATCAGTATCTAGTGTGAAAGCATCTGATTAGCAGAACCTAAACGACTTTTAGGAGGGAGTCTGGGAAATACAGGTTTTTTTTGCTTTCCAATCTCTGAAGTACTCAAAGCTAGAAAGGGGTTAGAATAGGTGTTGAGCAAAGCAATTTACAGATTCTGTAGAGAGTATTCAGGTGGCTTGTACCATCTTCTATTACTGAATTCTATGTCATTTGGAATTCTTTAAGCAGCAATTCTGACTCAAATTTGGTTTATATCATATTGAAATTTATATAAATTGAAAATTATAACAACACAAAAGTAAAAGATTGTGTTACTTATATCCCGAAGCTGCCTTCCATCATGGTGGTAAATTGATAGTAACCGTTGGAGGGGCTAAGTTTCTTTGTTAACCAGTGGATGAGAGAGATATAGATACATAGACAGAGGGGTGGGGGAAAGGGAGGGAGACAGGGAGAGAGGCAGAAAGAGGCAGAGAGAGAGACAGAGGCAGACACTGACTTCATCTCCCAAAATGGACAAAATTTCCCCTTTAGTGCAATTGGACCACCTTAGGCCACTTACCCATCCCTGAACTACAAGAGTTTCAAGGGATGTGCCAGATGCCAATTGGTTAAGCCTGAGTTCTTGGACTAATCACTGCAAGGAGAATAGGATTACTATATTTGGTTTGGGTGTAGAATGAAGACCTACCCTTAGAGCTAGGTTTGGGGTCAGCTTTCCCTTAGGACAGTGGTTTTCAAAAAGTGGTCAATTGGGAACTTGTTAAAAATGCAAATTCTTGGGCCAGGTATCAGACCTACTGAATCGAAAACTCTGGGTGTGGGGCCCAGGAACCTGTGTTTTAACAGGCTCTTCAGGTGATTTTTGACTCTGATAATATGCTAAAATTTGAGAACTGCCTTAGTTACATTGGCTACTGAGGAATGAATACTGGATAAAAATCAGGGCTCTATTGGGAGGGAGGAAGAGGGGAATGGATGCTGGCTAGCCAGTAGCATCCATTTCAGAACTATAAAGGTGAGTAGGGATCAGTTCATGAGAATCTTGAATGTCTGCCTCACAAGCTCGTTGTGAGATTTCAGACTAGACAAGGGATGTGTGAGGGACCTGTACAGTGAAGGAGATAGAATATAATAGGGATGAAGTAGAAAGTACGTTGAACTTGGAGTCAGAGATTGGGTTCTCATCCTGGTCTTTTTACCTCTTTGAGCTTCAAACTCCTCTTCTGTAAAATAGGGACTATAACTACTGGAATGTTGGGAGAATTAAATGAACAGAAGTATGTGGAAGCACTTAGTTCATTGTTTAGCGTATTAATAAGTAAATATTTACTGAAAATTATGATGCTTGGCTAAAGCAGTATGAACTTTATTCCGAGGTCAAGGGGAGGCTTGCTCCCTTAGGCTTGTCTTTCCTCTTAAGACAATTTCCTGGTTTCAGGAAACAATTTCCAGTTGTTTCAGATCTGATCATATTCAGATCATATTCATATACAGATCAGCTCTGGTTTAACTGCATGAGCAATGGTTTTCTGCCTCAGCAGTCTTTTCCTGAGGGAATTATGTGAATTATTTACTTCAACTGTCACAGGGCTATAGATTTTTATTTTTGCTTTTATAACTAATATGTACTGGGGGGTGATGTGACCATACGTATTTTATGTTCTGCCTTGGCATTTTTTAGAATTTTCTTATCTGAGGTCATTTTAATGTGTAACACTATGCCCTCTTCCAACTACTTTTTGTTTTTTACACATTTCACATTTTCTAAATATAGAATATTTATAAATTCATATTAGGTTACAGTGGGAAAGGTGTTTAGGATTGGTTTGGACTCTCTCCCTTACTTTATATATAAAGAAACTAAGACAGGGAAGTAATTTATCCAGTCTTGGGTCCTGCTTCTTGCCCTCTTCTGTTTTCTTGGCATGGAAGAATTACATCTGGGGTTAAATTTCATATTTTGTTCTATAATATTAAATAGTCAAGAGTCACTTGTAAATTGTTTATATCTGATGGGATTTAAAGTCATAAGCCTGGTCTGCTGTAAGTGGAGCAGAGCTGATGTCCCAACCTAGGAAGATTACCTAGTGAATAGAAGTGTTGTGACTCCAACAGTGGGAAGAAGGGCCCTGCCATGAACACACTCTTCACTCCTAGACATACTTGGCATGTTATTATATGTGCCACTTAGAGGAGGTGCCAGTGTTGTGTTATTAGGTAGCTTGTGGCCTTTTCTATGTTTACATGTAGGGTGTTCGAAGAAGGAAGGAATGAAATTGAATGGGTAATTTCTACTCTGTGGTGCTGAGCACTTCTTACCTTATCACTACAAATAACAGTAATTTTTTTTTTTTCTTTTAGAGAGTTACTTTTGGGTGGCAAGGAAACCAGAGAAACTGCTTCTAGTCTTGTTGGTACTAATTAAAACCTAGATTTCCAGATGAAGGGGAACCTAAGGGTTATCCAATCTAATACCCTTATTTTATGAATGAGAAAACTGAGGCCAAGAGAAGAAAAAATTAGTCACTTAATATTATACAATTAAAAAAATATATACAATAAGTTAGTTCCAGAGTCAGGACCATATCTCAGCCCTTCTGACTCGGTTAAGTATATTTCTACTATACCGTTCTGCAAGGCAGTGAAAGAGGAAATGTGGGGTAGTGAGAAGAGCACAGGTTTGGGGGCAAAAGATCTGAGTAAAAGCCATGGCTCTGCCACTTACTGACTTGTGCCTGAGAAAGTAATATCACTTCCTTAAGCGCCAGTTTCTTCCTTTGTAAAACAGGATAATGCTGATACTTTCTTACCTGCCTCACAGGGTTATTATTAGAATACCATGTGAGATGCAGTGGATAAAAGGAAGGCAAATTTGCTTATGGATTTCAGCTCCATCACCTATAAGCTGTGATTTTAGGGCAAGTCATTTAATTTCTGTGAACACAGTTTTTCCTTTGTAAAATTGGGACAATAATAGCTCCCTTGCAGCGTTGTTTTGAGGGCATTAATGTATGTAAAGCATTCAAAATGGTGCCTGGCACATAAGAGGTGTTCAGAGAGTGTTTGAGATATTCTCAGATGACTTAGTTCTGTCTTCTCAGAACTGTTCCTCTAAAGGCTTAACATAGATATAGCAGCACTTATTCTGGGGCTTTAAAACTATTTTGTGGAGTCTGATTCAGAGGCTGTAGGTGGGGTAGGGTGTGGGGTTTGCTGTTAGTCAGGTTTCTATTCTGAACTGTAGTGGCCTATGCTCAGGGTCTTCAATCCAGGGAAGGGCCTCTGGAGATGGCAGGCATTGAATATGGTGAATTGATTGAAGAAGAGGTGAGGTGGAGGAAACTTGGTGGCTGCGAAACTTGGGAGGAAAAATGGAAATGGGATAAGTGGTACTATTTTTGGTCACCACTGCCTGCAGCCCACAGAATATCAGTATGTCAGGACCTTAACGGTGAAAACTTTTTCATTATGATCTCAGTCTCTGACACTATAGTGCCTCAAAGTCATGGGACTATCTCTAAGTCCTCTGTTGCTCCGAACACCTGACTTACAGTAGATATACGATGTATTTTTTATTGAAAGAATGAGTATCTGAAGTGGAGAACTGCTGTGACCCATAGGGGTCCATAAACCCTTGGTGGCCCCTAATCTCTTACCAGCTCCACCATCAGACATTCTTCTGTGTGCTTTAAATACATTATCTTACCAAATGCTAACAAGTAGCTTTTTGAATTAAGCTGATGATATTGCCCTCAGTTACACAGATACAGAATATGGAGTTTAGATAAAGGAAATGACTTGCCTTAGCTAGCAAAAGGTAGATCCAGAATTTGAACCCATGTCTTTTTTTTTTTTACATCTTTATTGGAGTATAATTGCTTTACAATGGTGTGTTAGTTTCTGCGTTATAACAAACTGAATCAGTTATACATATACATATGTTCCCATATCTCTTCCCTCTTGCGTCTCCCTCCCTCCCACCCTCCCTATCCCACCCCTCCAGGTGGTCACAAAGCACCGAGCTGATCTCCCTGTGCTATGTGGCTGCTTCCCACTAGCTATCTATCTTACGTTTGGTAGTGTATATATGTCCATGCCACTCTCTCCCTTTGTCACAGCTTACCCTTCCCCCTCCCCATATCCTCAAGTCCATTCTCTAGTAGGTCTATGTCTTTATTCCTGTCTTACCTCTAGGTTCTTCAGACATTTTTTTTTTCTTAAATTCCGTATGTGTTAGCATACAGTATTTGTCTTTCTCCTTCTGACTTACTTCACTCTGTATGACTCTGTATGACAGACTCTAGGTTTATCCATCTCATTAAAAATAGCTCAATTTCATTTCTTTTTATGGCTAATATTCCATTGTATATATGTGCCACGTCTTCTTTATCCATTCATCCAATGATGGACACTTAGTTTGTTTGCATCTCCGGGCTATTGTAAATAGAGCTGCAATGAACATTTTGGTACATGACTCTTTTTGAATTATGGTTTTCTCAGGGTATATGCCCAGTAGTGGGATTGTTGGGTCATATGGTAGTTCTATTTGTAGTTTTTTAGGAACCTCCATACTGTTCTCCATAGTGGCTGTACCAATTCACATTCCCACCAGCAGTGCAAGGGGGTTCCCTTTTCTCCACACCCTCTCCTGCACTTATTGTTTCTAGATTTTTTGATGATGGCCATTCTGACTGGTGTGAGATGATATCTCTTTGTAGTTTTTTTTGTTGTTGTTGTTTTTTTTTGTTTTGTTTTTGTTTTTGCGGTATGCGGGCCTCTCACTGTTGTGGCCTCTCCCGTTGCGGAGCACAGGCGCCGGACGCGCAGGCTCAGCGGCCATGGCTCAGGGGCCCAACGGCTCCGCGGCATGTGGGATCTTCCCGGACCCGGGCACGAACCCGTGTCCCCTGCATCGGCAGGCGGACTCCCAACCAGTGCGCCACCAGGGAAGCCCCTCTCATTGTAGTTTTGATTTGCATTTCTCTAATGATTAATGATGTTGAGCATTCTTTCATGTGTTTGTTGGCAGTCTGTATATCTTCTTTGGAGAAATGTCTGTTTAGGTCTTCTGCCCATTTTTGGATTGGGTTGTTTGTTTATTTGTTATTGAGCTGCCTGAGCTGCTTATAAATTTTGGAGATTAATCCTTTGTCAGTTGCTTCATTTGCAAATATTTTCTCCCATTCTAAGGGTTGTGTTTTGGTCTTGTTTATGGTTCCTTTGCTGTGCAAAAGCTTTGAAGTTTCATTAGGTCCCATTTGTTTATTTTTGTTTTTATTTCCCTTTCTCTAGGAGGTGGGTCAAAAAGGATCTTGCTGTGATTTATGTCATAGAGTGTTCTGCCTATGTTTTCCTCTAAGAGTTTGATAGTTTCTGGCCTTACATTTAGGTCTTTAATCCATTTTGAGCTTATTTTTGTGTATAGTGTTAGGGAGTGATCTAATCTCATACTTTTACATGTACCTGCCCAGTTTTCCCAGCACCACTTATTGAAGAGGCTGTCCTTTCTCCACTGTACATTCCTGCCTCCTTTATCAAAAATAAGGTGACCATATGTGCGTGGGTTTATCTCTGGGCTTTCTATCCTGTTCCATTGATCTATATTTCTGTTTTGGTGCCAGTGCCATACTGTCTTGACTACTATAGCTTCATAGTATAGTCTGAAGTCCGGAAGCCTGATTCCTCCAGCTCCGTTTTTTGTTCTCAAGATTACTTTGGCTCTTCGGGGTCTTTTGTGTTTCCATACAAATTGTGAAATTTTTTGTTCTAGTTCTGTGAAAAATGCCAGTGGTAGTTTGATAGGGATTGCATTGAATCTGTAGATTGCTTTCGATAGTATAGTCATTTTCACAATGTTGATTCTTTCAATCCAAGAACATGGTATATCTCTCCATCTGTTTGTATCATCTTTAATTTCTTTCATCAGTGTCTTATAGTTTTCTGCATACAGGTCGTTTGTCTCCTTAGGTAGGTTTATTCCTAGGTATTTTATTCTTTTTGTTGCAGTGGTAAATGGGAGTGTTTCCTTAATTTCTCTTTCAGATTCTTCATCATTAGTGTATAGGAATGCGAGAGATTTCTGTGCATTAATTTTGTATCCTACAACTTTACTAAATTCATTGATTAGCTGTAGTAGTTTTCTGGTAGCGTCTTTAGGATTCTTTATGTATAGTATCATGTCATCTGCAAACAGTGACAGCTTTACTTCTTCTTTTCCAATTTGGATTCCTTTTATTTCCTTTTGTTCTCTGATTGCTGTGGCTAAAACTTCCAAAACTATGTTGAATAAGAGTGGTGAGAGTGGGCAACCTTGTCTTGTTCCTGATCTTAGTGGGAATGCTTTCAGTTTTTCACCATTGAGGATGATGTTGGCTTTGGGTTTGTCATATATGGCCTTTATTATATTGAGGAAAGTTCCCTCTATGCCTACTTTCTGCAGGGTTTTTATCATAAATAGGTGTTGAATTTTGTCGAACGCATTCTCTGTATCTATTGAGATGATCATATGGTTTTTATCCTTCAATTTATTAATATGGTTTTTCACATTGATTGATTTGCATATATTGAAGAATCCTTGCATTCCTGGAATAAACCCCACTTGATCATGGTGTATGATCCTTTTAATGTGGTGTTGGATTCTGTTTGCTAGTATTTTGTTGAGGATTTTTGCATCTATGTTCATCAGTGATATTGACCTGTAGTTTTCTTTCTTTGTGACATCCTTGTCTGGTTTTGGTATCAAGGTGATGGTGGCCTCGTAGAATGAATTTGGGAGTGTTCCTCCCTCTGCTATATTTTGGAAGAGTTTGAGAAGGATAGGTGTTAGGTCTTCTCTAAATGTTTGATAGAATTCGCCTGTGAAGCCATCTGGTCCTGGGCTTTTGTTTGTTGGAAGATTTTTAATCACAGTTTCAATTTCAGTGCTTGTGATTGGTCTGTTCATATTTTCTATTTCTTCCTGATTCAGTCTTGGCAGGTTGTGCATTTCTAAGAATTTGTCCATTTCTTCCAGGTTGTCCATTTTATTGGCATAGAGTTACTTGTAGTAATCTCTCATGATCTTTTGTATTTCTGCAGTGTCAGTTGTTACTTCTCCTTTTTCATTTCTAATTCTATTGATTTGAGTCTTCTCCCTTTTTTTCTTGATGAGTCTGGCTAATGGTTTATCAATTTTGTTTATCTTCTCAAAGAACCAGCTTTTAGTTTTATTGATCTTTGCTATTGTTTCCTTCATTTCTTTTCTTTTTTTTCTTTTTTTTTTCAGTAAGTGGGCCTCTCACTGTTGTGGCCTGTCCCGCTGCGGAGCACAGGCTCCTGACGCGCAGGCTCAGCGGCCATGGCTCACGGGCCCAGCTGCTCCGCGGCATGTGGGATCTTCCCGGACCGGGGCACGAACCCGTATCCCCTGCATCGGCAGGCGGACTCTCAACCACTGCGCCACCAGGGAAGCCCCTCCTTCTTTTCTTTTTCATTTATTTCTGATCTGATTTTTATGATTTCTTTCCTTCTGCTAACTTTGGGTGAACCCATGTCTTTATGACTCAAAGATAATCACTGATTGCCGTGTCTTTCTTCCTTACCAAATGGGAGCTTCTTGAGCTGTGTTTAGAGCTATTCTTCTGACTCCTAATTCAGTATTCTTTCTGTGCACATCAGAAAAACACAAATTGAGTATGTAGATGTGTTTAATGCAGTGATGGACATGAGTTCAAATGGAAGTAGGGTTCAAATAGCTGTGGCACTCACATTATTGCTGTATTAAGAAATGGTCTTAGAGTCATTAATGCCTTAATTGGTTCTGTAGGCAATCCTGTAATTTGGCATTTAAAATTAAACTGTTTTAGCTGGTTGGCAGATATAACAACACCTACCTTTGGGCATGTTCTGTTCTAAAAAGGGATGAAAAGCTGCCTCTTTCACACTATCATAGGCAAGGGGGATGAGCTCAGATTTGACCTGAAACATTGTTAGTGCTTTTGAAATCTTTCGTTTCCAAACTTTGTCATATTTTTGTCAGGTGCTGGTAACCTACATCTTCAGAGCTGTAGAATCAGACAGTTGGAACATGAATTGGAATATGGGGTTCTTACCCCAACTGTTTGAACAGCCTAAGCTCTCATCAGGGAGAGCCTAAACACAAAGTACTTTTTGGAGTTGGTAAAGGAGGACAAAAGGTAGACCTTGGGAAACACCTCTGTCTCCTTGTTTTGTGACATGGGCTATTGAGTCATCCTTTTATTCTCTGAAGTGTGACTAATAGCACATGAGTTACAGAACGGTAACAAAAATATGAAGACCAAGGTTCAAGCTCTTGTTAGCCCTATGTGAGTTTGAGCAAGTGATTTATACTTCCTAGGCCTGTTCCTTTATACGTTCTAATCCAGTGATTCTTTCCGGGGGATGTGATCCTGCTGTCCAGGTACCACACATCTCTGCTGCCTAGGGACCATGCAAGGCTCTGGGTTAAAGCTTTTTTTTTGCCATTCTTTTTTTGTTACAAATACCCCATTCATTATGGATAGTCTAAAATTTTGTTGAAATGTCTCGTCTTCTGATGTCCCCTCACCCATTCTCTTCCTTGTTTAGGTTTATACCTTTTAAAAAAAATATATATCTTTAGTATCATTTTAGTGTGATTTTTGGGGAGAACATAGGTAAATGTGTTTTTAATTTGCCAAATTTAACTAGAAGCAAACTTCAAAGGAAGTTAAAGGAACAGAACGTAAAGTTGCATTTATATATGGAGTTGCAAAAACTTCACCATGAGAGTAAATGAGAGAATAGATCTTCCCAGGAGATGTCCTGGGTTCAAATCTTGGCTTCATCATCTACTAGGTATATGGCCTTGGACAAGTTACCTTCCTGTGACTCATTTTTGAGATTGAAAATTTTTTTAAAAAGAGAAAAGACGTATCAGAAGTTGCACTGAACTGGGAATCAAAACATGAGTTTGCTTGTAGCAGATTATGGGACCTTGACCAAATCCTTTCCCCTTTTTGGACCTCAGTTTCCCTCTCTGTAAAATGAGGAAGTTGGCTGGGTGCCCTCTGAGTTCTTTCTACCCTTACTGTCCTAAGGAGTCTGAGATTTTCCTGATTCCTGAAGAGCACTGATCCTTTAATGCTAACTTCCAGCCCCTTGTTCAGGATGATTAAGGCCTTAGGACTCAGACAAACAGGACTGGATATTTTAAAGTCTGTCTGAACCGGCCTGCCATATCGACCAGAGCACGATACTTGAAAAAAAAGAGGAATCACAGTGTGGAAATCCATGGCTCTTAGACAATACACAGTAAACAGGCAGCTATTTGAAAATATTTCACCTTTTTTTTCTTTTCCTCCTGGTATTAAGATAAGCCAGGGTAACCGAGGTCTTAGCATGAGAAGAAGCAGCTTTTTGCTTTTTGCAGCCCTGATTATTGTGTGTCTGCTCTAGCAAGACAGAGAGAGACACTAGAATTACTGTAACATTCAGTGATGAATATATAATAGAGGGATGTACAAAGTATTATCTAAGCAAGAAGGGGGAAGGGAGGAGGAGAGGCAGTAAAGACTCCATAGAGGAGGTGACACTTGAGTGTGAAATGAACAGGAGTTCACCAGTTCGAAAATGTGTTGATGTCTTTCAGTGTTGCTCAGCCCTTTCTCTGGACTTCAGCACAAACCTAGAGGACTCCTTTAGGAAGTCATTGGAGCCTATTGGGAACTGAGAAGTTCTTTGGAAGTCTGAGTTAGTGTTTTTCTGATGCTGGCTTGGACTTCTGTTTATACTAGTGGCGATGTGGAACAACAAGATACTTGGCCAGACTGTTGTTCTTAGTCTGAGGTTTGGGTACTATTAATACATTTATGTCAGTTAAGCAGAAAGCAGTGTCTGCCCTTTTGAGAGCTACTGGAGTGAATTTCTGAGAACTGTTTGGAATCTCTACTTCCTATCATCCCAGGCAGCTGTTCGGTCTTCAGGACCTAACCTATTTAAGGTACCTCAATGTTTAATTCTGTTAAAGTATCTCACCAGTATATTTTTCTTTTTGGACTAAAAATTGGTACTGTTTTGATGTTGCTACTTTTTTTTTCTCAACCTTCAATGTACTTATAGCCTAGTGGTGGGTGGGTGGGTAGTGAGAAGGAGCCCTGTAGACCAATAACTAATACAATGGCCAAGGGAGAATGTGGCATTTACCATAAAAGAGAGAGAAATGATATTGTATACATTTAAGAAGATATTAGTTCAGGACTGCACTAGATGGTCTGTAAGCTCTCTTCCAGTCCCACACAGTACATGATTCTACGATTTTGTGAAATTTTTATTTATGGGTACTAGAGAGTATGCGGTATTATCTATATAATAGATATATAAAAAGCTCATGAAAAAGAATGTTGATTTTAGAATAGCTAATTCCAATATGACAGAATTATAGAAGTAGGAAAAGTGATTTTCTGGTTATCAGATTCTGAAACAACCAGCAGTGGTTGTTGAACATTTTCCAGAAAGTAATCAAGTGAACAAATGTTTCCTGAATACTTTTTCCGAGGTCAGTCTTTCCCTAAGAGTGGTAGATGATACAAAAGATGTATAAAATGGTGTTCCTCTCCTTGAGAGGCTTTGCTTTCATTAGGAAGGTAGGATGCATATGATAAAAAAAAATTAAACAGTTCCACCAAATAAACTGGGTACAAACTTTGAGAATTTAGTGAAAGGTAGATGATTAGTTTCCTAGGGCTGCTGTAACAAAGTACCACAAACCGGTTGGCTTAGAACAACAGAAAGTTATAACCTTACAATTTTGGAAACCGAAAGTCTGAAATCAAGGTGTTGGCAGGGCCATGCTCCCCATGAAGGTACAAGGGAAGAATCTGTTCCAGTCCTCTCCTTAGCTTCTGGAAGTCTCAGGCATTCCTTGGCTTGTAGATGAACATCTTCTCCCTGTGTCCCTTCACAGTCTTCTCTCTGTGTATATCTGTCTCTTGTGTCAAAATTTCCCCTTCTTATAAGGATAGCAGCTGTATTGGGTTAGGGCTGGCCCTCATGACCTCATTTTAATTTGATTACCTCTGTAAAGACCCTATTTCCAAATAAAGTCACATTCTGATGTACTAGCGGTTAGGACTTCGACAAATCTTTTTTTGGGAGACACAATTTAAACCCATAACAATGGGCTTGATGGTTAAGGAAAGAACTTGGTCAGGTAAGACTTGAATTAGCAGAGAGAAGTGGAGATATTATGAGACAAGTCTTTGCAGTATCCAAACCCTCATTAGAGGATGCTCCAGGAAATTCATCTTAGTGGAACCAAGGAGTTCTAAGATCCCCAAGAAGGGACATTTAGAGATAAAAGATTACTTCAATTTTTTTCTTAGTTGTTTTGTTCACAGTATACTCTTGTGGGCAGCTTTTCTCTTTCTATAAGCTATTTTATTGCTGCATATCACATAACCAGTCTTGACCATTAAGATATTGATTGCATGGTGCATAAAAATTTATTCTAGGTAACAGAAATTAAATTATTTTAACTTAGATAGTTGTTTATAATAATAGAAGTTTTTTGCTTTGTAAATGTAATGAATTTACAGAGAAGTAGATGACTTCACTGAGAGAATTTCACATTAGGAAATGAGGGTGGATCATAACATTTCTTAACCTGTGGCTCTTGGGGTTAGGGCAGTAGTTTTCAAGTGTGGCTAGTCCTCGAAGGCTTAAAAATACGTTGATACTCAGATCCCTGCCCCCCCTTTCCCCCCAGGACCAAATAAATTTTTTTGCAGGTGGAGGAGGGGGCAGGGGTAGTTATGGGGCCCAGGCATTAGTGTTTTTTAAAAGTTCTCCAGGTTTGCATATCTGGTTTGCATATCCAGTTTGTAGCTCACTGGATTAGGGGAATAAGAAGTAAATTGGATTCTTGTCTTTGTTGTGACCTTTGAGCATTCCCTAAACCTTTTGAGTCTCAGGTACTTCTGAGAATAAAGAAATCTAGGTATATTATCTCTGGCATGTACCAGCTGTCTAATAACCACGGGCAAATTACTGGGATTCTTTCTTAGTCTCAGTTTTTTCATTTATAGAATGGAGATTATTAACACTACCTTCCAGGGTTGCTGTGACAATCAAATATTTGTGGGTACTTCAGAATGCTTTGTAGATTCCAAAGTACTATGTAAATCTGAGGGTTTTAAAAATTTTCAATGACAGATAACTTGTCCAAGGTGTTAACAATTGCTTGGTGCCCTAGACAGGACCAGACTCTACATCTCCTGAATCTTTTAATTTCCCCATTAACTTGAAAGGTGATTTTTCTTCCTGTCTCTTTCATTTTTTCAGCTCTTTTGTTAAGTTGTGCCTGTATGCCTTCTGTATTGGATACTTTCAGGCTCCTTGGTGTAGTGAACAGCATATGGGTTTAATGGAAAGAACATGGTCTTTGGAGTTGCATGGATATGAAGTTCAATCCTGGCTCCATTACTAACCAAATGATTTTAACCTCTTTCAGTTTCTCTATGGGTTAAATGTAGCATTAAATGAGAAAATAGTGCGATAACATTTAGCACTATGCTTGATATGTAATATCAAGCACTGGTAATTTTTTCCTATTGTTATTATGAGAGGCAGTGATAGAGGGGATACTTTTAATACAGTTGGATAAGTGGCCTAGAAGATGCCTTTCCATTTGACTTCATTGAGCAGAGTCATGTCCTTTTAGTTGCTGTTGGGCGTGGGCTTGGTGGGTTACCTTCCAGGGTCTTTGTAACAACTTTAATTTGTATAGTTCCAACTATTTTAAAGATACTTTTACAAACTGTTCCCATTTAATCCTCACAATACTCTGCAAGGAAAATGTCCCTATATATTCAATGAGGAAATCACAGGTAAGAGAGATGAAGTGACTTGCAACTGGTCACCTTATGAATAAGCAATGGAGACAGTTATTATTTAAGATGAAGCCCCAACCCTTGAGGCCTTGGGTTTTGTTTCAGAGGGACTTTTGGTTTCATAACGGGCTTTCTGATGTAAACCCAGGAAACCTTAGTTTTGTGGTTCTATTAGTTATCTATTGCTGTGTAAATAAATTGCCTCTGAAATTTAGCAGCTTAAAAAATAAACATTTATCATCTCACACAGTCTCTAAGCGTGAGGAATCTGAGAGCGGCTAGGCTGAGTGGTTCTGGCTCAGTGTCTCTAATGAGGTTACAGTCAAGCTGTTACCCAAGGTTGCAGGTATCTGGAGGCTCAACTGGGCCTAGTGGATCCCCTTCCACACTCACTCATCTGGTTGTTGGCCTGCCTCAGTTTCTTGCTGGCTGTTAACAGGCTGACATCTTCAGTTCCTTGCCATGTGGCCTCTCCATAGGGCAGCTTACAGCATGTCACCTGGCTTCCCCGCAGCAAGTGATCAGAGAGAGGAGAGAGCAACCAAAACAGAAGGTGCAATGTCTTTTATAATCTGATTTCAGAAGTGACATGCTGTCACTTCTACTGTATTCTTTTGATCACACACACTGACCCTTCTACCAAGTAGGAAAGGTTACACAGGGTGCAAATACCAGGAGGCAGGGTATTTTTCTTGGAGGCTAGCTACCACAGTTGTAGAAAATCTATGAGGCCTAGCCTATACACATCATTTATTAAGGAGTTAACCGTAATGTACAGGTGCAGATTCTGTTCCATGTTTCATGCATGGTGGATGCCAGGAGAATTCCCGTATGTCTTTAAGGGATGGTTTCTCAGGACGCAGGGAGCAGGGAATCCTTCAGAAGCCTCCTGAGTCTCAGTTATCTACTATCAGTCTAAGTTGGTGACATAATCATGCCTGTTTTTATAGATAGTCAGACACTTTACTGAGGGATTGGGAACACGAGAGAATTTCTTTGCTGTTAGGTGCTGTTGTATGTGGTGAAATTGTCCTTAGAAGTCTGAGCATTACAATTATTTTATCCTTAGAGAAATTTCGCTGAGGGAACTGTACAGGTCTGTGCACTTAGTGCTTTTAAAAATGCTTTCATATTCATTTTCATGTGATTATCCCAAAGGAGTAGTGTGATGATATGGGAAATCGACTGCCCTATAAGTCAGCACATCTGAATTTGAGTTCCAGCTTTGGCAGTAACTGACTGTGTGATCTTGACAAAGACATGTTTTCTCTGGACCCTAGTTTCCTTAAGTTTAACATGGTAGTGTTAAACTGGAGTCTCAGGGGTTTGAAATGCAACCTCACAGAATATGGGGGTGAGATTAGGAAGAGGAAAGAGGCTGAGGAAGTAGAACTTCCCCATCTCCTTTTCAGCCAGAGCAGTTCTACTTTTTATCTGTTTAAGTATTGGTGTTTCCATAAGATTTGATTGGAAGAAGAGGTTGAGAGGCTTTTAAAAAAGCTTGGAAATCCCTGGATTGAGTGATCTCAAAAGACTTCTCTGTGTAAAGAAAGGGGTTGGCTTTTCTGCTGCCATTGGGTAAGCAGTTGCCTCAGGGGTGCTGGAGTACCCTCCTTTCTGCATTTTTACAACAGAACAGTGGGCCTGGATGTCTCCAAAGACATTTGTTCCCTAAGACACTGGTCCTTAGCAGTGCAGTTCCTAAGAAACTTAAGACTTTTTTCTCACCCTTTCCTCTTTAGTTTTTTGTTTTAAGCCAGTGTTGTGAGAGGTGGACATTCATTGCTGATGCCTGCATCTTCCATTTCTAAGGTGATGTAGCTTCTTCAGGAATCAGGATCCAGATCTAGGAGAGTGAAGGCCTTCTTTGGAGAGGTAGAGGTCATGGAACAGACTTCCTGGAAGAGGAGGGGGCTAGATGAGTCAGCAGCAAGTGAGAGGGCTGGTTTTCTAAGTTGACCTCTGCCTCCTTTGAATTATTTAGATGTAAACATACTTTCCCTGGCCTATAATTTGTCCCCAAGCCCGTCTATCTTTTGTTGACTAAACTAATGGAGTGGGTAGGGGTGGGAGGTATTGAGATGAATTTTGCTTCCATCATTGAGAAGGCCTCTTGTCTTTTGGAGACTCCAGTACTTTTTGTTATTTTCCTGTTTGCTGTAGAAAGCAGATCTTTCCAGCTGATTGAAGCTAATCTCTAGCAATCTTTTCCCTATTCTTTGGTCTCTTACTTTCCAGATAAATATTCTTTTTGGAATAGAAGCCTGGAAATGAATGGTTTAGTGGAACAAGGCCTAGATTTAAGAATCAGTAGCTTTGGGTGAAACTCCAGCTCTCCCACTTACCCGTGTGACCTTGGGCAAGTTTCTTAACCTTTCTCAGTTTGTCTCCTCATATGTAAACTAGCATTGCTGTGAAGATTAAAGGAGATAAGCAGGTAAAGTACTGTACCTGCCCCTTAATATGTGCTTACTAGTTGCTAAGTTTTTTTTTTTTAACATCTTTATTGGAGTATAATTGCTTTACAATGGTGTGTTACTTTCTGCTTTATAACAAAGTGAATCAGCTATACATATACATATATCCCAATATCTCCTCCTTCTTGCATCTCTCTCCCACCCTCCCTATCCCACCCCTCTAGGTGGTCACAAAGCACCCAGCTGATCTCCCTGTGCTATGGGGCTGCTGACCACTAGCCATCTATTTTACATTTGGTAGTGTATATATATATGTCCATGCCACTTTCTCACTTCGTCCCAGCTTACCCTTCCCCCTCCTCATGTCCTCAAGTCCATTCTCTATGTCTGTGTTTTATTCCTGTCCTGCCCTAGGTTCTCCAAAACCATTTTTTTTTTTAGATTCCATATATATGTGTTAGCATACAGTATTTGTTTTTCTCTTTCTGACTTACTTCACTCTGTATGACAGGCTCTAGGTCCATCCACCTCACTATAAATAACTCAATTTTGTTTCCTTTTATGGGTGAGTAATATTCCATTGTATACATGTGCCACATCTTCTTTATCCATTCGTCTGTCAATGGGCACTTAGGTTGCTTCCATGTCCTGGCTATTGTAAATAGTGCTGCAGTGAACATGGGGTACATGACTCTTTTTGAATTATGGTTTTCTCAGGGTATATGCCCAGTAGTGGGATTGCTGGGTCATATGGTAGTTCTATTCTTAGTTTTGTAACGAACCTCCATACTGTTCTCCATAGTGGCTGTATCAATTTACATTCCCACCAGCAGTGCAAGAGGGTTCCCTTTTAACCACACCCTCTCCATAATTTATTGTTTGTAGACTTTTTGATGATGGCCATTCTGACCAGTGTGAGGTGATACCTCATTGTAGTTTTGATTTGCATTTCTCTAATGATTAGTGATGTTGAGCATCCTTTCATGTGTTTGTTGGCAATGTGTATATCTTCTTTGGAGAAATGTCTATTTAGGTCTTCTGCCCATTTTTGGATTGGGTTGATGGTTTTTTTGTTATTAAGCTGCATGAACTGCTTTTATATTTTAGAGGTTAATCCTTTGTCAGTTGCTTCATTTGCAAATATTTTCTCCCATTCTGAGGTTGTCTTTTCAACTTGTTTATGGTTTCCTTTGCTGTGCAAAAGCTTTGAAGTTTCATTAGGTCCCATTTGTTTATATTTGTTTTTATTTCCTTTCTCTAGGAGGTGGGTCAAAAAGGATCTTGCTGTGATTTATATCATAGAGTGTTCTGCCTATGTTTTCCTCTCAGAGTTTTATAGTGTCTGACCTTATATTTAAGTCTTTAATCCATTTGGAGTTTATTTTTGTGTATGGTGTTAGGGAGTGTTCTAATTTCATTCTTTTACATGTAGCTGTCCAGTTTACCCAGCACCACTTATTGAAGAGACTGTCTTTTCTCCATTGTATATTCTTGCCTCCTTTGTCAAAGATAAGGTGACCAAATCTGCGTGGGTTTATCTCTGGGCTTTCTATCCTGTTCCATTGATCTATATTTCTGTTTTTTGTGCCAGTACCATACTGTCTTGATTACTGGAGTCTTGTAGTATAGTCTGAAGTCCGGGAGCCTGATTCCTCTCGTTCCGTCTTTCTTTCTCAAGATAGCTTTGTCTATTCGAGGTCTTTTGTGTTTCCATACAAAGTGTGCAATTTTTTGTTCTAGTTCTGTGAAAAATGCCAGTGGTAGTTTGATAGGGATTGTATTGAATCTGTAGATTGCTTTGGGTAGTAGAGTCATTTTCACAATGTTGATTCTTCTAATCCAAGAACATGGTATATCTCTCCATCTGTTTGTATCATCTTTAATTTCTTTCATCAGTGTCTTATAGTTTTCTGGATACAGGTCGTTTGTCTCCTTAGGTAGGTTTATTCCTAGGTATTTTATTCTTTTTGTTGCAGTGGTAAATGGAGTGTTTCCTTAATTTCTCTTTCAGATTTTTCATCATTAGTGTATAGGAATGCCAGAGATTTCTGTGCATTAATTTTGTATCCTGCAATTTTACTAAATTCATTGTTTAGCTGTAGTAGTTTTCCGGTAGCATCTTTAGGATTCTCTATGTATAGTATCATGTCATCTGCAAACAGTGACAAATTTACTTTTTCTTTTCCGATTTGGATTCCTTTTATTACTTTTTCTTCTCTGATTGCTGTGGTTAAAACTTCCAAAACTATGTTGAATAATAGTGGCGAGAGTGGACAAACTTGTCTTGTTCCTGATCTTAGAGGAAATGGTTTCATTTTTTTACCATTGAGAACGATGTTGGCTGTGGGTTTGTCATATATGGGCTTTATTATGTTGAGGTAAAGTTCCCTCTATGCCTACTTTCTGGAGGGTTTTTTTCATTAATGGGTGTTGAATTTTGTCAAAAGCTTTCTTTGCATCTATTGAGATGATCATATGGTTTTTATCCTTCAGTTTGTTAATGTGGTGTATCACATTGATTGATTTGCATATATTGAAGAATCCTTGCATTCCTGGGATAAACCCTGCTTGATCATGTTTTATGATCCTTTTGATGTGCTCTTGGATTCTGTTTGCTCGTATTTTGTTGAGGATTTTTGCATCTATGTTCATCAGTGATAATGGCCTGTAGTTTTCTTTCTTTGTGACCTCTTTGTCTGGTTTTGGTATCAGGACGATGGTGGCCTCGTAGAATGAGTTTGGGAGTGTTCCTCCCTCTGCTATATTTTGGAAGAGTTTGAGAAGGATAGGTGTTAGCTCTTCTGTAAATATTTGATAGAATTCACCTGTGAAGCCGTCTGGTCCTGGGCTTTTGTTTGTTGGAAGATTTTTAATCACAGTTTCAATTTCAGTGCTTGTGATTAGTCTGTTTATATTTTCTGTTTCTTCCTGGTTCAGTCTCGGAAGGTTGTGCTTTTCTAACAATTTGTCCATTTCTTCCAGGTTGTCCATTTTATTGGCATATAGTTGCTTGTAGTAATTTCTCATGATCTTTTGTATTTCTGCAGTGTCAGTTGTTACTTCTTTTTCATTTGAAATTCTGTTGATTTGAGTCTTTTCCCTTTTTTTCTTGTTGAACCTGGCTAATGGTTCATCAATTTTCTTTATCTTCTGAAAGAACCAGCTTTTAGTTTTATTGATCTTTGCTATTGTTTCCTTCATTTCTTTTTCATTTATTTCTCATCTCATTTTTATCATTTCTTTCCTTCTGCTAACTTTGGGTTTTTTTGGTTCTTCTTTCTGTAATTGCTTTAAGTATAAGTTTAGGTTGTTTATTTGAGATGTTTCTTGTTTCTTGAGGTAGGATTGTATTGCTATAAACTTCCCCCTTAGAACTGCTTTTGCTGCATCCCATAGGTTTTGGGTCATCTTGTTTTCATTGTCATTTGTTTCTAGGTAGTTTTTGATTTCCTCTTTGATTTCTTCAGTGATCTCTTGGTTATTTAGCAGTGTATTGTTTAGCCTCCATGTGTTTGTATTTTTTACAGATCTTTTCCTGTAATTGATATGTAGTTTCATAGCGTTGTGGTCGGAAAAGATACTTGATATGATTTCAGTTTTCTTAAATTCACCAAGGCTTGATCTGTGACCCAAGATATGATGTATCCTGGAGAATGTTCCATGGGCACTTGAGAAGAAAGTGTATTCTGTTCTTTTTGGATGGAATGTCCTATAAATATCAATTAAGTCCATCTTGTTTAATGTATCATTTAAAGCTGTGTTTCCTTATTTATTTTCATTTTGATGATCTGTCCATTGATGAAAGTGAGGTGTTAAAATCCCCTACTATTATTGTGTTACTGTTGATTTCCCCTTTTATGGCTGTTACCATTTGCCTTATGTATTGAGGTGCTCCTATGTTGGGTGCATAAATATTTACAGTTGTTATATCTTCTACTTGGCTTGATCCCTTGATTATTAGGTAGTGTCCTTCATTGTGTCTTGTAATAATCTCTATTTTAAAGTCTATTTTGTCTGATATGAGAACTGCTACTCCAGCTTTCTTTTGATTACCATTTGCATGGAATATCTTTTTCCATACCCTCACTTGCAGTCTGTATGTGTCCCTAGGTCAGCATATATATGGGTCTTGTTTCTGTAGCCATTCAACGGGTCTATGTCTTTTGGTTGGAGCATTTAATCCATTTACGTTTAAGGTAGTTATCAATATTTACGTTCTATTACCATTTTCTTAATTGTTTTGGGTTTGTTATTGTAGGTCTTTTCCTTCTCTTGTGTTTTCTGCCTAGAGGAGTTTCTTTAGCATTTGTTGTAAAGCTGGTTTGGTGGTGCTGAATTCTCTTAGCTTTTGCTTCTCTGTAAAGGTGTTAATTTCTCTGTTGAATCTGAATGAGATCCTTGCTGGGTAGAGTAATCTTGGTTGCAGGTTTTTCCCTTTCATCACTTTAAATATGTCCTGCCACTCCCTTCTGGCTTGCAGAGTTCCTGCTGAAAGATCAACTGTTAGCCTTATGGGGAAGCCCTTGTATGTTATTTGTTGTTTTTCCCTTGCTGCTTTTACTATTTTTTCTTTGTATTTAATTTTTGATAGTTTGATTAATATGTGTCTTGGTGTGTTTCTTGTTGGATTTATCCTGTATGGGACTATCTGCACTTCCTGGACGTGATTGACTATTTCCTTTCCCATATTAGGGAAGTTTTCAACTATAATCTCTTCAAATATTTTCTCAGTCCCTTTCTTTTTCTCTTCTTCTTCTGGGACCCCTATAATTCAAATGTTGGTTTATTTAATGTTGTCCCAGAGGTCTCTGAGACTGTCCTCAATTCTTTTCATTCTTTTGTTTTTATTCTGCTCTGTGGTGGTTATTTCCACTATTTTATCTTCCAGGTCACTTATCCGTTCTTCTGCCTCAGTTATTGTGCTCTTGATTCCTTCTAGAGAATTTTTCATTTCATTTATTGTGTTATTCATCATTGTTTGTTTGCTCTTTAGTTCTTCTAGGTCCTTGTTAAATGTTTCTTATATTTTCTTCATTCTATTTCCAAGATTTTGGATCATCTTTACTATCATTACTCTGAATTCTTTTTCAGGTAGACTGCCTATTTCTTCTTCATTAGTTTGGTCTGGTGGGTTTTTACCTTGCTCCTTCATCTGCTGTGTGTTTCTCAGTCTTCTCATTTTCCTTAACTTATTGTGTTTGGGGTCTCCTTTTTGTAGGCTGCAGGTTCGTAATTCCCGTTGTTTTTGGTGTCTGCCTCCAGTGGGTAAGGTTGGGTCAGTGGGTTGTGTAGGATTCTTGGTGGAGGGGAGTGGTGCCTGTATTCTGGTGGATGAGGCAGGATGTTGTCTTTCTGGTGGGCAGCACCACATCCATTGGTGTGTTTTGGGGTGTCTGTGAACTTAGTATGTAAGTTTTTAATTATTGTTATTTTTGTACTACCTCTTTGAGAATTTAGAATAGATGCTAATTATAAGAATACCAGTTTCTTATAATTTGTTAGAATAACAAAACTAATAGTAGAAAAGTTGTACAGATCATCTTATATATTTGTTTTACAGTTAGTACATTTTATAATTGGAATTGTTCGGACTCAGTGAAGCAGTAAATGGCCCAAGGTTACCCAGTGATGGCATCAGGGACTCAGTTTACAACAACTGATTCTCCAATGACAGGCGTATCTTAGGCCAGTCTGGGTGCCTGGGGCTAGATTAGATATTCACACTAGGTTCCTAACTTTATGCTTTGAGGGCCAGCAGTCTGTGTGCCATGAGAAACTGGTGGCTCCCCTTGAGTTTGCATACGGCTGGGTGGAGCCAATGTCATAATTTCGTACTGTCCTAGGAGAGAAGTATTCCCTGGTGTGGACCTGGGCCCCTGCAGATATACATGGTGGTTTTTTCCTTGACAACTTAACCCCTCATTTCCTCTTCATGAGTTGAAGACAAATCCTGAAAAGAGGAGGGTAGTATAGCCATGATGTCTCTGGAAGTGAATGACCTAGTGTGCTGTGATGGAAACACAGAAGGAAGGAGGGAAGGGGAATGGAAAAGAAAACTCCTTGGGTGTTTTTTTCCCCTCCAGAATCTGCTAATCTTTCTGTTGTGTGAGGAGAGAATTGTAGAATTTTAGGACTGAAAGTTCCCTTTAGGGGCATCTAACACAGCCTTTACCCCATGTTTAACTTTCTTCTGCAAAGTTCCTGTCAAGTATTTCTCCAGTGTCTGTTTGCATAATTTCATGATGGAGAGCTCTCTATTGCTAGAGGCAGTCATTTTCATGGCTTGACATTTTGGCTCTTAAAACTAAAATCTGCTGCTGTGTGCCTTCTAATCACTGGCCTCTCACATAAGGGCGTTTAGGCTCAGGCACTTGAAATGGTGTATATCAGGCCATTGTGTGTGCATCTTCCATTCTGCCTCCAGCTAAGGGGATCAAGCAAGACAGAGACCCATGAGCTCAGTTCTGGAGCCTCAGATTCAACCTTGTGTCTTAGTGATTTTTATTAAAACTATTTATTCTTTTTTGTGAACTTGCTGAGTTTATTAGTACTAGAATCATTAGAATTTATTACTATTAGAATATATGAATACTAGAAAGAAACTTGCTAATCATATGTCCTGTTTTCATTATCATTTTATGAATTAGTAACTGCGTTCCAGAGGGTAGAGACATCTGCCCAAAGTTATACACAGAAATTCTGTGACAGAACTGGGATTAGGACCCTGGTCTCCTGGCAGCCAGTCCTGGATGCCTTTTCATAGACAGCTCTTACAGAGAAGCTATACCAAACTCTAAAACTTTTTTTTTTTTTAGTGCCATGTGGCTGGGTACCTTGAGATTTCTATTAGGAGAGACAGAATCAGTTAAAAATTACATAGATTTCCATCTAAAAATATCATGCTGTTTTTCCCCATCACAAGACAATGTAGAAGGACTCCATCAACAAATATTTATAGACCACCAATAGGAGCTCATTTGCCACATTCTTGAAAGTGTCCACTTCAGGTCACAATTCAGAAATCTTTATTTTGTGAAGTTTCCAAACCATTCCCTCCCCCTGACCTCCATGCCTCATGGAAATGTTTCTTATTATAGAACTTTTCATGCTGTGTGGGCAGTATAGTATGGTGAAAAGAATATTGGATTCAAACAGGCAGACCTGGGTTGGATCTTGGCTCCAGTAATTCATGTAGAGTGCTTATCAAAGTGCTAGACATGTAATAAGAGTTCCTGAAATGTTGCCTACTGTTATTGTAATTATTTTTATTGTTACTCATGTCTTATTTCTCCCTTTAACCTGGGAGCTCTCAAGGGAAGTGTTTGGTTTTTTTTTTTAAGCTGTACCTCATAACCCATGGTTCACGGATTTAACATAGTATGCTGGACCACCATTTTAAAAAAGTAAAAAAAAAAAAAAGAAGTCAAATATACCAGTGAAAATATCAGAATATACTGTATATATGAAGAACAAGGATTGTCTTTTGAAACATTTGTCTCAGTTTTATATTTACGGTGTGTGTGCACACATGTGCATGTGTGTGTATGTACTGGGATTCCATCTGAATTGTATTCTTATTGTAGATTGTAGTCAGAACAGTTTGATAAACCCTGCTTTAGGGAAGAGACTGCTATTTATATCTTTTATTCACAGGATCTAGCACAGGGTCTGGAACAAATCTGATTCACATGTAACTAAGAAAAGGCACCCTGAAATTAGTTGCTTAATATATGATACAGACAGGAAATGTGATACCGGTTCAAAGAAAGGGGAAACTGTCTTGAGAAACAATTTAGTAAAGTAGTTGAGAGCTTAGGTTTTTGGTGTCTGAAAGATGTAGGGGTAAATTGCAGCTGTGCTACTTATCGGCTAAGGCAATAGGCAAGTAAGTTACTAACCTCTGCTATCTTCATTTTCTTCATCTCTGAAATGGGGCTAGCACTTCCCTGGTGGCGCAGTTGTTAAGAATCCGCCTGCCAATGCAGGTGACACGGGTTCGAGCCCTGGTCCGGGACGATACCACGTGCCGCTGCGGAGCAACTAAGCCCATGTGCCACAACTACTGAGCTTGCGCTCTAGAGCTCGCGAGCCACAGCTACTGAGCCCGCGTGCCACAACTACTGAAGCCCGCGCACTTAGAGCCCGTGCTCCGCAACAAGACACCACAGTGAGAAGCCCGCGAACCGCAACAAAGAGTAGCCCCCGCACGCTGCAACTAGAGAAAACCCGTGCGCAGCAATGGAGACCCAATGCAGCCAAAAATAAATAAAAATAAAATAAAAAAATTTATTAAAAAAAATAAAATGGGGATAAATAATTACCTCAAGTTGTGAAGATTGAATGAGATAAAGTTACTATAGTGGCTGGCTCATAATGAACTCTTGCTTAATATTTTCATGGACTGAAGTGGTCATCGGAGGCTTTTTTGAAGAGTCAGGCATTTGTCCTTGAAGTACTGGTAAGAATTAGATGTGGGAAATGTTCGAGAAGTCCTGTGTGTGGCGGAGTACTCTGTTAAAGCTCTCACTGTTTTTCTCTTATGTATCCTTTCTCCATGTTTTCCTCACCAAGATACCACAGTCGTTTTTCTCTTCAAAACCCCTTCTTGGGGAGAAAGTCCAATGTAAGTTTTTACAGCTTGCCTTTGGCCCCTTCCAGAGACCAGTTCATTCCCATAGACAAGGAAAAGGAGATTAATCCAAGTTGTCTGACCCAACAAGACAACCCAAGTTGTCTGACCATAGACAAGGAAAAGGAGATTAATCCAAGTTGTCTGACCCAACAAGACAACCCAAGTTGTCTGACCATAGACAAGGAAAAGGAGATTAATCCAAGTTGTCTGACCCAAGTTATACTTTCAGGCAGAATGCCTGCCTAACCTCGGGAGAGAGCAGTGACCAAAGCAGTTTCAGCTTGGCTCCTGCAAGAAAGGACCCAGGACAGGTAAATTGGAAGAAATCTTGGCTTCTTATCCAAAGCCTAGGCTGGAGCTCTAAAGGGCAGGTCCTTGAGAAGGCAGGCAACGGAAGGGTGGGGAGAAAGGTCAGCCCTTCTCTGACTTCTGATGATGCTAGAAAAGAAACAGATTTTGTTTCCAAACCTGGGGATGAGGGAGGGAGAGATGAAGAGGGAGAGGGTTGGAGGGAGCGGGGAAGAGAAAGAGGAAGTGCTTGCTAGGTATGTGAATTAGCTCATGGAAGGAGCACCAGTCTGGGTTCCAGTTCTGGCTTTCCCACTGAATCTCTGTTCTTTCATAAACCACTTGCCCATTTTAGCTCTTGGTAAAGTAAGGAGCTCTCTAAAATCTGTTTTAGGTCTAAAACTTTTATACCTGTTTAATAAAGTCCAGAAGAAAGATCCAGATAAAATACTCTAGGAGTTTAGAGGAGGAGGAAGAGAGAACTTCTGTTTGATTTGTTTAGTCTGTATTGGAGTTTCTCAATCTTGAGACTGTTGATATTTTGGATCATATCATTTTATGTTAGGGGCTAGGGGCTGTCCTGTATATTCTAGGATGTTTAGCAGCATCCTGTCCTCTACCCAGTAGCATCTACCCCCACTCCAGTTGTGACAGTCAAAAATGTCTCTAGACATTGCCAAATGTCCCCTAGGGAATAAAATCAGCCCTGATTGAGAACCGGTGGTCTACATACATGCAAATTGTAGGGACAGTTAAAAGATAAATTTAATGATGATGATGATGATAATAATAATAATAAAATCTCAAATAGCACCTACTGTGTGCCAGACACTGTTCTAAGGCTTTAAGTATATTAGCCCATTTAATCTCCATAATAATCCTATGAGTTAGGTACTCTTCTTGTCCCTGTTTTACAAACGGTTAAACTGAGGGAATAAGGTTCAGTGAATTGATAGCAGCTAATGTTTTTATGAATTACTATGTGTCAGGGACTCTGCTAAGTACCTTATGTATATGTTATCTCATTTAATCCTCACAGTCACTCTGTGAGGTGGGTACAGATGTTACTGCAGTTTTACAGATGGGGAAGCTGTACTGTGTCTAACCCTGTACTGAGCACTGGGGGCACTCTGGAGTGGATTAGTTTCCAAAGCACTTTTTCCTATTTTATCTTCAGAATAGTGTTGTGAAGTAGATAGAATTATCGCCATTTTATAGTTGAAGACACTGAGACTCAGAGAGAGGAGAAGAAACTGGTGGAGGTGGCATTTATTGTGTATATGTTTCATGTTTTTTTTTGTGGTTGACCGTGATGCTCTAGCCACACAAAGCAGCAGGCAGTCAGGTGACAACGTGTATGGCAAAGAAATACTGAGCCCCTATTTGTGATGGAGGGGGAGGTGAGAGGAACTCCTTCTGATTTGTAATCTAAAGTTTGTTGATGACGTTTTCTTCTGCATATGTGCTCTCCTACCCACTTCTTACTTCCTGATTGACGCTGGCTGTGTGTCACAAGTTGTAATTCTGTTACAATGGGCTTGCTTATTTATTTTTTAATATCTGACTTCTGTAGCGTTCTGTTCTGTAAACTCCATAAATACAGACTTACATGTAAACAGACTCTGTTCAGCACACTATCTCAGCACAGTGCCGTGTGTGCAGTAGTTTCTTTTATTTGTGAAATTTCTGAATTAGTAGGCACATGGGAAGGGAACAGAGTCAGAGAGAATGATTTATTCAAGATTAGGCAGCAATTTGGTAGCAATTTTGGGACTAGGTCTGATTTTCCCTATCTTCAGGCGCAGAATTCTTTGTAAAACATTGTTTTGCTTGCCATATACCTATCATACAGTTGAGATTATACGATTTTGCTGTGTGGCCTTAGGCAAATCCCTCGGTGTCCCCTTCTATAAACAAAAGTATTAAACAGCTGCTTGTTTCTTCTTTCCATCTTTGGTTGCCCACCAGTGGTGTCCTGGTGTGGCCTCCAACCACAGGATAAGTGTCTACTGTGAACCAGGAAAGCCTCATTCTCCTTGCCAACCCAGAACTAGGAATCCTGTTATCTCTCCTGAACAATGACTTCATATTTCAGTGCTAATGTGGTGGTCAGGGTATAGGAATTGAAACAAAGTAGTTTTAGGTTCTAGGGAAAGAAGGCAATCGGGTATCTACTTATACCCCTTCTTTCTTCAGTACTGCATGCTGAGTGCCTATGTTCATAACTTTAGAGCTTTCTTACTCTTCATTGTAAATTTGGGGGTCTGCTCATTTTCTTTTTATCAATAGCTTGTAGGAAAATACCACAAAGCTACTTAAATCAGGTGAGAAAAATGTCCTCTCTTTGTTTCAGATACTTTTGTCAGTGAAACTAGTGACAAGAAATGTCTATCAAGAGAAAGTAACTGTCTTAGGAAATTAGCTGTATGCAAGGCACTTTTCATGTCTGTTTTCTTACCTTATTTTCCAGCCACTATGCAAAGGTAGTGATTACTATTATTATCCTAATTTTACAAATAAAGCAAATAAGGTTCAGGGAGAAGTCATCGTGATGCAGGTAGTGAGTAGTAAGAACCAGGATTTGAACCTAGGTCTTACTCTTAAGACCAGGGGATGCTCTTGTCACTCTACCATAGTGTGTGTGTATTTAACAGCTTTATTGAGACATAGTTCACATACCATAAAATTCACTTACTTAAAGTGTACAATCCAATGTTTTTTAGTATATTCACAGGGTTGTACAACCATCATCACATGTTCTGTTGAATAGTTTTAGAACATTAGGCCTCCTAAAAGAAACCCTGTGCCCATTAGTAGGCACTCACCATTCTCCCCCATTCTCATCACCCTGGCCCTAGACACCTACTAATCTACTTTTTGTCTCTTTAGATTTGATTTGTCTATTTTGGACATTTCATATAAATGGAATCATACAGTATGTGGCCTTTTGTATCCTGTTTCTTTCATTTAGTGTGTTTTCAAGGTTCATCCATGTTGTAACTTGTATAATTTCTTTTTATTGCTGAGTAATATTTGATGATATTTTTTGCTGAATAATATTTCATTGTATGGATATACCACATTTTATTTATCAGTTTATCAGTTGATGGACATTTGGATTGTTTCCACTTTTTTAGTACTATGAATAATGGGACTATGAACATTTTGTGTGTGTGGATGTATATTTTTATTGATCTTAGGTATATACTTAGCAATGGAATTGCTGGCTCAGATGGTAGCCCTATGTTTAACCCTTTGAGGAACAGCCAGACTTTTTCCCAAAGGAACTGCAGCATTTTACATTCCCACAGCAGTGTATGAGGGTTCTAATTTCTCCACGTGTTCATAAACACTTCTTATTCTCTTTTTTTGTTACAGCCATTCTGGTGGATATGAAATGGCATCTACCTCATTGTGATTTTGATTTGAATTTCCTTAATTACTAATGATGTGGAGCAACTTTTTATGTGCCTATTGACCATTTATATATGGTCAATAGGCACATATAGTAGCATATTTTGATGCTATTATAAATGGAATTTTTTAAAATTTCAATTTTTGGATCGTTCATTGCTTGTGTATAGATATAAAATTGATTTTTGTATTGATCTTGTATCCCGCAACCTGGTTGAACTTTATAATTCTAATAGTTTTTGTGTGTGTGTGTGTTTGTGTGTATGTGTATATGTGTGCGCCTGTGTGGGTTCCTCAGGATTTTCTGTATATAAGATCATGTCATCTCAAACAGAAAAAGTTTTACTTCTTCCTTTCCAATCTGGATGCTTTTATTTCTTTTTCTTGACTAATTGCTCTGGCTAGAACCTTTAATACAATGCTAAATAAAAGTGGCAAGAGCAGGTATCCTTGTTTTGTTCCTGATTTTAGGGAGAAAGCGTTCAATTATTTACCAATTAAGTATGATATTAGCTGTGAGTTTTTCATACATGCCTTTTATCAGGTATAAGGAAGTTTCCATCTATTCTTGTTTTCTTGAGTGCTTTTAACGTGAAAAGGTGTTGGATTTTGTCAAATGCCTTTTCTTTATCAATAAAGTAATCTTATGGCTTTTTTTTATAAGCAGATATTAATTTTTTAAATTATTATTTATTTATTTATTTCTGGCTGTGTTGGGTCCTCGTTTCTGTGCGAGGGCTTTCTCCAGTTGTGGCAAGTGGGGGCCACTCTTCATCGAGGTGCACGGGCCTCTCACTATCGCGGCCTCTCTTGTTGTGGAGCACAGGCTCCAGACGCGCAGGCTCAGTAGTTGTGGCTCACGGGCCTAGTTGCTCCGTGGCATGTGGAATCTTCCCAGACCAGGGCTCGAACCCATGTCCCCTGCATCGGCAGGCAGATTCTCAACCACTGCGCCACCAGGGAAGCCCGATCTTATGGCTTTTTTTCATTTGTTCTATTAATATGGTGTATTGACTGATGTTATTGGATGTTAAAACAACCTAGCTACCTGGGATCATACTGTATTTTATGACAGGTACTTATTGGGCACCAGCTACTTACCAAGCCTGTAGGAGTACATGAATTACTAAGATGTTGGCGCCATTCACTGTAATTGAGGAGACAGAAAAAAACACAGGCTTAAAGTTGAGAACACAAGAGTGTGATAAAGACAGTATCTTGTGTTGATGTGTGATAAATAGTTACCAAATGAACTCTACAGTGACCTTATTTTCAGGCCATTCAGTGATTATAGGGTTGGCATTTTTTTTTTGGCTGCTCCACAAGGCTTGCAGGATCTTAGTTCCCCTACCAGGGATCGAACTTGGGGCCCCAGAGGTGGAAGCGTGGAGTTCTAACCACTGGACTGCCAGGGAATTCCCTAGGGTTGGCATATTGTAACTCTTTGTGAGGTATGTCCTTTCCCTTCTCCAAGTCTCAGCTTCACCATCTGTACATGGGAAGGGAAGGTTGGACTTCGTGGTATTTAAGATCCCTTCTAGTTTTAACATATTGTGAAATTACTTGCCTTTTGTGGGGCTTCTTTCACTTAGGTCCTTCTGAAGAGTTTGGGGGTTTTTTTTTGGTAAGTTTCAAGTGGCTAGGTAGTTAGGTGCCTATTTGTGTTCTGAGTGGTAAAAAGATCCTTTACTCCTTAGTTCACCTTAATCACACTCCCATCTCGGAGAGATTATTTTCTTTCATATTATTCCAAATTCCCTTGAAAAAGGCCATGTCCCTAAGTAACACATAAATTTTATGAGGAGGAAAGGTCACTGGAGAGGGAGATGGGGGTATCTTTCAGGGCTGAGATGTACATTTAGCTAACTGTTAAACATTGGGCACATCAATGCATTCTCTTCATGTTTCAGTTGCCTCACCTGTCAAATTGAAAAGAGAAGACCACTTCTATTGCATAATCTCATAGGCTTGATATTAGTTGTAAATGATATCCTAGATGCATATAGAACTGGGTATAAACATGAGTTATTTTCAGAAATTGGAGTTGCAAATAATGTATCAAATAATGTAAACATAATGCAAATGATTGTCAATGTTGTAAATAATAGCAAAATGTTATAAAATGTAGCAAAAAAGAGCTAAGTAATCGATACATTTTAAGCCGCTACTGTTCTCGGCACTTTTGATAGGTGCTTTAAGCATTATTTCTCCAACACTTCACAAGAACAACTTTATCTCATTTGGTAGGTGAGGAAATTCCAGTTCAGAAAGGTTAAATAACCAGCCCAAGGTGGCAGAGTATGGAATCAAAACTAGACCTAACTCTAGAGTCCATATTCTATTATATTTTGCTGCCATTGTCTCATTACTGTTGATGTTCAGTTTGCTAACTTGCTCAGGACGGTGTCTGCCAGGCTTCTCCACTGTGAAGCTATAATTAATAAGTATTTTATAGGAAGGTACTATGAAACTATGTAAATATCTTTCTCTTTGCCAGACTTTCAATATAGTTAGTTATTTGTATCTGTTTGGACTCTTGGCTTCCTACTTTATTCAATGGGTAGCAATCTATTGCTATATCATTTTTTATTGATGTTCAAATTCTCCCTGATTTGGCTACTAGGAGCCCCATTCAGGTTGGCTTCTGTCTACTTTTATGTCCCTATTACTCTTTGACCACTCCCTTTCTTTCTGACCAAACAAGATATTCTAGATTCATTTGTGCGTTCTGTGCCCCAGGCCTGGAATAATCCATTTCACCAAGGAGCCATAGTTCCTTTTATTGTTTAGTAGTATTTAGAAACCAAGGTCTGGCTGCTGGGTATGCTTATTGCTATTGGGTTGGTGCTGCTCCCAGGCCCTCTCAGTAGACAGAGTGAGGAAACGAAGTTCCAGCTCCCTATTATAGGCTCTTCCCACTGTGTGGATGCCCTCCTCATTCTGCGTGGGTTCCAACACCCTAACCCAGGCTGCTCTACCATTGGGACTCCTTCACTTCTTCACCTTGGGCTCTGACATACTGTATCAGGCAACCCTCCCCACACCCAATATGGATGCCCTCCTCACTGTACTCAGTCCTCCGCCCTGCCCCATGTGTGGATGCCCTTCTCACCACCTTGGGCTCTGATTCTTCTTACCAGGCTTCCTCTCCCTTCTCCCCTCCCCAATGTAGACCTGGGGTATAGACAGTGTAGACAATGTTGGGCTGCTCTTATCATCTCTTAACTAGACTATTATAACACAGTAGATTCCTAACAGTCTTACCACTTCTAATCTTCCCTTACCTTACATACTTCTAGAGTGATCTTTCTAAAATATGTCAAACACCATAGCTCTGCTTAATAATAGTTCCCCTTGTTTGTAGAATAAATTTCAAGTTCCTTAGGCTGGCATTCAAGGCCTTCTAAGATCTGACCCAAATGTGCCTTTCCTGCCTCATTTCTTATTTATTCTTCTGTGTACCCTGCACTCCAGTCATGGTCACTGGCCATTCCTTAGACGTAGCCCAGTACATATACTCTTCCATTTTGCCTTTTCCTTCTCCTCTACCTGGCTTAGCCAACTCCTTTCTTCACAATTTGACAGAATCCCTTGGAGTCCTATTTCAGATGTCTGGTGTGAGATGTCAGAATCTGAGAACAGTGTGGAGGGGACTTTTAAGGGGAGGGGGTTACCTGGTGAAGCCTCTCTGACCTTCACAGTAAAAATTAATCCCTTTTTTTCTTCTGATGGAGTACTTAGCTCATTCTTCCTTTTCTCATGATTAATTTTTATCTGTTGTCTCTGATTCATTGGCTGGTCCTCGAAAGTGCCTGATGGAAGTTATCGAGAAAATGAATTCTGGGTTGTGAGTCCTTTTTTTTTTTTTACTTTTATTGAAGTATAGTTGATTTACAATGTTGTGTTTATTTTCTGCTGTACAGCAAAGTGACTCAGTTATACACACACACACACACATATATATATATATATATTCTTTTCCATTATGGTTTATCACAGGTTATTGAATATAGTTCCCTGTGCTATACAGTAGGACCTTGTTGTTTATCCATCCCATATATAATATTGAATAGTTTGCATCTGCTAATTCCAATCTCCCAATCCTTCCCCCCCACCCACTGCAACCACGAGTCTGTTCTCTATATTTGTGAGTCCATTTTTGTATTGTAGATATGCTCATTTGTGTTGTACTTTAGTTTCCACATATAAGTGATATCCTGTGGTATTTATCTTTCTGACTTACTTTGCTTAGTATGATAATCTCTAGGTCCATCCACGTTGCTACAGATGACATTATTTCATTCTTTTTAATGGCTATGTAATATTCCAATGAATATATATACCACATCTTCTTTATCCATTCATCTGTCGATGGACATTTAGGTTGTTTCCATGTCTTGGCTATTGTAAATAGTGCTGCTCTGAACATAGGGGTGCATGTATCTTTTCAAATTATTGTTTTGTCTGGGTATATGCCCAGGAGTGGGATTGCTGGATCATACAGCAACTGTGAGTCTGTTGTTTTTATTTAAAATATGTTTATAGGCCTTGGTGAGGTCTAAGAGGCTCTTACTACAGGAAGGGGTTTGGACCGTGGCACTGCTGGGTCAGATACCTGCCCTATGCCAGAGCTCTTGTTGAGAAAATTATGTATTTACATGGCTTTCCTCTTTTGTAAATTCCAAATATGTTCTTTAAAACAAATTTGTTTACACTCTCTTCCCAAATAAAATAATTGCTGGCTACACGTATGTGGGTATTTAAAGCTGCAAGTAATAGCAGCTACATCACTACCAAAAAAAAACGCTATCCCAAACTGTATGAAGGACAGTATGATGACAACATGTGTCTTCTGACAGCCTGTCTGTCTCCGGAGAGGCATTTAGGAGGAAGTGTTAGCAAAGGAGGGTTTTAGACTTTCTCAGTGACTTACTAATCTGCATTGTTCAGGTGCTGTAGGGAGAAAAGAAGCATCACAGGTTAGGTTTCTTGCAGGTTGTGGGGGTGTTTGGGGAGGAAGAAGAGGATAGGGGACTGTGTTTTCTTAGGTCTCACTACCAGTCCTACTTGCTCCAGCCATTGTCATATCTTGATCCTCTCTGCTAATTCCCTTCTCCTGGCCTTTGTCTAGGTTTTTCTTTTCTACTCTTAAGTTTGAACTGTCTGATTTCAAAGCCTAGGCTCTTTCCATGTTTCATAATCACTGTAATGAATGGTAAAAAAAAAAAAAAAAAGATTGTTCACTTTTGCTTTTCCTGTCAGATTTTCAGTCTAGTTAAAATAATTTCAAAATTCATGTCAGAACATTGTCTAATATACATATTCAATTTTTAGCTCATCCTACTGAGGTGTGGCACAACAGGGATGGCAGTCAAGCTGTACTTACCTACAAGGCTAACTTAGTTTGATTTGGTCTGAGAGACAATGAAATGTTCTCAACTCAAGATTAGCACTGTTCCATCAGTCTAGAAGCAATTGAAAGCTTTTATTCTGTAATGTTGGCGAAGCAGTATGGGAAGATCTTTAGGATGTGATGGACTAGAATTCTATCTAATTCCAGGTCTAATACTTACTAGGTTTGCAGTCTTTGGCAAGTGTTATGCTCTCTGTGCCTCAGTTTTCTCATCTGTAAAATGAGGATAATAAAGCTGATGTTTTAGCTATTAGGATAAATATGTTTCTTCTAGGGCAGACTGATTTTGACTTTGTCAGTGACAGTGGGAGTCATCAACCTAAGCATTGTCTGTAGCCTAGTATATCATTTCACTCTTCAAGTCACTTCTATTCACATTATCTTATATTAGTCTTCACAGTGTGTTCTGAGAGGAAAAGACTGTGTGATTGTTCCTGCTTGTAAAAAATGAGGAAGCTGATGCTCAGAGAAGTTAAGTGGCTTGTCTGAGGACCAGGACTTATGAGTCCCAGTTCAGGACTCCTTCTTTTGTACACTGACCAATCCGTGGAGAGGGCAGCATGGTAAAAAGAGTCCTGAATTGAAAATCAAGAATACCCTGATTATAGTCTTAGCTAGGAAAATTTGGGAAAGTCATCTCAGTTTCTACTTTATTGAAATAAAAATGCTGACTGTTTTGCCTAACTCACTTTGGTTTGTTTATTCAGCAGACAATTATCAAACATTTACTGTGCTATACACTGGTAGGCCTGGTTCCTTCCCTTAGGCTACTCACACTTCACTATGGATAATAGATTATCTGTATGAGTGAGAAGAGCTATAGCAAATGTGTGTGTGTGTGTGTGTGTGTGTCTGTGTCTGTGTGTGTCTGTGTCTGTTTGGTGGGGTTAGGGGGTGGCCCTGGTGGTGGTAGTAGTCCACGAGAGACGACTTTGGGACTGGGCTTTGCTTGTGAGGAGAAATCTCACAGGATTGTATGCAAAAATTAAATTGGGTGATGGATACTACTGTGCTTTGTTGATTGTAAAGAACTGCATAGGGCTTCCCCTGGTGGCGCAGTGGTTGAGAGTCCGCCTGCCGATGCAGGGGACACAGGTTCGTGCCCCGGTCCGGGAGGATCCCACATGCCGCGGAGCAGCTGGGCCCGTGAGCCATGGCCGCTGAGCCTGCGCGTCCGGAGCCTTTGCTCCGCAACGGGAGAGGCCATAACAGTGAGAGGCCCACGTACCGCAAAAAAAAAAAAAAAAAGAACTGCATAAATGTTAGGGATTGTCATATATTATAGAAGGTACTTCTTTTCTGAAGCCTTGGCTGACACAGTGGAACACTATAGTTGGAGTCTAAGCTTAATTGAGAAGAAAGATTTCAGTGGCAAGAAAGATGGGAGCTCATTAAAGAGAAATCTGTGTTTAAAAGTGTTTTGGGTCTAGGATATACCTTTTAAAATGGTCTTATGCTTTGACGACACAGTGGACCTTCAAACTGCTTTTGGGTTTATAAAAAACTTATTTATAATCATCTTTTTAAAGAAGCACTTGTGTTGCTGCAGGATTTTAAATATTTAGGAGAGATATTTAAGGCAGCCTTGAAAACAAGAATATATCCTGGGATATAAGAGGAATCAGAGCAAGACAAAAGGAAATTAGGCGGCTGGGCCAAAAGGTATGTGATGTTCTTATTGTTTAGATTTGTTTGGATTCAGTAGGTATAATTGTTGAGAACCTTCTATGTATGAGGCTTTGATTAGGTACTGAGGGAGTGGAAATGAATGAATGAAACATTCCCTTACCAAAGGGACTTATAGTCTGGCTGGAAATGTAAGACACCTGTGGTAAATAAGGTGAGAAGAGTTTTCATGAGGTGCTCTAATATCCTAAGGGAGGAAGACCTATTCAAACTTTTGGGCAGGACTGCATCAGAGATGGCCAGTTAGAGGAGAGGACACCTGAAGATTAAGAGTTTTCCTGGAAACAAAGGGAGATAAGGAGAGATAAGGCTATTCCAGTCAGAAATAGCAGCATGAACAAAGGCATGAAGGCTTAGAGTAGTACCTGGTACTTAAAGCACTCAACAAATAGAGATAAATTCCTTAGAATTTAATGCTGGGATGTTGCAACTAATGAGACTGTGTGTTGTCCCTTTTTTGGGGAGAAGGTGAGAGCATTTTTAGTTTGTTAGGGTTAGTGACAATATGTTAGGCTGGAGTGTATTTTTTTCTCTACTGTTTTTTTTTAATTGAGGTATAGTTGAGGTAAATAGTCTATGTTTCAAGTGTACAACATAGTGATTCACAAATTTTAAAGGTTATATTTCATTTATAGTTATTATAAAATATTGGCTATGTTCCCTGTGTTGCACAATATATCCTTATAGCTTATGAATTTTATACATAGCAATTTGTACCTCTTAATCCCCTGCCCCATCTTTCCCCTCCCCATTCCCCTCTCCCCACTGGTAACCACTAGTTTGTTCTCAATATCTGTGAATCTGCTTTTTTTGTTGTTGTTATATTCACTAGTTTGTTGTATTTTTAGATTCTACATATGAGTATTTGTTTTTCTCTGTCTGGTTTATTTCACTTAGCATAATACCCTCCATCTCTGTTGCTGCAAATGGCAAAAATTTCATTCTTTTTTATGGATGAGTAGTATTCCATTGTGTGTGTGTGTGTGTGTGTGTGTGTGTGTATCACATTTTTATCCATTCATCTGTTGATGGACACTTAGGTTGCTTCCATATCTTGGCTATTGTAAATAATGCTGCTTTGAACATTGGGGTGCATTTTCATTTTCTTCAGATATATGCCTAGGAGTGGAATTGTTGGATCATATGGTAGTTCTATTTTTAGGTTTTGGAGAAACCTCCATACTGTTTTCCACAGGCTGCACCAATTTACATTCCCACCAATAGTGCGTGCATGAGAATGGTTTTCTCCACATCCTCTCTACCACTTGTTATTTCTGGTCTTTTTGGTGATGGCCATTCTGACAGATGTGAAGTGATATCTCACTGTGGCTTTTTTAAAAAATTAATTAATTAATTAATTTATTTTTGGCTGTGTTGGGTCTTCGTTTCTGTGCATGGGCTTTCTCCAGTTGCGGCAAGCGGGGGCCACTCTTCATCGCGGTGCGCGGGCCTCTCACTGTCGTGGCCTCTCCCGTTGTGGAGCACGGGCTCCAGACGTGCAGGCTTAGTAGTTGTGGCTCACGGGCTTAGTTGCTCCGCGGCATGTGGGATCTTCCCAGACCAGGGCTCGAACCCGTGTCCCCTGCATTGGCAGGCAGATTCTTAACCACTGTGCCACCAGGGAAGCCCTCATTGTGGTTTTGATGTGCATTTCCCTGTTGATTAGTGATGATGATAGGCTGGAGTATTTTAAAAAAAAACAATTTATATATGGAAGGAAGGTATAAGTAAGAGTTAACTGAAATGGATAGTTGTCATTTGTTTTTTACTGCATAGCACTTTGTGTCCCCCGTTTTAAAAAAAAAATTATTTATTTGTTTTTTTATGGCTGAGTTGGGTCTCCATTGCTGCATGCAGGCTTTCTCTAGTTGCGGCGAGTGGGGGCTACTCTTTGTTGTGGTGCGCGGGCTTCTCATTGCGGTGGCTTCTCTTGTTGCGGAACATGGGCTCTAGGCATGAGGGCTTCAGTAGTGGTGGCACACGTGCTCATGTGGGATCTTCCCAGACCAGGGCTCGAACCTGTGTCCCCTGCATTGGCAGGCGGATTCTTAACTGCTGTGCCACCAGGGAAGCCGCGTGTCCCCCGTTTAATGAGTCTTCTTGGTGGCAAAGATGCTGTCCCCTAAAGGAGATAAAAATTTAGATACTTGCTTCTCAAACTTCCTTGCTTCTAGGGCACTGGCAGTGACCTAGCTTTCACCAATACCGTATGCCCACACCACACTTGGTTTAGGACTTAATGACATGAGAGAAAAGGTAATGGGGAGCTAACTTTCTCTCTTTGGCTGTAGAGGCAGGTAGCATCACCTGCAAGGTTGAGTTTCTGTCACTGAAGTAGCATTGATGCTAGTGGCTGTTGCACTCAAGCCAAATTCCTGTACTGCCAGAAGAGGTCTGGTGTTCACATCCAAGAATCTTCTGACTTAGGGGTCAGCAAACTATAGCCTGTAGGACATATTTGGCCAGTTGACTGTCTTTGTAAATAAAGTTTTATTGGAATACAGCCATACTCATTTGTTTACGGCTCTTTTTGTGCTACACAGGCAGAGTTGAGTAGTTGACACAGCAATGATATGACCTGCAAAGCCTAAAATATTTAGTCTGGCCTTTTGTAGAAAAAAGTTTTCCAATCCTTGCTTCAACTGATAATGGTTGTCTCGTAACAAAACTGATATACTTCTTCCATTAGACAATGAGAGTTAATAGTTTGAATTTCACTCCCTTCCTTTTGGTTTTTTTTTTTTTTTTTTTTTTTTTTTTTGCAGTACACGGGCCTCTCACTGTTGTGGCCTCTCCCATTGTGGAGCACAGGCTCCGGACGCGCAGGCCCAGCGGCCATGGCTCACGGGCCCAGCTGCTCCGCGGCACGTGGGATCCTCCCGGACCGGGGCACGAACCCGTGTCCCCTGCATCGGCAGGCGGACTCTCAACCACTGCGCCACCAGGGAAGCCCTCCTTTTGATTTTGATTTGGCTTCCAGGATACACAGAGCAAAATTCAGTCATGAATTGCAATAGCTACCTTCAGTGTGGGTTTTTTGGTACTTGCTGTGATTTTCAACTTTATGACCTATACCCCATTGATGATTACTATTGTCCTAGGATGTCTGTCTGTCTGTCTATCTATCTTATCTATCTTTTATATGTGCAAGCAACTTGAAAGCCATTTTTGAAGAAGACAGAGTTACAACTTTATTCTTATAAAAATAAGGACTTATTAGGAAGAGTGATTGTCTGGTGTCTGTTACTGTGCAGTCCTCCTTTTATATCTACTCTGTATTTTTAAAATTTGCTAGATGATCTCCAATCTCATGCTAATAAGAGAAATTCATTTATGGTTAGGGGCCGGTGGCTGGTAAGGAATAGAGGATTCAGACTAGTAAGAATCCTCTTCCTCTTGATTCTCTAGTATGCTTCTTGTTTGTGTTAATTAGGAATGTCTTCAGCTGTAAGTAGTAGAAAAACCTAACAATGACTTAAAATGTAGGGATTAGCTTTCTTGACAAGAAGTCTGGAGGAGAAAGGATGGTTGCTGGCGTGGGTTCGGATACTCACAATACCATTTGGATTCCAGGCTATTTCTGTTTTTCCAGTCTGCATCCTTAGAGTGTTTGCTTTCAGCCTTTGTGCTTATGATCTCATAGTTACAAGATGGCTACTGTAGCTCCAGCAGGAATGTTTGAGGAAGAAGAAAGGGGGAAAGGCAGAACTAGCACTTCTTCTATGTCCTATTTTGTATTTAAAGCAACCATTTCCCCAGAATTCTTAGAAGCTTTTCATGACTTTACTGGCTAAAACTGTGTCACATGGGCACACTAAACTTTGAGGAAGGCTGGGAAAACGAATATTTAGTTGTCTCATTGCCTTCCTGAACAAAATTAGGGTTTATTTAGCGAGAATGAAGGGAAGAATAGTTATTGGTTAAGCATTTGAAAGTCATTTGACTTTGATGACTTTTTAATATGGTTTTTAAAAACGTATTTGTACTCTGTATCATTCCATAAAAATATGTCGTGGTGCCTACATTTTATTAAAGTTGCCATATTGTGGTCTGGGGATATAACAGTAAATGGGGACATAAAGTAATTTTTCAGTCTAGAGGTGAAAAGGTATATGTTTTAATCTGCTAGGCTGGGTGGCTTAAACAAAAGAAATTTATTTTCTCGCACTTCTGGAGACTGAGAAGTCCAAGATCAAGGTTCTGGCAGGATTTGGCTTCTTGTAAGAGCTCTCTTCTTGGCTTACAGACTGCTGCCTTCTCACTCTGTCCTCGAGGCAGAGAGAGAGAGAGAGAGAGAGAGATTCTAGTGTCTCTTCCTCTTTTATAAGGACAGCAGTTCTATTTGATCAAGGTTCCTCCCTTATGACCGCATTTAACTTTTTTTCCTTTAGAATTATTTTATTAAATTATAAACGTATAACAGCTTTTTAACTCTACCCATGCACTTAAATTTTTTTTAAAGGAAAAACGTTATGTCTTATTACACCATGATCCTGGCTAATAGCTTTTCAAAACTTTGAGAAAAATCTTAAAAAAGGTTTCACATGTCACCTGAAACTTACAAATTTAACATTATCAAAGAAGGACTGCTTCTATATTCTTACAAAGACCACTAGAAAGAAACAACAATTAAAAAGCTAAGAAACTGTCTCAAAGGCTTTTTTTTTTTTTTTTTACAATCCTTCCTCCCCAGTAGGTAATGTTATTAAATAATCCAATCCATTCACAAAATGGCTCTCTGCATCTTACTCTGGTGTAGTCTGCATATTTATGCATGACTGAGATGAGAGTTTCCTTAACATTGTTATTTCGATAACCTGAAGATGTTCTGTTACCTCTGGGCTCTCATCCTCTCCTATTTATACAGAGAAGCCCATGGTAAGTAGAAAGAAGCTCAATATTGGCTTCTCCCTCCATAACCTCCACTTCCTTCACTACCTCCTGGACCATAGTTTCCTCCACCATATGGTGCCCCCTTGTTCCTGCTACCACCAAAGTTTCCACTCTTCATTGAGCCATAGTTAGTAGGCTGCTGATTATAATTTCCAAAATTATTAAAATTTCCACTTCCATAATTTCCTCTTCCATAGTTTTCATAGCCATCTCCGTAGCCCCCACCCTGGTTGCCATATCCAGGTCCTCCACCACCGTATCCTTCTCTTCCTCCTCCATAACCAGGGCTACCTCCAAAATTACCACCTCCAGGTCCTCCTCCATACCCATTATAGCCATCCCCCAATCCACGACCACTTCCATATCCATCAGATCCTCCTCTGAAGTTACTTCCTTGACCTCATTTAACTTTAATCACCTCCTTACAGGCCCTGTCTCCAATACAGTCACAGGTGGGGTTAGGGCTTCAACATATGAATTTTGGAGGTAAGGAGGGCACAATTCAGTCATAATAATATATTAACAAACACTTTTAGTAAATTGGGATAAGTGGACAGATTGCTCTGAGGACCATAAGTAGCAGTGGCTAACTCTGTTTGAGGGAGTTTGGAAAAACCTTGGTAGAGGTGGTGACATTTGAACTGAATCCAAAAGGATAAGCAGAGGGGAAAATTATGGGAGAGTAGTTTGTTACTGCATCCTACGTGCTGAGAGGTTGATTGAGGGTGTTAATACTTTAAAGATTATCCATTTCATTATTGTTACTTCTGATTATTATAATGTTCTTATATTGATATAAAATAGAATTCCCCGTTACTCTCTCTGTCACTATTTGATGGAGAAGACAAGGTGATTTGTATGGCATATGACAAGATAATCACTCTTGGGTAGTCTCTTCTTTAGGCCAATTCTAAGATTATATCCACATTTCTGGCCTTCATTGGTCTTTCTAGTTTCTTCCTGACTGGTCTTTCCAGCTCCACTTATTCATTCACTTATTCATCCATTCAGCCATTACTTACCAATCTCCTACTGTGTGCAAGGAATAGTTCTTAGGTCGGGGGATAAAGGAAAAGTTTTTGCTTGTGGGGCATATGTTCTATTGGTGGGAGTCAACCAAAAAGCAAACAAATATGTCAGTTGATGGTAAGTGCTATGGATACAAATAAAGCAGAGTAGGAGGGAATAAAGAGTGCTGAGATGGGGTGAAGAGAGGTTCCTGTCGTTTTATGAAGAGTGGTCAGGGAAGACCTCTGATGAAGTGATATTTGAGTAGAGACCTGAAGGAAGTGAGGAAAGTAGTCATACGGATATCTGGGGGAAAATGTGTTTTTAGGCGGAGTGACCATAGGTACCAAAGCCCAGAGGTGGGAGTGTACATAGCCTGTTGGTGGAAGCCATTGTGCCTGGAGCAGCATGAATGAAGGAGAGAGAAGTAGGAGACCAGGTCAGAGATGTAGCAGGGTAAGATGGGGGGTGGAGGAGGAGGATAGAGGTAAGATCATGTATGGCCTTGTAGGTCTTCATAAGAACTTTAGCTTTTACATTGAGGGACTTGGGAAGCCACTGGAAGATCTTGAGCAGAAGAGAGTGATGTGATCTGAGACTTACATTATAAAAGGATCATTCTGGGAGGCAGGAGTGGATCTGTTAAGAGTCTACTGCAATACTCTAAGTCACAGTTTCTCCACTATTAACATTTTGGGCCAGATAATTCTTTGTTGCGAGGGGCTGTCCTGTGCATCATAGTATTATTAGTAACATTCCTGACCTCTGCACATTAGCTGCCAGTAGTACCTCCTCAGTTGTTTCAACAAAAATTTCTCTAGACATTGCCAAATTTCTCCTTTGGAGAAAAATCTCTCCCCCCTAGCCTCCAAATATCGAGAACCACTATTCTAGGTAAAAGTTGCTGTTGGTTTGGACCAAGGCAGTAGCAGTAAAGGTAATGAGAAGTGATTGGATTGTAGATATATATTGAAGGTAGAGTTGTTAGGGTTTGCTGGTGACTTTGAGGTAAAGATGATAGAAAAAATGGAGTCAAAGATGAATCAGATTAGGATTTCCCCAGTGGTACAGTGGTTAAGAATCCGCCTATCAATGCAGGGGACACAGGTTTGAGCCCTGGTCTAGGAAGATCCCACATGCTGTGGAGCAACTGAGTCCTTGAGGCACAACTACTGAGCCCACGTGCCACAACTACTGAAGCCCATGCACCTAGAGCCTGTGCTCCACAACAAGAGAAACCACTGCAATGAGAAGCCCACGCACTGCAACAAAGAGTAGCCCCTGCTCGCTGCAACTAGAGAAAGCCCGTGCATAGCAACAAAGACCCAACACGGCCAAAAATAAATAAATAAATTTATATATATTAAAAAAAGATGAATCAGATTTTTGGCTTGGGTAATTGGAAGAGTAGAATTGCATTGAGATGGGGACAGGTGAAGAAGGAACAGATTTTTGGATCTGTTAAGTCTGAGTGCCAGTGACACAGGTTTGTCTTCTGTTGTCTTTAAAAATGCTCTGTTTCTTGAAAGTAAGAAGTAGGTCTCCTCATATTTTCATCCTTTGTGACTGCACTGTATCTGGCATGTAGAACAAATTCAGTAAATGGTGAATGAATGATGAGATTATTTACTATTTCCTTGAATGTCTAGATTGTTTATTATTTCCTAAACAGAGCTCATGCTTTTTCCTCCTTTGGGCCTTTGCTTTTGTGGTTCCCTCAAGGGGATTCTCAACCCTCACCCCCATTCTCAGTACCTCTATTTATGAAAATTCTACTCCTTTTTAATACCCAACCCAAATACTGTCTCCTTCACAAAACTTCCCCCAGCTCTACAGATGTAGTTGGTGTCTCCCTTCTCTGTACTTTTTGCCTTGTTTGAACTTCGTGTACATTTTGATTTAGTTAGTTGCTTTATATCTGACTGGCACTGAATAGATTTTTGCCTTTTTCCCCCCTTTTCCATCCTTCCATTGCTTATTTCTTTTCTTGAAGTATTTTGGTAAGCCATTATTGTTATCTATTTATTTTATTCTCCACCTCATTCCATAGTCCTTAATAGACAACAGGCTCTGCCATGTAATTACAAGAAAGAATGGTATATTAGGTGACTATTTTAATAGAACCCAAATCATCATTGTTGACTGACTTCCTCCTACATATTTTTTAAAGACTTTATTTTTTAAAATTATTATTTTTTATTTTGGCTGTGTTGGGTCTTTTTTGCTGCGTGCAGGCTTTCTCTAGTTGCAGTGAGCAGGGGCTACTCTTCGTTGGGGCACGTGGGCTTCTCATTGCAGTGGCTTCTCTTGTTGCGGAGCACAGGCTCTAGGCACACGGGCTTCAGTAGTTGTGGTGCATGGACTCAGTAGTTGTGGCTTGCAGGCTCTAGAGCTCACACTCAGCAGCTGTGGCACACGGGCTTAGTTACTCTGCGGCATGTGGGATCTGCCCAGACCAGGGCTCGAACCCGTGGCCCCTGCATTGGTAGACAGATTCTTAACCGCTGCGCCGCCAGGGAAGTCCCCACTTCCTCCTACATTTAACTGGTAATATCAGAAGTTGTAATTCTCAATCAGTAAATGTATTGGTCTTAAATTATTTGTGGTTGCACAAGAATCAAATAAAAACAATCACTTTCAAATCCTACAGCCACTATCAGTTGAAACCTGTAATGTCTAAACAAATTTTGCTGATTATTACTGATCATTAGTCTTTATATAGTGTTAACAGTGGTTGCAAACTCATATGCTTGTAGAAGTCAGCTGAATAACCTAAAGGGCCTGATTAGGCTAAGATGACTACATAGACAAAACATCACTGGTCAAGATCCATGGGTTGAATGAATAGTTTGTGAATTATTTACTTTGGAAAACCAAAGGACTATATAAATGCAAGGAGTAATTGCACTTAAAACAAGTTAACTGCTAACTTGTGTAAACTTGGGCCAGTTATTTGATATATGTAGGATTTTATTTCTTTCACTGACTATGTAGTTTAGTCTTTTAAAGTCCCTTCTACCTCATTTGATTCTGCTTTTTCATTTCTTTAGCTAATAGTTTCTTCCTTGATTATAATTTACTAGCCCTCATTAATAAATAAAATGCCGGCTTCTTATTAATATACCTCAATTTCATGAGTCTTGTATTTCATCAGAGGAAGCCATGGTTAGCCAAGCTTCCTATAGCAGTACCCACCATTGAAAGAGACAGCATGTGAGCTGGCTGGTCTGCATTCTATAACCAAACCAGCATCTGGTTTTTGAGAACTGAAATCTAGAATAGAAGATGCCTGAATTTGATCTTCCTTGCTAAAGACATTAGTGGTCCTGCCTTATACTATATGATACATGTTTTGTAGTTTCTTCCATCTTATCCTGTTTATTTTGTTTATTCAGTTTTCTAGTGCAGTACTTTTTACAGTTTTATGTATGCCACTCTCCCTTATTAGTGGTGATTCCTGGAGTCATAGGCCATTTCTAGGTCATCTTTAATCCCTGTAACCAAGTACAGGCAAGGGCACATGGCAGATGTTTGATAAATGTTTGAAGAGATAGAATACTTACTAGATTTGCAGGTGATAAAGACTGGAAGGAAAAACTACTATGCTAGATGGCACAGAGAGAGAGAGACAGAGAGAGAGAGAATGAGCGAGTGAGAGCGAGTGAGCTTGAAAAGGTGGGTTGAAGCCAAAAAAGATGAAATTTAAGGTGGATGGCAGTGAAGTTCTATATTTTAAGTCTGAAAGAAATGGCAAAATATGGGGAGCCTAGAGGAGACCTAGCCTGATGCTATTCTTATGAAAATTGTGGTTTTGGCTGCCTAAGGCCAGTGTCAGCCAAAGGCACTGCAGTGGCTAAAAAGCTAGTGCAGCTTCAGACTGAATTATTAGAAGTACAAAGTATAGTTAATGGAGGTGATAGTCCAACTACGTTCTATAGGGGATAGACTGCCCTTAGACTATCACCTTTCCCATAGGGTACCAGGCAGTAAGAGGGTCATTGCAAACAGGACTGTGTTTAGTGGAAGGTGCCCTAGTTGCACCAGGGTCATTGCAAACAGGACCGTGTTTAGTAAAAGGTGCCCAGATCACTCAAAGTAGAGTTTGAACTGTTCCCAGTCTGCAATGAGGTAAGCATAGAAATTGAGAGAGTTTAGAAACTTTTACAATAATTTGACAGAGTAATTTTACGTCTAATGAATCTAATGAAAAAGAAAATGAGGTTTATCTTATATGTCTTTTTTTGTTTGATATTTGCCCTTTATTTATTTTATTTTAATAGACTTTATTTTTCAAGCAGTTTTAGGCTTATAGAAAAATTGACCAGGAAGTACACAGACCTCCTGTGTACTCCATCTCTCCCACTCCTCCCAGCACTTCCTCTATTAACATCTTGTTATCAGTGGGTACAATTGATGAATCAGTATTGATACATTATTATTAACTAAAGCTCTTTGTGTTGTTTATTTCTGTGGGTTTTGACAAATGCATCGTATCAGGTATCCACCATTATAGTATCATACAGAATAGTTTTACCACCTTAAAAATGCCCTGTGGGGACTTCCCTGGCAGCCCAGTGGTTACAACTCCGAGCTTCCACTGCAGGGGGCATGGGTTCCATCCCTGGTTGGGGAACTGAGATCCCGCACGCTGCGCTGCGCAGTCAAAAAAAAAGGCCCTATGTTTCACCTGTTCATCCCTGCCCCCACTTTCTTAGCCCCTGGCAACCACTGATCTTTTTGCTGCTTCTATAGTTTTTCCTTTTCCTGAATATTATATAATTGGAGTCAGCCTTTTCAGACTAGTTTTTTCACTTAGCAGTATACATTTGGGGTTTTTCTAGGTCTTCATGGCTTGACAGTTCATTTCTTTTCTTTTTTTTTTTTTTGCGGTACGCGGGCCTCTCACTGTTGTGGCCTCTCCCGTTGCAGAGCACAGGCTCCGGACGTGCAGGCTCAGCGGCCATGGCTCACGGGCCCAGCCGCTCCGCGGCATGTGGGATCTTCCCGGACCGGGGCACGAACCTGTGTCCCCTGCATCGGCAGGCGGACTCTCAACCACTGCGCCACCAGGGAAGCCCAATAGTTCATTTCTTTTATTGCTGAATAATACGCATTGTATGGATGCTTGTCTATCCATTCATCTATTGAAGAATATCTTGCTTACTTCTGAATTTTGGCAATTATGAGTATGGCTGCAATAAATATTTGTGGACAGGTTTTTCAACTCATTTGGATAAATACCTAGGAGTGCAATTGCTAGATTGTATGGTAGGCCTATATTTAGCTTTATAAGAAACTGCCGAACTGTCTCAGAGTGGCTGTACTATTTTGCATTCCCCCAGTAGTGAGTGAGAATTCTTGTTGCTGCACATCCTCACCAACATTTGCTGTCATCACTCTTTTGGGTTTTAGCCGTTCTGATAGGTAAGTAGTGGTATTTTGTTGTGTTTTAATTTGCAAGTCCCTAATGACATATGATGTTGATTATCTTTTCATGTGCTTATTTGCCATCTCTATATCTTCTTTGGTGTGGTGTCTGTCCAGATTTTTTTGGTCCATTTTTTGATTGGGTTGTTTGTTTTCTTATTGTTGAGTTTTAAGAGTTCTTTGTATATTTGGAATATAAGTCCTTTATCAAATGTGTGTTTTGGTAATATTTTCCCAAGTCTATGACTTGTCTTTTCATTCTCTTAATACTGTCTTTGGCAGAACAGAAGTTATAATTTTTAAATAAGTCCAAGTTATCAACCTTTTCTTTTATGGATTGTGGTTTTGTTGTTGTATCTAAAAAGCCATCACCCAATCTAAGGTCATCTAGGTTTTCTCTTTTGTTATCTTCTAGTCATTTTATAGTTTTGCATTTTACATTAAGGTCTGTGGATACATTTTGAGCTAATTTTTGTGAAAAGTGTGAAGTCCGTGTCTAAATTGTTTTGCAGGTGGATGTCAAGTTGTTCTCGCACCATTCATTGAAAAGACTGTTCTTTCTCCATTGAATTTCCTTTGCTCATTTGTCAAGTATCAGTTGACTATATTTGTGTATGTCTATTTAGGGTCTCTATTCCGTTCCACTGATATATTTGTCTGTCCTTTCACCAATAACACACCACCTTTATCACTGTAGCTTTATCGTAAGTCTTGAAATCAGGTAGTATTAGTCCTCTGATAGATATCTATATGTAGCTATAGTTATATTGATCAGATGCATTGCCTAGGCTACATCCCAGACCAGTTGAGTCAGAATCTCTGCTAGGACTTCAGTATATATTTTTAAAGCTTCCCTGGTAATACTGATACACAGGGCGAGTTAAAAACTGCCATACTCAAACCATAAACTTCTTGAAGGTGTAGTCCTGTTCGATGGTGTGTATGTCTCTGGTGGCTTGTACAAGATGCTTAAATAGTTATTGAATGAACAAATGATTAAAAGAACTGAGTGTGTTTATTCTGGAGAAGAGAAAATGTGCATGGCCTTGATAGATCACCATATACACATATCTGAAAGACTTTAATATGATTTGGCATTGAAGGATGTTTTCTGAGTGCTCTAGTAGCCAGAATTGGAAGGCACCTGGAAGCCAGAGAGGCACCTGGCTGAATATTAGGAAGCACTGTCTCATAGTGCTCGTTGCAGATGAGCTTTCTGTTCCTGCATATTCCAGCAGAGCCTATCTGTAAGAGCAAATGCTGCATGGGATGGGAAGTTGGGTAAGGTCATGTTATGATTATTGATGATTACTTTGAAAAACTATGTCCAAGACTGCGGACTCTTTTTGGTTCTCCTCTCATTCATAAGTTGAAGGACAAGGGTGTGGGCCCAAAAGAACATCCTAAAACTACTTTGAAGCTGAGTTCTCGTAGTGCAGCAGATCCCTCCAGTCTGTATTACTGACCGATTCTCTGTGTGGGCAAGGGGATCTTCAAGAAATTTCCTGTCTCCTCTACCAAATTTGAGACTTTGATAGTTGGAATAACACAAGTACTCAGGGTCTGGGAAAGGTGAAAAATACTTAACAGAAGAGCTCTTTCTGTCCTCCTGGAGTTCTTCCTCTACATCCTTCTGCAATTAGATTACTTTGGGCATATCAAATGGAGGTGTAGACATCTGTCAGGGAAAATTTCTCTCTAGCACACTTAAATTATTGATCAGACATAATGCTGGTTACCTGCTCTTTGCCAGGCTGTAGGGAGAGGGACATGGTAGTCAATACAAAGATGACTGACATGGCAGAGAAAAATAAAGCATAGGCTTAAGAGTCAGACCAAAGTTGGAATGACTCAGCCATTTACCAGCTGTGTGGTCCTGGGGAAGTCACTGCCCTCTCTCACTCATCACATCCTGTCTTTTACCGAGTTCGGCTGCTGCTTCTTCCAAGCTGTATGCTTAGAATATTCTTGTTTCTTCTCATCTCTTCTTCCAATATATTATTCTAAATCATTACCGTCTTCTTCTGCCTGGAGTTCTGAAAGAATCTACTGATTTGTCTTCTTATTTCCATAACTCTCCCCTCTGTTCTCCATTCAGCAGTCAGTGATTTTTAAAAAATATAGATTAGACCTTGTCATTCTGCTTAAAACCTTCCAAAGCTTTCCCATTGCTAAAGCCTAGAACAAATCCCAGACTCCTAGTTATGACCCACAAGAGACCCTGCATACTCTGACTCCTGACATCTCTCTCAAGAGCAAGACATAGAGGGGTAGTTGACGAGGTAATTTGACGTCCTACGGAGCATTTGGAAATGTGTGAAGGTGTTTATTATTGTTTCAATTATTGAGGGGCACTACTAGCATTTAGGGGGTCTGGGCCAGTGTTGGTAAATATTCTGTATTGTTCTGCTCAGGGCCCTTTACAATGCCTGATTCACAATATGTGTTTAAGAAATACTTATTGTACAAAACCATATTCTTCCTGGGACTCAGTTTTGACACATGTGAATTGGTAGTGTGTCTACTTCATAAGGTTGTGGTGAGACAGACATAAGATTTTGTAAAGTACCTGGTACACAACAGCACTTAATAAATGGTAGCTGCTGCTGAGTTTCTTTGCTTAGAAGCAGCTATAAGCATCCACCCAGTGTTCTCCCTAGGGCATTAGAATTAGCACCTGACACCTTTGTTCGAGGCGGTGGGTAGGCGCATTTCTTTCCTTGAAGCCTAATCTGATAGAATGCTAGGTTTGGTTTGAGTTGTCCTGGAGTCCAGACCCAGCTGGAGAAACTAAGGCACAGGGGAGCTCTGGTTCTCTTCCTTGACTCTGGGGCCCACCCAGGAAGCTCTGACAGTCCCTGGAAAGACTTGATTCACTGAGAAATTACCCCCTGCTGAAGACTAGGTTGGGGAGAATAGCTGAGAGGGTGGCAAGGTAGTAGTCTCCCCGCCTTCCCTCAGAGCCTCTTTGCAGAAAGGAGAAGCGCGGTTTTCTCCCGCCTCCTTCCCTCCCTTATTTCCCCGCCCCTTCTGCTTCGCCAACCCTGGAGCAGAGCTTTCGCTGCGCCCTGCGAGGGCGGGAGCGTGTTGCGCCCTGGAGCCAGAGCTGGGGCGGCCGAGCTGCTGGGAGCCCGGCCCCAGCTAAGTAGAGCCACCTGGGTGGAGCCCAGGGTGTTGCGCGGCCGGCCAGGCGTGAGGGAGGTGCGGCTCTGCTACAAAAACCGTAAGCAGAGATGCCGGGGCCATATCCCGCCGCCAGGTAATGCTGGCCCACCCTGGGGCGCGCTCAGCTGCGCGGTGCTGGGGCGGGGGGTGGGGGGGGTGGGGACGTCTCTGCTGGCTTCCGGGGAGTGGTGACGCGAGTCCGGTAGATTTAGGGTCTCTTCCTTTAAGAGACCCTAAGTGAGAGAAGGGGTTTAGGGTGGAACCCCCAGATGAGCCCACCCAGGCCTAGGCCATCCCTGGAATCAGAGCTCTGGCTAGGGAAGAGTGTGAAGGGGAAGCTGGTTTGGGGGGAACTTGCTCTGCCTCAGGAGCCTTGCCCCTTTGCAAGCACCCTTCTGCTTGGCGGCTAGGGTGATGCTTCCCTCAGCCTTGGATTAGCGGCTGGCCTTCTGGGACCATGGGGGCTTTTCTCTTGGGTGCTGGGGGGGGCATTGCATTATAAGTGACTTGTTAAGAGGTGGAGTAAACTGAGAGCTGTGAGACCTGGGGTGGGGTGGGGGGGCTGGTCCTGTTCAGGCAGCTTCTGTGGAGCCTCAGTTTCCTTATCTGTGCAATGAAGGGCTTGACATTTTGTTTGTGACTCTGGCATTTTCAGGCTGTCAAACTGCCTTTTGGACAGGTGAGTTGGTAAAAGCCCTAGAATGGACTGCAGAAATGTCCCCCTCAACACTGTAGGAGATAGGCAAACTTGGGAAACAGACCTTGGAGGCAAACTTGGGAAGAAGACCTTGGTACCCTGTCTTCCAGCCAGTCTTTTGAATGGCATCTTACTGGGCTGCTCAGGACCCAGTGGCTTCACAGACGAGGCAGAGGTTGAGAATGCTGATTATTTTAGTGTTGAGTGTAGGTATATTGGGTGTAGGGAGATGGGGTTGGGAAGAAGCAGATCAAGGTATATTAATGGTTTTTCTCCAAACTGGCCAATCGTTCGATACTTGGGCATAAAGCTGCTTTAAACTTGGCTGTCTTCTCTGGAGCTTCCTCCGTACTCCGTCAAGCTAATGACAGACCTTGAGGCTGTGTAATGTCTTAATCGCTATAATTCTTTCCTTTTTGATCATCTGAAACTAAGAAACACATGTCAGGCCTGATACTAACCTACCTTGATTATTTTGGACTGCCTTCCTCCCCCCAGTTGTTCTGTGACTCTGCCTCCTTATCATCTTCTCCCCACTTTTCTTTCTGCTTCCTACTCCTGAACATTTTTCCTGTCCTGCGCTCTACCACCTTTTCTCCCATCCCCACTTTCTCCATTCTTACTGCTCCCCTTTCTAATCCCTTTCCTCTCATGCTTCGCCTTTCTAATCCTTTCCCCTCCATGGCAAATTTTTCCTGATCACTATCTTATGTACCATCCCCATCCCTGTCCCTTCATATTCACACGAACTACTCTTTAATTTTTATTATGGACTTGACATTGTATATTTATTTGCTTATTTCTTTGCTTCTCTTACTAATCCATAAAGTTCATGAACACAGGGACTTTGTCCTGTTCAGCTAGATTAGTATTGGTACACTGTAGATGCTAAATAAGTGTTTGTGGAATGACTGAATATGTGTGTGTGTGTGTGTGTGTGTGTGTGAGAGAGAGAGAGAGAGAGAGAGAGAGAGAGAGAGATTGATTAATGTAGCTGCTGAAGGAGGAGATCATTCCAGGTGAGAGGAGGGAGTACAAGCAAAGGAGTAGAGGGAGAAGAGAGAATGAGAGGATGGCTTTTGATGGGAGAAGGGTCACCTCCTTCATTGTAACTGGGTGGTACAGTGCAGGGAAGCATACAGATTTAGGAGTGGGAAGATAGAGTTCTTTTGCAAAGATTTCTGTTTTCTCATTGAAATTTGGCTCATTGGCTAAGGGAAGGGGTGAATGAGAAGCCCAGTTGATGCTCATTTGAGGCAAGGTAATCATAAGTAGGGAGAGCCCATAATTTTGAAGCTGAAACAGTCAACCAGGTAATGTTCTCTAGGATACTCAGCTCTTTCAGTATAGAGACAGTTTGGAGAGAGTTGAGCTCAACCATCCCAAAGCTGGGATTTTGTCAATTGAATTTTGGAAAGGGAGAGAAGGCAAGGGGGTTGATTGTTCTTGTTTTTGTTTTTTATTAGATTTACCTTGCCTCAAATGAGCATCAACTGGGCTTCTCATTCACCCCCTCCCTTAGCCAATGAGCCAATAGTTTATTGTTCGTAGTTATGAACATGGGTGTACAGATAGCTCTTACAGACCCTGCTTTCAATATTTTGGGGTATATACCCCAGAAGTAGAACTGCTGGATCATATGGTAATTCTGTAATATTTTTAATTTTTTGAGGAACTGTTTGCTCTACTGTTTTCCATAGTGGCTGTACCATCTTATATTTCTACCAGTAATTCATAAGGGTTCCAGTTTCTCCACATCCTCACCAACACTTGTTGTTTTCTGGGGTTTTTTGATAGTAACCATCCTAAGGGTATAAGGTGGTGTCTCGTAGTTTTGGCTTGCATTTCCCTAAATATTAGTGATGTTGAGAATCTTTTTTTGTGCTTGTTGGCCATTCATGTATCTTCTTTGGAGAAATGTCTATCCAAATCCTTAGCCCATATTTGAATTGGGTTGTTTGTTTTTTTTGTTGTTGAATTTTAGAGGGTTCATTTTTTTTTTTTTTTTTTTGGCGGTACGCGGGCCTCTCACTGTTGTGGCCTCTCCTGTTGCGGAGCACAGGCTCCAGACGTGCAGGACAAAGCTCACGGGCCCAGCCGCTCCGCGGCATGTGGGATCTTCCTGGACCGGGGCATGAACCCGTGTCCCCTGCATTGGCAGGCAGACTCTCAACCACTGTGCCACCAGGGAAGCCCAGGTTGATGGTTTTTGATGTTTAAGCGATTTTGTTGGACTATGTTTAGGGAAAAAAGAAAGTGATTGTAGTGGGGACTAACCGATAGTGGATTGGAGCTCAAAAGAGAGTCTGGGAATTGTAGTGGAAGTTCTTGAACAAGTGAGCTACATGGATAGGAAGTTGTGTTTGGAGTATATATGATTCTCTCTAGATATTGGAGTCAATGAACATTTTGAGGATAAGGTCCAGGGTGTGATCATGGGAGTATTGGTTAACTTGGACTATAGGTCAGCAAATGAAATAGCCAGAGTATTGGAAGGGTTATCATTGTGGCTGTTGAATCACCTAGAATGTTAACTGGAAGGGTACAGAAGAACACTGATCTAGGGACCTTTGAGTGGAGTGTCCAGGAAGTAGGTATTAGGCAGCAAGGGAGTGTGATAGCAGCCAGTGGAGGCTACTCAAAGGAACAGAAGTTTTACAAGAGGAAGAAAAAGGAGTGGTTTGGAAATGGCACTGAAAATTAAGGACCACACTGATAGGTTGGATGTAAGAGAGAAAACAGCCTTCAGTTGAGAGAGCTGCTAGAGAAGTCTCTTTCTCAGGAGATAACCAAATTTCTTTTAAGGCAAAGAGGCAAGGGGAATGAGCCCATGACAAATGGGAAGTTCCGGAGGAAATAGTGGGAGGGATCCAGAGTCAGGAAAGGGTTGAGGAATTTGGTCAGATTAGAGGACATACAGGAAAGGTTGGGTTTGAGAGTTTGGGTGGTCAAGGCTGTCTGAAGTAAATGGACACTGGAAGCTTGATTAAATTAGTTGTGATTCTCTTTTAAAGGAGAGAGGTCAGTCTATTTTCATTCTTTTGTTCCTAATACTTCCAAGAGAATATGTTCCTTTGAGGCAGCGTGTGGCAGTGTGGGAAATCATAGGATATGTTCAGGCAGATTGACTGGAAGATCATCTATCTAGGAGAGCAGAATAGATTCCAGTGTTTCTTGGGAGGTTAAACTAGATCACCTTATTGGTTCCTTCAGCTCTCAGATTGTATGAGCCTCAGGTTTTAGTGATTATTTTCTCATTTCAGGCCATCCGTGGGGAGGGCTGGAGGTTTGAAGCTTAAATTTGAATTTTTCCCTTAACTATTGGGAATAGCTCAATGGGGGATACAGGTCAGGAATTTCCCAAGATGGTAGGAGGAGGATTATAAGACATTTGGTGCTGGTTTCTGTGAGTGACTCTAGTGACTATCTGCAGGGGTGATAGGGGTGAGGAAGATGTGTAGTATTATTGGTAGGGGGAGGAGAGGGTGAAGGTATAGGGTCAACATAAGTTAATTTAAGTCTCTGACTCCAAATCTCTCTGCCTTTTCCATTTCACTTTGCTGCCTCTCATACCTCTCCAATTGTAGGAAGTTTTCCAGGTATTCTGTTTCATTGAGTGATCTTAGCTAAGTTGCATACCCTTATGGGTTTCATGTTAGAACTATGAAATAAAGATTTGGAACTAGCTGATTTTTCAAGATCCTTCCAACTCCTGTGTTTTTCTTCTCTAAACCAGGCTGCCTTTTAGTCAGTGAACCGTTACTAATTACCTAGTTGTGCCAGGTCTGTGCTGGGTGGGACTCGGGGACATAGACATGAATCAGACTTAGTTTTGTCCCTTGACTTGTTCATGGTCTGGTGAGGTTGATATCATGAAATATGGAACCTGCTGCATAGAATTATGTATAAAATGCTATTAAATTTGGGGCAAGGTAGAAATAGGAGGGCTGTGTGAAGGTTTTGTAGAGGAAGTGAATCAAGCGGGGTCTTGAAGAATGAGTAGGAGTTTTCTTGGCAGACAAGTTGGGACATTTTAGGCAGAGAGAACAGTGTGGGCAAAGGCAGTAGCCTGAAAGCAGATTGGGTTGGAATGACAAGTTTAGAGATAGAAGAGATGAAACTGGATAGATGAGTGGGGGATGAGAACAGGTATTTTTTGAACATCTATTTTGTGTCAGGCAGCATGCTAGGAGCTTTTATATATGCTTTTCAATTCTCATGATAGCTCTGTAAAATAGACAATCCTATTTGTATTTTAAAAAAGAGGAAACTGAGGGTCAAAAATTAAAGTAGCTTTCCTAACAGCTCAGAAAGAGCTTCCAGTTTTCCTCCCTGCTACCTTAGCAGTTGCTTTCTTGTTGCTAAACCACTGCGAGTGGCTGGAGGCTGCACAGCGGGAATGTCTTTGACTTGTCAGAAGGACATCCCTCAGCAAATTCAAGACTGTAGCATTCCAGGCTTCTGCCAAAGAAAACCTCCTGGCACAATTTAATTAAAGATCAGATTCTCATAACCAGGTGTCAAGGGCATGCAGTACTCCCCAGTCTTGGGTGGAGTGTTGAGCATGCCAGTCTTAGCAGCTCTGAGTTGTTGGAACTGAGAAATGTGATTAATACATGAGATAGGTTTTATTTCTTTTTTCCTTCCGCATCTTCATTTAAATAATGGCCTGAGGTAATATTAAAGGTTATCTAGTCCATTCCTTTGCCTCTAGAGTGAACAGTGAGGTATGGTATGGTGGAAAGAGAGGTGATTCTGCAGTCACACAGACTTCATTTCAGGTTCCTGCCTCTGCTCTCCACTAGCTGTGTGACCCTGGGTGGCTGGCAGCATCTCTGAGATTTTGCTTCTTCTGATTTGTTCACTCTTTTATCCCCAGCGCCTAACACAGTCTGGCAAACAGTAGGTGATGAATAAATATTTACATGAATGAATGAGAAAAATAATACCAACCAAATAGATTTCCAGGTTTTCTTGTACACTCCATTAATGTTAGTGGTTATTGAAATATCAGCCCCAGGTGATGGCTGAAACCCTATTTGTAAAGATGGTTAGTCCAGAAGGTTCAATGGGGATACTCTTAAAAGAATTTTAGCAACTTTGTTAGTCAATTTAGAGAACTCTCCTAAATTCCAAGTCCCATTGTGTGAGCTCAAGGCACCACAGAGTCGTCAGTGCAGATGGATAGCAGCTGGTCCCCTCCTCCAGGGAACACTTCTTTTCTCATTGTCATCCCTCAGCCTTTTTTAATCAACAGCGTCATCTTTTATTTTTAACATGGGACATTCATTGTACAGATCTAGAACTGCTTAGAAAGGACCATTTTTCTGACTAGCGCTGTATGTATTGCAGAAAATGAAAGGTCCTCTGTGATTGCTGTGTCCTACTTTTTCACCTTCATGTTGCGTTCTACCACACTGTACTCTCACACATGTTATTCCTATGATCTGGGATATATTTGCCTTCGTCGTTCTCTGTCAAAATCATTCATTTTATTGTCTGTTTTCCTTGGTCAAGGTAATATACCAATGCCTGGGCCTATCCCAGACCAATTAAAATAAGAGTTAAAGCAGTGGTATTCCCCCCACACCCCTGCCGCCCCCGCTTTTTAATTAGGAAAATCTGAAACATACAGCAAAGTTGAAAGAATTTTATAGTGAATACCTGTGTAATCGCCATGTAGATTCTTCTACCATTAACATTTTCATGTTAACTTGCTTTATCACATCCATTATATATTGACATGTATATTATATTACATCCCTATGTTCATCCACTAATGTATCTTTTTAAAAATGCATTTCAAAGTAAATTGCAGATATTAGTATACTTCCTCTCTTAAGTACTTCATCTGGTGTTTTAAAATGCTCCTAGGGAATTCTAATAGTCCAGAGTCAAAGACCACTAGTCTGACCTATTTATTCTTTAAGCCCCTACTCTTTTTTTTTTTTTTTTGGCTGCACTGCGCAGCATGTGGGATCTTAGTTTCCCGACCAGGGATGGAACCCATGCCCCCTGCAGTGGAAGTGTGGAGTCCTAACCACTGGATCACCAGGGCATTCTCCTAAGCCCCTACTCTTAACACCACTTCTTCTGAGAAGCCTCACTGATGACCTCAGTTTAATATAGTCTTTCCTTTCTGTTTCTTCTGACATTTTACTGCTTGTACTATTCTACAGCACTGTTCACAATTGGCCTGACATTGTGGTTTTCTAGGTCCTGTCTGTTTTGCTTACTAGACAGTGAGAACCTCTAGAGTCGGGAACATATTCATTTATTTATCTCTATATCCCTGGTTTCTGGCATAGCACCTTACAAGTAAGTACTCATTAAAAATTATTTGAATTGTACTTGAATGAAGAGCCTGCAACTGCAGTAAAAGGTGTACATAACTTTCACATGGCTGATTTGAGGACCAAGAAATTATTTATCTTCTCTGTTGCTTGCTCATGGCAGACATTTAGTAAATATCAATCTTAAGTCCAGCCCAAACATGTTTATATATTTCTATATTTGCCATTGGCTAGATTTGACGGATCTAAATGTAAATCAGAAGTAGCATAGTTTAGGTCAGAATAGGTACAGCGGGGTGAGAATTACCTCAAGTATAGTTGGAAAATCCTTTGGCAGAGAGTCAGAAGACTTGAGTTCCAGTCCCCACCTTTAAATTTCTGTGTGATCTTTGGCAATTTCTTTCTGCTTTTTGGACCTCCGTATTCCTGTTACGTGAGGGGGTCAGATTAGATGACCTCTAAGGTTGCTTCTGGCTTTGATGTTATGTGTATCTTAAAATCTTTGATTATCTTGGCTGTGACTTATACTTGTGGCTGTGGAATCCAGATGTGGTAAAGTAGAAAGAAGTAATTGTTGGTGAACATACTCCTCTGAATCCCTGACTGGTTTTGTTCAGTATGTAAAGTACCTTGTACATACTGGCTACTTGAAAAGTGTTTTCTTTCCCTTTTTTCTACTCTAGCACTGTATCTTTATGCTTTTTATAGAAAAAGAAACATAAATCACTTCCCCTCCTTGGTTGCCTCTTGACTAGTGTCTGTCTAGAGACTGACTGCTCAGGAGGAAACAACAGTTTGCAGCTCATAGGTGAAGAGAGTTCTATTAGGACTATAGCTAGTAAATAACAGAACCAGAACTTAAACTTGTCTGATTTTAACTCCAGTCATCTTTTTACTATATCGCCCTGCCAGTGGCCCTTTTGAAACCTCACAGTGATCCTACATTTATTATAGAGTCATTCAGTTGATTAATAATTAGTACTTCAGTATAATTAGTTGCTTATAAATTAGTACTTCAGTATAATTAGTTGCTTATAAATGAGCCTCTGGGGCATTGGTAACACATGGTCAATCTGTCTTTCTCTCTGTTATATCAGTCTGTCATCTAGGATAGATAAAGGTTAGTAAAGATTTTAAGATACACATAACATCAAAGCCAGAAGCAACCTTAGAGGTCATCTAATCTGACCCCCTCACGTAACAGGAGTATGGAGGTCCAAAAAGCAGAAAGAAATTGCCAAAGATCACACAGAAATTTAAAGGTGGGGACTGGAACTCAAGTCTTCTGACTTTCTGCCAAAGGATTTTCCAACTATACTTGAGGTAATTCTCACCCCGCTGTACCTATCCTGACCTAAACTATGTTACTTCTGATTTACATTTAGATCCGTCAAATCTAGCCAATGGCAAATATAGAAATATATAAACATGTTTGGGCTGGACTTAAGATTGAGGAACTTTCATTCTAAATGTTGGCCTCGGGCTTAGCTTTATTCTGCAGCTTGTCAGAAGGCATTGGCTTGTCATCCTTCCAAATCTTTGACCAGCAGAGATTGCTAGAAGATTTAATATATATTTGGTCATGTTATTCAAGAGCTGAGTGTATTTCTTGCAAATCAAAACTACAATGAGGTAACATCACACGGGTCAGAATGGCCATCATCAAAAAATCTACAAACAATAAATGCCAGAGAGGGTGTGGAGAAAAGGGAACCTTCCTACACTGTTGGTGGGAATGTAAATTGGTACAGCCACTATGGAAAACAGTATGGAGGTTCCTTAAAAAACTAAAAATAGAACTACCATACGACCCAGCAATCCTACTCCTGGGCATCCGGAGAATACTGTAATTCAAAAAAAGATACATGCACCCCAATGTTCGTTGCAGCACTATTTACAATAACCTGGACATGGATGCAACCTAAATGTCCATCAACAGAGGAATGGATAAAGAAGATGTGGTACATACATACAATGGAATATTACTCAGCCATAAAAAAGAACAAAATAATGCCATCTGCAGCAACATGGATGGACCTAGAGATTGTCATACTGAGTGAAGTAAGTCAGACACAGAGACAAATATCGCTTATATGTGGAATCTAAAAAAAAAAGGGTACAAATGAATCTTATTTACAAAACAGAAGTAGAGTCACAGATGTAGACAACAAACTTACCAGGGGATAAGGGTGGGGACAGATAAACTGGGAGATTGGGACTAACACATACACACTACTGTATGTAAAGTAGATAACTAATAAGAACCTGCTGTATAGCACGGGGAACTCTACTCAATACTCTGTAATGGCCTATATGGGAAAATAATCTTTAAAAAACAGTGGATATATGTATTTGTATAACTGATCACTTTGCTATATACCTGAAACTAACACAACATTGTAAATCAACTATACTCCAATAAAAATTTTAAAAAAAAGAATTCTTTTTCCTATCAGGATTGAAATTTTGGACTCGTTTCCCTATAAACAAAGTTTAGAATAGTGTATGTTTTAAAATGTGCTAATTATTGTGCTAGGTATAGATGGACAAAATGACCTCTGAGTGGATCTATGAAGTGTAAAGAGAGTAAAGACTTGTGCAGAAGCCATAGGAAAGGACTGGATGGAGGGCTGCAGAGAAACTGGAAAGTAGTGTAAAAATATTAAGTCCAAGTAAGTTCAAAGGAAAGGTTCAAGAAGGCACAAACTTGTGTTCTGTGAGTATAGTTGAAAGTACTGGCAATGTTTAGCACTGAGAAAATAGATTTTGGGCAGTGGAGGGAGTCTTGAGAGATGATTTCAGGTACGTAAAGTTCTGAAGAGGCAATAGACTTTCACTGAGTAGCCCTCATATAGGATTTAGGAATAATAGATGGAAGTAGTGTTTGTTCATTTGTTGTTCTTTTATTTATTCATTTGCTTGTTCATTTGTTCAACAAATCTTTACTGATTACCTGTTCTGTGCCAGGCCTGGTGTTGGGGATTGCGATGACTGAACTTTGTTCTTGAGGAGTTCATAGTCTTAAGTCTGGCAGGGAAGGGAAGTGCAGGGAGAGGCAAATGTGTAAACAAATAATTGCAATTCAGTGTGAGAAGATAAAACAATATAAGTGAGGGCTTCCCTGGTGGCGCAGTGGTTGAGAGTCCGCCTGCCGATGCAGGGGACACGGGTCCGTGCCCCGGTCCGGGAAGATCCCACATGCCGCGGAGCAGCTGGGCCCGTGAGCCATGGCCGCTGAGCCTGTGCATCCGGAGCCTGTGCTTCGCAACAGGAGAGGCCACAACAGTGAGAGGCCCACGTACTGCAAAAAGAAAAAAGCAATATAAGTGAGAGCTCTCTAAATGAGGTCACCAAAGATAGAATAGGCTGACTTGTGAGACTGTAGATTTCCTATCACTGGAGGTTTTCAAGCACAGGCTAGATGACCTGGGCTGGAATGTGGTACAGAGTATTCAAACATTGTATTCCAACAACAGATTTTAGGTTTTAATAATTTAGAATTTTTTTTGAAATTGGCGATCTACCACCTAGAGTTCTCCAAACACAGTGGAAGAACTGAGAAATGAAGAAAAGCCTTATCAGAAAGGTTGATGAAGCCTTTCTTTTTTTTTTTTGCAGTGTGCGGGCCTCTCACTGCTGTGGCCTCTCCCATTGTGGAGCACAGGCTCCGGACGCGCAGGCCCAGCGGCCATGGCTCATGGGCCCAGCCGCTCCGCGGCATGTGGAATCCTCCCAGACCGGGGCACAAACCCGTGTCCCCTGCATTGGCAGGCGGACTCTCAACCACTGCGCCACCAGGGAAGCCCTGATGAAGCCTTTCTTGGTGAAATTCTGGGCTGTCATCCTGGAAAGGAGTAATATTCAATGAAGCTTTTGGCTGAAGGACCTAAGAGGCAAGGAAGGGCCTGCTTAGGGTATCAGGTGGCTGCAGGGAGTGTAATTTTGGAACTGGCAGTCTGGAGTGGGAAGGTACTCTTGAGAACTGGGCCAGTAGAAATTCTCTTTGGGGGAGCTGAGGGACTTGAGTTGGGGCTGGGAGGGAAAGCAAAGACAAATCTGCAAAATGAAACTGGAAGAAATGGATAAAAAGCACACCACCCAGAGAGTTACTCTAGATTAACAAGATTGTCCTTGCTTACTTGATTTCTTTTGTTCAGAAAGAGAAGTGAGGAGCAGTGGGTTTGTCAGAGGTAGGTCAGGATGAATTATATAAACAGATGAAGTTTAAATTTGATCTTAAAAGATGAGTAAGATTTTCATCAGTCAGAGGAGGGAGAAATCACTGACAAGAAGCATTGGGGATGGGGGGTGTAGGGCAAGAGGAGGGTAAGAGACTACTTGGCAAATTCAGGAGAACAGAGACTTCTGAAGTGTGGTTTGAATGCAAGCTGTGTGTCCAGGTACAATGGCTTAGTTTGTGAGGCAGTTCAATATCAAAGATTGCAAAGGACCTTAAAATTTCGTCTGTACTGAATTCCTTAAAGGCAAGGTATATAACTATGTCAAACTTTTGATTAATAGAAATATTTATTGAATCCACTGTTGAGTTAGATACTATACTAGGCTCTTTTGGATTACAAAGGTGACAAAATCGTGCCTGACCTTTGGGTTACATTCTTCTGGTGAAGATAATTAAAACATAGTAAAAATAAATGTGATAACCTGGAAATATACCCATTGCCTTTGGAGTGTGGAGGAGGGGACCTTAACTTCTTGAAGGTGAGAACATTTCAAAAGGGCTTCATAGGAGAAATAGCAGTTGAGGGGCTTCCCTGGTGGCACAGTGGTTGAGAGTCCGCCTGCCGATGCAGGGGATGCTGGTTCGTGCCCTGGTCCAGGAGGATCCCACATGCCGCGGAGCAGCTGGGCCCGTGAGCCATGGCCGCTGGGCCTGCGCGTCTGGAGCCTGTGCTCCGCAACGGGAGAGGCCACAACAGTGAGAGGCCCGTGTACGGCAAAAAAAAAAAAAAAAAAAAAAAAATAGCAGTTGAAGGATGAGTGAATTTGAGGATAGGGAAATTGGCATTCTAAGCAGAGGGAACAGCATGTGTACAGGACTGAAAGTGTGAAAGCTACAGTATACTTGAAGAAGTTGGGTGTGGCTAGAGTATAAGGGGAATTAGAGGGAGTGGTAGTGGTGGGAAATGAAGCTGATGGTGGAATGGGTTAAACAATGGGAGGGCCTTTAAAAGCAAGCTAAGGAACTTTCGCTTTTATTCTGGGATGTCACTGAAGGGTTTTAAGTAGAGGTATGAGTATTTTAAGATCACTGATGGCGTGTGGAGAAAGGATTGAGGGAAAAAAATGGATGCAAGCGATCATTTAGCTCTGCATTTATTAGAAAATGTTAAGACTCCTATAGATTTTGTCCATAGCATTTAAGTAGTTAACTTCTAAAGCAGTGGTATTCAATTCTGGCAGGCACTGGGATCACTAAGTTTTAAAATTATAAATTTTGGGCTTAACCCAGCCGTACTAAATCAGAATTTATGAGGGTCATACAAGGACATCTATATTTCTGAAAAGTTTTGGTGATTATTACACTGTTTTGTTTTTGTTTTTTTTTGATGATTAGAAACTTCAGTCTAAAAAGCACTGTTGTATTTGACTCTAAGGAGCTTACATTCTAAATAGTCATGGTTAAAGATATAATTTCCAGGGGCTTCCCTGGTGGTGCAGTGGTTGAGAGTCCGCCTGCCTATGCAGGGGACACGGGTTCGTGCCCCGGTCCGGGAATATCCCACATGCTGCAGAGCAGCTAGGCCCGTGAGCCATGGCCACTGAGCCTGCGCGTCTGGAGCCTGTGCTCCGCAACGGGAGAGGCCACAACAGTGAGAGGCCCGCGTACCGAGAAAAAAAAAAAAAGAAAGATATAATTTCCAGTGTAGCATGAAGAATAATGAGAAACTTTATTAACTCTGGATATATTCATATTTATCTATTGTCAAGCACACTTATTTAAGGTAATAACATCTATCTTCACTAAAACTACTGGTTCCATCTGATAGGGATTTTTTTCCTTTTCTTTTAGATTTTATTCCTTCTGTTTCCCAGAAGCACTGGAAATTGCCTGTAAATTCAGCACCATATAGGACAAGATGGTTAATGCATTGATCATCATATATTTAGAACAAGGTCAAATTTTAGAGGAAGGAGATACTGGAGAGATGATAAAGGCCAGGGATCAGCAAACTTTTCTTGTAAATGACCAGATAGTAAATATTGTAGGTTTGTGAACAACCTAAATATTTTAGGCCTGTTGCAACTACGTAGTATTGCCATTAGAATGTGAAAGAAGCCATAGACAATATGTAAGTGAATGGATGTGGCTGTGTTCCAGTAAAACTGTTTACAAAACCAGCAGCTTTACTGACCATTGGTATAGTGATACAATTCCTACCAGAGAAGGAATGATTTTCCTAAGGTAACAAAATTAGAGCTTGGCAGAGAACTCACTATGTGGAATACTGTTGGCAGTTTTATTTAATCTTCATGTGAATGACTGAATGGAACCCAAGTGGTTAAGGAATTTCTCTAAAGCTTGTTAAGTAGCACAGGGATTCATTCTCAGTTTAACTGGGCCAAATTTCTGCCTTTTAAATCACATCATGGTGGCTTTTTGTGCTCTCCGATGCCTTAGATAGGAGAATGAAGAGAAAAGCAAGAACCTTGTGAATTTTCAGCAGTGCTTGGCACAGAGTAGGTATTACATCTTTGAGTATGGTGGACTGAATAAGATAGCAGTAGTCATGGTATGCAGTGGAAGGGCTTGAGGTGGGTCCTGGAGGAAGGGTTGTAAAATTTGGATTCCTTTAAAATTTTCAATACCTATTTCCTTTTGCTCAAAAAATAATAAAAGAGTTATGTTCTTCTTTCTGATTCCAGTAGCTGCTGCTGGTGCTGACAATGTCGAATAACGGCCTAGATATTCAAGACAAACCCCCAGCCCCTCCGATGAGAAATACCAGCACTATGATTGGAGCTGGCAGCAAAGATGCTGGAACCCTAAACCACGGTTCCAAACCTCTGCCTCCAAACCCAGAGGAGAAGAAAAAGAAGGACCGATTTTACCGAGCCATCTTACCTGGTGATAAAAGTACAGTATTTCATTTCTTTCTCATCATTTGTATACTTAAAATTTTTTTTGGTAACCTGAATATAATATTTGTCCCTTCCTTGATTTAATTTTCCTTTAATTCCTCTTTTTCTCATTAAATATTTTCCTTATTCCTTATCTTCTTTTCCTGAAATGACTGTGAAGTCAAATGGAAAATAGACCCATTATTATACTCTATTAACTATATCTGACCAAAATTCTAGGAAAATAATTATGCTCTTGCCAGATTTTGGGCAATCTGAAGCCATATATTTACTTTTTTTTTTTTTTCTTTCATTTTAACATCTTTATTGGAGTATAATTGCTTTACAATGGTATGTTAGTTTCAGCTTCACAACAAAATGAATCAGTTATATCTATACATATGTTCCCATATCTCTTCCCACTTGCGTCTCCCTCCCTCCCACCCTCCCTATCCCACCCCTCCAGGCGGTCACAAAGCACCGAGCTGATCTCCCTGGCTATGCGGCTGCTTCCCACTAGCTATCTACCTTACGTTTGGTAGTGTATATATGTCCATGCCTCTCTCTCGCTTTGTCACCGTTTACCCTTCCCCCTCCCCATAGCCTCAAGTCCATTCTCTAGTAGGTCTGTGTCTTTATTCCTGTTTCACCCCTAGGTTTTTCATGACATTTTTTTTTTTAAATTCCATATATATGTGTTAGCATACGGTATTTGTCTTTCTCTTTCTGACTTACTTCACTCTGTATGACAGACTCTAGGTCTATCCACCTCATTAAAAATAGCTCAATTTCGTTTCTTTTTATGGCTGAGTAATATTCCATTGTATATATGTGCCACATCTTCTTTATCCATTCATCCGATGATGGACACTTAGGTTGTTTCCATCTCTGGGCTATTGTAAATAGAGCTGCAATGAACATTTTGGTACATGACTCTTTTTGAATTATGGTTTTCTCAGGGTATATGCCCAGTAGTGGGATTGCTGGGTCATATGGTAGTTCTATTTGTAGTTTTTTTAAGGAACCTCCATACTGTTCTCCACAGTGGCTGTATCAATTTACATTCCCACCAACAGTGTAAGAGGGTTCCCTTTTCTCCACACCCTCTCCAGCATTTATTGTTTCTAGATTTTTTGATGATGGCCATTCTGACTGGTGTGAGATGATATCTCATTGTAGTTTTGATTTGCATTTCTCTAATGATTAGTGATGTTGAGCATTCTTTCATGTGTTTGTTGGCAGTCTGTATATCTTCTTTGGAGAAATGTCTATTTAGGTCTTCTGCCCATTTTTGGATTGGGTTGTTTGTTTTTTTGTTATTAAGCTGCATGAGCTGCTTATAAATTTTGGAGATTAATCCTTTGTCAGTTGCTTCATTTGCAAATATTTTCTCCCATTCTGAGGGTTGTCTTTTGGTCTTCTTTATGGTTTCCTTTGCTGCACAAAAGCTTTTAAGTTTCATTAGGTCCCATTTGTTTACTTTCGTTTTTATTTCCATTTCTCTAGGAGGTGGGTCAAAAAGGATCTTGCTGTGATTTATGTCATAGAGTGTCCAGCCTATGTTTTCCTCTAAGAGTTTGATAGTTTCTGGCCTTACATTTAGGTCTTTAATCCATTTTGAGCTTCTTTTTGTGTATGGTGTTAGGGAGTGATCTAATCTCATACTTTTACATGTAGCTGTCCAGTTTTCCCAGCACCACTTATTGAATAGGCTGTCTTTTCTCCACTGTATATTCCTGCCTCCTTTGTCAAAGATAAGGTGACCATATCTGCATGGGTTTATCTCTGGGCTTTCTATCCTGTTCCATTTATCTATATTTCTGTTTTTGTGCCAGTACCATACTGTCTTGATTACTGTAGCTTTGTAGTATAGTCTGAAGTCAGGAAGCCTGATTCCTCCAGCTCCGTTTTTCGTTCTCAAGATTGCTTTGGCTCTTCGGGGTCTTTTGTGTTTCCATACAAATTGTGAAATTTTTTGTTCTAGTTCTGTGAAAAATGCCAGTGGTAGTTTGATAGGGATTGCATTGAATCTGTAGATTGCTTTGGGTAGTAGAGTCATTTTCACAATGTTGATTCTTCCAATCCAAGAACATGGTATATCTCTCCATCTATTTGTATCATCTTTAATTTCTTTCATCCGTGTCTTATAATTTTCTGCATACAGGTCTTTTGTCTCCTTAGGTAGGTTTATTCCTAGATATTTTATTCTTTTTGTTGCAATGGTAAATGGGAGTGTTTTCTTGATTTCACTTTCAGATTTTTCATCCTTAGTGTATAGGAATGCCAGAGATTTCTGTGCATTAATTTTGTATCCTGCTACTTTACCAAATTCATAGATTAGCTCTAGTAGTTTTCTGGTAGCATCTTTAGGATTCTCTATGTATAGTATCATGTCATCTGCAAAGAGTGACAGCTTTACTTCTTCTTTTCCGATTTGGATTCCTTTTATTTCCTTTTGTTCTCTGATTGCTGTGGCTAAAACTTCCAAAACTATGTTGAATAAGAGTGGTGAGAGTGGGCAACCTTGTCTTGTTCCTGATCTTAGTGGAAATGCTTTCAGTTTTTCACCATTGAGGACGATGTTTGCTGTGGGTTTGTCATATATGGCCTTTATTATGTTGAGGAAAGTTCCCTCTATGCCTACTTTCTGCAGGGTTTTTATCATAAATGGGTGTTGAATTTTGTCAAAAGCTTTCTCTGCATCTATTGAGATGATCATATGGTTTTTCTCCTTCAATTTGTTAATATGGTGTATGACGTTGATTGATTTGCGTATATTGAAGAATCCTTGCATTCCTGGAATAAACCCCACTTGATCATGGTGTATGATCCGTTTAATGTGCTGTTGGATTGTTTGCTAGTATTTTGTTGAGGATTTTTGCATCTATGTTCATCAGTGATATTGGCCTGTAGTTTTCTTTCTTTGTGACATCCTTGTCTGGTTTTGGTATCAGGGTGATGGTGGCCTTGTAGAATGAGTTGGGGAGTGTTCCTCCCTCTGCTATATTTTGAAAGAGTTTGAGAAGGATAGGTGATAGCTCTTCTCTAAATGTTTGATAGAATTCGCCTGTGAAGCCATCTGGTCCTGGGCTTTTGCTTGTTGGAAGATTTTTAATCACAGTTTCAATTTCAGTGCTTGTGATTGGTCTGTTCATATTTTCTATTTCTTCCTGATTCAGTCTTGGCAGGTTCTGCCTTTCTAAGAAATTGTCCATTTCTTCCAGGTTGTCCATTTTATTGGCATAGAGTTGCTTGTAGTAATCTCTCATGATCTTTTGTATTTCTGCAGTGTCAGTTGTTACTTCTCCTTTTTCATTTCTAATTCTATTGATTTGAGTCTTCTCTCTTTTTTTCTTGATGAGTCTGGCTAATGGTTTATCAATTTTGTTTATCCTTTCAAAGAACCAGCTTTTAGTTTTATTGATCTTTGCTATCATTTCCTTCATTTCTTTTTCATTTATTTCTGATCTGATTTTTATGATTTCTTTCCTTCTGCTAACTTAGGGGTTTTTTTGTTCTTCTTTCTCTAATTGCTTTTAGGTGCAAGGTTAGGTTGTTTATTCGAGATGTTTCCTGTTTCTTAAGGTAGGATTCTATTGCTATAAACTTCCCTCTTAGAACTGCTTTTGCTACATCCCATAGATTTGAGTCGTTGTGTCTCCATTGTCATTTGTTTCTAGGTATTTTTTGATTTCCTCTTTGATTTCTTCAGTGATCACTTCGTTATTAAGTTGTGTATTGTTTAGCCTCCATGTGTTTGTATTTTTTACAGATCTTTTCCTGTAATTGATATCTAGTCTCATAGCGTTGTGGTCGGAAAAGATATTTGATACAATTTCAATTTTCTTAAATATACCAAGGCTTGATTTGTGACCCAAGATATGATCTATCCTGGAGAATGTTCCATGAGCACTTGAGAAAAATGTGTATTCTGTTGTTTTTGGATGGAATGTCCTATAAATATCAATTAAGTCCATCTCGTTTAATGTATCATTTAAAGCTTGTGTTTCCTTATTTATTTTCATTTTGGATGATCTGTCCATTGGTGAAAGTGGGGTGTTAAAGTCCCCTACTATGAATGTGTTACTGTCAATTTCCCCTTTTATGGCCGTCAGTATTTGCCTTATGTATTGAGGTGCTCCTATGTTGGGTGCATAAATATTTACAATTGTTATATCTTCTTCTTGGATCGATCCCTTGATCATTATGTAGTGTCCTTCTTTGTCTCTTCTAATAGTCTTTGTTTTAAAGTCTGTTTTGTCTGATATGAGAATTGCTACTCCAGCTTCCTTTTGGTTTCCATTTGCATGAAATACCTTTTTCCATCCCCTTACTTTCAGTCTGTATGTGTCTCTAGGTCTGAAGTGGGTCTCTTGTAGACAGCAAATATATGCGTCTTGTTTTTGTATCCATTCAGCCAATCTGTGTCTTTTGGTGGGAGCATTTAGTCCATTTACATTTAAGGTAATTATCGATATGTGTGTTCCCATTCCCATTTTCTTAATTGTTTTGGGTTCGTTATTGTAGGTCTTTTCCTTCTTTTGTGTTTCTTGCCTAGAGAAGTTCCTTTAGCAGTTGTTGTAGAGCTGGTTTGGTGGTGCTGAACTCTCTCAGCTTTTGCTTGTCTGTAAAGGTTTTAATTTCTCCATCAAATCTGAATGAGATCCTTGCTGGGTAGAGTAATCTTGGTTGCAGGTTTTTCTCCTTCAACACTTTCAATATGTCCTGCCACTCCCTTCTGGCTTGCAGAGTTTCTGCTGAAAGATCAGCTGTTAACCTTATGGGGATTCCCTTGTGTGTTATTTGTTGTTTTTCCCTTGCTGCTTTTAATGTTTTCTTTGTATTTAATTTTTGACAGTTTGATTAATATGTGTCTTGGCGTAGTTCTCCTTGGATTTATCCTGTATGGGACTCTCTGTGCTTCCTGGACTTGATTAACTATTTCCTTTCCCATATTAGGGAAGTTTTCAACTATAATCTCTTCAAATATTTTCTCAGTCCCTTTCTTTTTCTCTTCTTCTTCTGGAACCCCTATAATTCGAATGTTGGTGTGTTTAATGTTGTCCCAGAGGTCTCTGAGACTGTCCTCAGTTCTCTTCATTCATTTTTCTTTATTCTGCTCTGCAGTAGTTATTTCCACTATTTTATCTTCCAGGTCACTTATCCGTTCTTTTGCCTCAGTTATTCTGCTATTGATCCCATCTAGAGTATTTTTCATTTCATTTATTGTGTTGTTCATCATTGTTTGTTTCATCTTTAGTTCTTCTAGGTCCTTGTTAACTGATTCTTGCATTTTGTCTATTCTATTTCCAAGATTTTGGATCATCTTTACTATCATTATTCTGAATTCTCTTTCAGGTAGACTGCCTATTTCCTCTTCATTTGTTAGGTCTGGTGGGTTTTTATCTTGCTCCTTCATCTGCTGTATGTTTCTGTGTCTTCTCATTTTGCTCATCTTACTGTGTTTGGGGTCTGCTTTTTGCAGGCTGCATGTTCGTAGTTCCCGTTGTTTTTGATGTCTGTCCCCAGTGGCTAAGGTTGGTTCAGTGGGTTGTGTAGGCTTCCTGGTGGAGGGTACTAGTGCCTGTGTTCTGGTGGATGAGGCTGGATCTTGTCTTTCTGGTGGGCAGGTCCACGTCTGGTGGTGTGTTTTGGGGTGTCTGTAGACTTATTATGATTTTGGGCAGCCTCTCTGCTAATGGGTGGGGTTGTGTTCCTGTCTTGCTAGTTGTTTGGCATAGGATGTCCAGCACTGTAGCTTGCTGGTCGTTGAATGAAGCTGGGTCTTGGCGTTGAGATGGAGATCTCTGGGAGATTTTCACTGTTTGATATTATGTGCAGCTGGGAGGCCTCTTGTGGACCAGTGTCCTGAAGTTGGCTCTCCCACCTCAGAGGCACAGCACTGACTCCTGGCTGCAGCACCAAGAGCCTTTCATCCACAGGGCTCCTTAATTTGGGATGATTCGTTGTCTATTCATGTATTCCACAGATGCAGGGTACATCAAGTTGATTGCGGAGCTTTAATCCGCTGCTTCTGAGGCTGCTGGGAGAGATTTCCCTTTCTCTTCTTTGTTCTCACAGCTCCCAGGGGCTCAGCTTTGGATTTGGCCCCGCCTGTGCCTGTAGGTCGTCCTGAGGCACGCCGTGCGTTCTCCCGGGGGAGTTGTCCCTGGATCCCGGGCCCTGGCAGTGGCGGGCTGCACAGGCTCCCCGGAAGGGGGTGTGGATAGTGACCTGTGTTCGCACACAGGCTTCTTGGTGCCGGCAGCAGCGGCCTTAGCGTCTCATGTCTGTTTCTGGGCTCCGCACTTTTAGCCGCGGCTCGCGCCCGTCTCTGGAGCTCTCTTAAGCAGCGTTCTTAATCCCCTCTCCTCGTGCACTAACGCCCTGCAGGCTGTGTTCACGCGGCCAACCTCAGTCCTCTCCCGGCGCTCCAACAGAAGCCGGAGCCTCAGCTCCCAGCCCCGCCCGCCCCGGCGGGCGAGCAGACAAGCCTCTCGGCTGGTGAGTGCCGGTCGGCCCGATCCTCTGCGCTGGAATCTCTCCGCTTTGCCCTTCGCACCCCTGTTGCTGTGCTCTCCTCCGAGGCTCCCAAGCTCCCCCACTCCGCCACCCGAAGTCTCCGCCCGCGAAGCGGCTTCCTAGTGTGTGGACACTTTTCCTCCTTCACAGCTCTCTCCCGCTGGTGCAGGACCCATCCCTATCCTTTTGTCTCTATTTTTTTCTTTTGTCCTAACCAGGTACGTGGGGGGTTCCTTGCCTTTTGGGAGGTCTGAGGTCTTCTGCCAGCGTTCAGTAGGTGCTCCGTAGGAGTTGTTCCACGCGTAAATGTATTTCTGGTGTATCTGTGGGGAGGAAGGTGATCTCCGCGTCTTACTCTTCCGCCATCTTCCCGGAAGTCCTTTTTTAACCCATATATTTACTTACTTTTTAAGTTCTTAAACTGTTTATGACCTCACAAAATATAAGAAATATTGAAATGTCTTCATTTGGATATGGTTTTTCCCCCAAACTAGTTTCATTTGGAATGTCATCTTTCCAGATTCTTTTTTTTTTGAAAAATTTTATTTATTTATTTTTGGCTTCATTAGGTCTTCATTGCTGCGCACGGGCTTTCTCTAGTTGTGTTGAGCGGGGGCTACTCTTTGTTGCGCTTCACAGGCCTGTCATTGCAGTGGCTTCTCTTGTGGCGGAGCCCTGGCTCTAGGTGCTCAGGCTTCAGTAGTGGTGGCATGCGGGCTCAGTAGTTGTCGCTCGCGGAGTTAGTTGCTCCATGGCATGTGGGATCTTCCCGGACCAGGCATCAAACCTGTGTCCCCTGCATTGGCAGGCGGATTCTTAACCACTGCACCAGCAGTGCAGGGAAGTCCCTTGTATCCAGATTCTTTTTTTTTTTTATTTAATTAATTAATTAATTTTTGGCTACGTTGGGTCTTCGCTGCTGAACCCAGGCTTTCTTTAGTTGCATTGAGCAGGGCCTACTCTTTGTTGCGGTGCACAGCCTTCTCATTGCAGTGGCTTCTCTTGTTGTGGAGCACAGACTCTAGGTGCACGGGCTTCAGTAGTTGTGGCACGCAGGCTTCGGTAGTTGTTGCTTGCGATCTCTAGAGCGTAGGCTCGGTAGTTGTGGCACACAGGTTTAGTTGCTCTGCGGCATGTGGGATCTTCCCATACCAGGGCTCGAACCTGTGTCCCCTGCATTGGCAGGCGGATTCTTAACCACTCTGCCACCAGGGAAGTCCCAATACCCTTTCTCTTACTCTTTCATTGAAGCTAGGAGGCATAGCTAGTAGGCTACATGGTAAAGTCAGAATTGGGATTCTGAAACAGTAGGCCAAATATGTCAAGTACAGTGGTGAATTGCAGAAAATATGTTGCAGAAAAATATACCTGCATAACTACAGATCAGGGGAGATGGTAGATAATAGTATCATTAACCAAATAGGGAACACAGGAAGAGGAACAAGTGAGGAAGGTTGATGGTTGGAGAGCAGGAAAGATGATGACTTAAACACATTGCATTTGAAGTGAAAAGATAATATTAGACACTTTGTATTTGAGACGTCTTGACATAGAGGTGTCTAATAGGCAGTGATCTTACATATAGGAAATGATTGTTGAAAAACTGAAATGAGAACTATTGAGGACTCTTATCGAGTACATTGGGCATGCATCTTTGTGTTTACCCTTTCCTCTACCCCACCTTCATTGTGAGCTCTTTTGGGGTCTAGATAGAAGAGGCACACATAAGTTGCTTAACTTTGTTTTCTGGCTAATTCATTTATGTAGTAGCTGCCAACTTCCTAGGCGAGGGGCTATGATCTAGGTGATGTTACTCTACCATAGAATCTTTTCCCACATATATAGCCACTTTGTTTATCCCTCAGTTTAGATGTGTGCTTATTTTTAATATTGTACTTTATCAGCCATAATTCTTGATCTCTATAAATAAGTAGGCTTTCAGCCCAAGTTTCTACATGCAGTAAGGAGGACTTTTAAAAATAAAAAGCTGGAATTGTTCTTACTGACAAACCAGGAAGATCATGAGATTCCTGACCAATAGACATCATCAAAATTAAAACTTTTGTGCTTCAGAAAGAAAGAGAAAAGATAACCCACAGAATGGGAGAAAATTTTCCCAAATCATATGTCTGATAAGGATGTTATATCAAAAATATAAAGAGTTACTATATTACCAAAAATGAAAACATATGTCCACACAAAAACTTGTACGTGAATGTTTATAGCAGCATTATTGATAATAGCTAAAAAGTGGGAACAACTCAAATGTTCATCAACTGATGAATGGATAAATAAAATGTGATATATCCATACAAAGAAATATTAGCTGGTAACAAAAAGAAATGAAGTCCTGATCCGTACTACAAAGGGGGAACCTTGAAAACATTATTATTAGTGAAAGAAGCCAGTCACAAAGGATCACATACTGTATGATTCTGCTTATATGAATTATCCAGGCAGATTCATAGACAAAAAGTGAAGAGTGGTTGCCTAGGGTTGTAGGGGGATGTGAATGGGATTTAGGGGACAGTGGCTAAGAGGTATGGGGTTTCTTTTTGGGGTAATGAAAATGTTCTAAAGTTGATTGTGGAGATGATTCCCCAGCTCCATGAATGTATTGAGTCACTGAATTTTAGACTCTATGGGTGAATTGTATAGTATGTGAATTATATCTCAATAATACTCTGTTAAAAAAAAAACAAACAGCTGATGGAAGTGTTTAGACATCATTGGGAACCGAAGGGATGACCTTATGTATTGAATGGGGAGATGGGGATTGGGATATGGGTGTTGTAGTCTTGGTTCTCTCATAATTTGGCTGCCTGGTTTGGGTCAGTTACTTGTCTTTGGACTTCAGTGCCTTCATCTAAAATATTAGAGTCACACAGATATAGGGAACAAACTAGTGGTTACCAGTGGGGAGAGGGAAGGGGGAAAAGATAATATAGGGGTATGGGAAAAAGAGGGTTATTATGGGGTTATATGAAATCATGTGAGAATGGATGCATGTATATGTATGGCTGAGTTGCTTTGCTGTGCACCTGAAACTATCACAACCCTGTTAATTGGCTATACTCCAATATAAAATAAAAAGTTAAAAAAAAAAGAAATCATGTGTGAAACCTTTGAAAATTGTAAAGCACTCTAGAATTTGAAGAATCTTTCATTCAATAAAAAACAATTTTAAAAAATTAGTCAAACCAGTAGACATATACAGTCTCTTATAGTTTTGAAATGCTATAATTACATAAATGAGATATAAAGATGAGGTTGGATCAGGTTGTATAAGTACGTGAAACAAAACTAGGCCATTGTGAAGTACTTTGTTCAGCAATAAAGCTGTAGATGCAGAGGTTCTTCTGGAAATCCTCGCTGAGTAACCCTAGGCCAAATCTGGTCTGAAAATAAGTCTCATAGCTCAAGATCAAAGCTGTAGCTCTATAAGTTCAAAGCATAGATGTAGAAAGCATAGAGTTCTAAGAACTTGTGAAACGATGTAGTGGCCTCTCTTTCACCACCTAGTTTTGTATTTCCTATACATTCCCTGAGCACATAGGTTTCACTCCTTTGCTTTAAGACCTTAGATGGCTATAATTAATGCATACATCAAAATGAAATAAATGCATTTTTTCCTTTTGTTTGGAAACTTTATTCAGCTTGATTTTGTACTTTTTGATTTTATCATTCAACCAATAAGGATTTGTTGACCTGCCACTTCGTGCTTAACTTAGTCCTAGAAGGATGCACCGCAGTGTTGGCAGTCTTTGAAGTGGTATGCCCTTCATGAAGTATTTGAGAATTTATACCAGCTATACAGAGAAATGGGCTAGAACTGGACTTAGTCTGGATTGAGTCCTACCTCTAACATTTATTAACTCTGTGATTTTTTGCCCTTTTACCTATTTATTTTAATCCCTGTATCCTTAACTGTAAAGTGGGGAATGATTATAATTCCCATCCATCCCATATCATGAGTAGGCTTTTGTCATTTGACATAGTGGATGTAAAAGCATTTTCTAAACTCTAAAACACTATACAAATATGAAGTTTTTTTTTTTTTTTTTTAAGGGAAACCTCATTTCTTGTTTGATCTGATATCTGTAACAACTCATTTTCAGTTGGGGAGGCTGAGGCTTAGAGAAAAGTAAATTGATCAACGTCTTACAGTTGGAAAGTGGCAAGGATGAGTATGGAACTAAGTCTTCCAAAAGTATCTATTACATCACAACATACTATCTCTGTTAGTTGTTCCCAACCCAGATTACACATCCGACTCACTCATGGTGCTTTTCTGAAATACAGTTGCCCAGATCCTCCCCAGACTTTTGGAGCCAGAATTTCCAGAGGGGTAGTTTTGGGGTGTAAAGGGATTTGGGGGATGAGAAAGAAGAGCTCTCTGTGGGCTGCGTTAGTGGTTGAGATTTGAGCTGGCAATGGGTAGAATGTCTATGGGCATTACCTAATGCTGACCTCCAGCGTGGCTTCAGTGTGTGCCTGGGGGGATGCATAAATGATTGCAAGAAGCTGTAATTGAGGGCCTGTGATAGGTGGCGCTGAGTTGCAGAATTCCATATGGGAAAGCCTGGTTCCTGTGGTTAGGATCTGGAGCCTTTGGTTTATTCTAAGAAGTTCTGTAGCATTTAGTTTGGAATCTTTTCCTGGCTGCATTTTCACAACCGAAGTGGAATTCTCCAAGCTTGGGAAGAGTTTAGCAAAGTTAATTTTAAAACTGGACTACGTCAGTGTTTATCTCTCCAAGTTTGGAGTGTTTTACTGCCTTGAGCTTAGATTAGGTCATCTGAACCAATGAGAAGGGCTTCTTAAAAATATATCTTTAAAAAAAAAAAATAAGGTCAATGATTTGTGCTGAAACTTGGATGGCTGTACTGCAACCTGGGATTTTGTAATGTCAGCCTCATTTCCCATGTTACCAGAAAGCCAAATGGACTTGGCCAAAGATAGGGTTAATATTGGGATGGATGGTTTTGCAGGCTTCTTTTTTCACTTTATTTCCTCAAGTCTGTGATCTCTAGTTTCATGAAATCAGATGATTCGTTCTGCTTTTTCCTTAGCCACAGTTTCTAAACTGTCTTAATGAGTGGGTTGGTAAATCTTACTCTGACACTTTCTTTTATTAATGATAACTCATGTTTGTAACGCTCTCTAGCTTCTACACAGCACGTACATTTTCTTTATCTTCATTAATCCTTAAAATAATAAGAACAATAGTAATAAAAATAGTAATAACAAATAGTACTAACACAGTAGTAATAACCATAAAAAGTAACAGCAGTAACCAAGCTACTATTTATTGAATGCCTGTTAGTTACCACATATTATATTAGGAACTTTGACGTTTGTGAAATGTGCCAATTTTTCAGGGAGATAAATATTTCACTTTGTAGACAGTAAACTGAGGTAGTTCAGTTTGAGTAACTTGCCCAAGGTCATCTGGTTAGGAGTGGCTGATCTGCGATTATAGCTTTTTTCTATGATTCCAGGGACCTTTCCACTATACAACCCTGATACTCTTGTGCTCAGAGAGTCAAGGACTTGCCCAAGGTCATATGCTACATGGTTGCGGTGCATGGATTCTGCATTTGAACAATTGTCTCTTGACTTCTGGACTGTGCTCTTTAATTCTTCTAAGTCCTCAGACACCATTGAAGGCTCCCATCCTAGAGATGTTCAGACTAATGCCTTTAGTAGAACTGATTTGGTTAGTTCTTTTAACTTATTTTAAAACAAATTTGCATTTAATGACCTCCGTTCATATTCACTTAGTCTGCAGAAGGCATAGTGCATGTAGAAGCAGCTATATTGGAGTTCAGGCACTGGAGGTTATCACCATTGACCATCCCTAATTTTGGGACCTTTGGTAAGTTGCTGTACCTTCCTTCACCTCACTTATCTTACCCGTAGTATGGGTACATAATAATATTTATCTCAGAGAGTTGCTGAATGGATTTATAAGACTAAAGATGTGAAAAAGGTTATGCAAACTGCAGCTTTATTAAGAGTTGGAAGTAATTTTGTGGCTATTATTGCTTGCAGTCATGGTTTTCTTTTGGAATCTGTGATTAACACTTAAGAGTTGTTATGAGATTTACAAAAGAACAACTCTTAATGGGATTCCTCCAAGATAGAATTAAAGAATGGTCCTGGGGTAAAATACCTTTCTCTTCCTACATATAGCCTGTATTTCCTGTTGGTTTAGATAGGGCTATTAGGCCAGATTAAAGAATTTGTGCACTGAGGCTAAACAGACCCAAGGAGAGGTTTCCTAAGGAGCTCTCAAGAGTTCTCTGTAATGTCAGAAGCAGGATTCTAAGCTCTGGACGTGGGCCTGGACCTCTGGAACAAATACTCTATTTGAAACTGAGGCCAAAAAGGTAAGCCTCTTAAAACTACAAATCTCAGATACTCTTTATGTGTTCATGTGTTAAGTGATTTCACTTCCCTAGGGCTCTTTTCTATAGGCTATTCATCCTCTGAGCCACTGTCTTTCTGTGTTTCCATTACCGAAGTTTGTTTTGTATTTGACATTCCGTGCCTGTGATGGTATATTATATGGCATATTAATAGGATATCATAGAAATAATATATAAAATATAATATATATAACTATAAAACAAAAATCTAAGTAAAACATAAAAATAATCTAAGTAAAGCATAAAAATAACATAAGTGTTCTTCTCTACAATCTTTTAATGGACTAGATCAGAGGAAATTTAGGAACAGAAAGCAATTCCAAAGCCCTGCGACATGTCCCATGCATTCTAGCTATGAGTAAGACAGATGGACTTATGTCATAAATGAACCATTTATGAACCGTAATAAACCGTTCCCTTTCTCAAAGCAGCTGCTTCTGGAAGGGAAATTGCCAAGTGTAAAAATAGCTTAAACCCTAGCAATTGGCATGTAGGCAAATGGTTCTCACTAAGATACTAAGGAAAGAACCTTTGGAATCAGACCTGGGTTCAAATCCCAGCTCTTACTAGCTGTATGAGCTTGAGCAAATTATTTAACTGCTTTTTAGTTTCCTCATCTGTAAAATGACAGTAGTAATAATATATCCCATAGGATTATAAGAATTAAGGAAAATATTTTATGGTTGTAGTATCTTATACATGGTAAGTTCTTATTTAATGTCATTTCTTCTCATTATAACAAAGTATGTTTTCTTGATTCAACTTGAAATTCTTTAGGGGAGGTAAAGTAGTAGAATGTAAAGGGCCTTGGCTCTTGACGCCACACTTTTTGAATTTGAATTACTTCAAGAACTGTAGGCAGGTCCATGCTTCAATTTCCTAATCTCCAGGTTAGGTTGACTCTCAGGATTGTGGTGATTATATGAAATGATGTGTATGAAGTACCTGTTAAAACTGTGGGATGCTGTGTCAGGAAGAAATGTAGATACAGGGCTTTGAGAGTGCTGATCTTTCTGTTTTCAAAGACATTTGGAGTGTAGGAGCTAAAAGGGCACTTAAGATCATCTAGTTCATTCTCCCCATTGTTCAGATGAGAAAGCTGAGCACCTGGACTGTATGGTGTGGTAGAGGCAAAACTGGCCTGGATTCTAGACCTTCTTGTGTGTCCCCCCCCCCCGCCACTGCCGCCCCCTGCATTTTGCTGCCTTTCATCAGGGTTATATTGGGTCTGTGGAGGCATTAGGACCTCAGAATATCTTTTGGCCAGTGTGCTGAGCTACCACAGAGCAGGATTTTAAAATGGGAATGTGAAAATCATGTCAGAGCTGATAAAAATGGAACATTTATTCCTGCCCTGGAGAGAATTTGCATGTCTTAGGCAGATTCCTTAGACTCCTTGTCAAGTTGAGTTAGGTGTCTGATTGTTTGTTCCTTTCTTCACTCCGTGTCTGAGCACCTATTTTATGCCTGGCTTTTGCTAGCTGTTGGGGATTCGTGATAAATTAGACATGGCCCCTGAACTTAGAATTCAGTCTGGTTGGAAAAATAGACCCTTAAAATAGGCAATTACTATCATGGTGCTGTGGGAACAGAGGGGAGGGTGAAGAACTCCCCAACCTAGAGATCAGGGAAGACTTCACAGAAGAGATGACCTTTAAGCTGAGACCTGACAAGGATAAATAAAAGGGTTTGTGTGGTGAGGTGGCAAGGGAAGGGAAAGGGAGAGGCAGGATTCACAGGCAAAGGGAGTAACTTGAGACAATAGGAAGAGGTGTGAAAGAGCCCATTACTTTTGGTGAACCATCACTGGTTCAGTGGTGTAGAATGTGTGAAACGTAAGTACAGGCATGCCTTGGAGATACTGTGGGTTTAGTTCCAGTTTTATTGTGATGCTCACTACCACAATAAAGTGAGCATCACAATAAAAAGAGTCACATGAATTTTTTTGGTTTCCAAATGCATATAGAACTTATGTTTACACTATACTGTAGTCTGTTAAGTGTACATTTATGTTTAAATAAACAATGTACATACCTTAATTAAAAAATATTTTATTGTGGGCTTCCCTGGTGGCGCAGTGGTTGAGAGTCTGCCTGCCGACGCAGGGGACACGGGTTCGTGACCCGGTCGGGGAAGATCCTACATGCCGTGGAGCGGCTGGGCCCGTGAGCCATGGCCACTGAGCCTGCACGTCCGGAGCCTGTGCTCCGCAACGGGAGAGGCCACAACAGTGAGAGGCCCACGTACCGCAAAAAAAAAAAAAAAAACTTTATTGCTAAAATATGCTAACCATCATCTGACAATGCAAGGTTGCCACAAATCGTCAATTTGTAAAAGGTATAATATCTGTGAAGTGCAGTAACTCCAAGCACAGTAAAACGAGGTATGCCTGTAGTGGGAGATAAAGAAGATGTAAGTCTGTAGAGCAGAGTTCTCAAAGTCTTTAAAAAAAAGAGTTTATTTTTTAGAGCAGTTTTAGGTTCACAGCAATATTGAGTGGAAAGTACAAAGATTTCCTATAAACCTCCTGCCCACACATATGTACAACTTACCTCACTACCAATATCCTATACCAGGGTGGTACATTACAATAGATGAACCTACATCAACACATCATTTTCACCTTAAGTCTGTATTTTACGTTAGAGTTCACTCTTGGTGTTGTACATCTATGAGTTGAACAAGTGTATGTATATAGAGACAAATATCCACCATTATAGTATCATATAGAATAGTTTCACCACCCTAAAATTCCTCTGTGCTCTGGTAATTCACCCCTCCTTCCCCTCAAATCTGTGGCAACCACTGACCCTTAATACTGTCTCCATAGTTTTACCTTTTCCAGAATGTCAGATAGTTGGAAGCATATGGTATATAGTCTTTTCAGACTGGTTTCTTTCACCTAGTAATATGTATTTAAGGTTCTTCATTATCTTTTCATGGCTTGATAGCTCATTTCTTCTTAGTGCTGAATAATATTCCATTTTCTGAATGTATCACAGTTTACTTATCCATTCACCTATGGAAGGACACCTTGGTTGCTTCCAAGTTTTGGTAATTATGAATAGAGCTGCTGCAAACATCCACGTGAAAGTTTTTGTGTGAACAAGTTATCAGCTCCTTTGGGTAAATAATGGAGCACGAATGCTGGATTGTATGGTAAGAGTATGTTTAATTTTGTGAGAAACTGCCAACGTGTCTTAGTGACTGTACCATTTTGCATTCCCACTACTAATGAATGAAAATTCTTGTTGCCCCATATTCTTGTTAGTATTTGGTGGTGTCAGTTTTGGATTTTGGCCATTCTAATAGGTGTGTAGTGGTTTTTCATTGTTGTTTTAGGTGTGTAGTGGTTTTTCATTGTTGTTTTAATTGCAGTTCCCTAATGAAATACAATATTGAGTATCTTTTCTATCTATATCTTCTTTGGTGACGTGTCTCTTCAGGTCTTTTGCGTATTTCATTAATTGCGTTTTCTTATTGTTGAGGGTTTTCTTGTGTATGAAATTATAGCTTTTATTTTTAAAATTTTTATTGGAGTATAGTTGACTTACAATGTTTTGTTAGTTTCAGATGTACAGCAAAGTGAATCTGGTATACATACACATATATCCATTCTTTTTTAGATTCTTTTCTAAAAGCATAGTAATAATATATATTACTATTATATAATGTAATATATGCCATTACAGAGTATTGAGTAGAGTTCCCTGTGCTGTACAGTAGGTCCTTATTAGTTATCTATTTTATATATAGTAGTGTAAGAGAATACAAAGGCCTTGGGGTTGGGAGGCCGAAGACCTCAGTGCTGGCCCCAGATCTGCTTCTAACTTGCTCTGTAACATTGGGCAGGCTATTAACTTCTTGGAACCTCTGGCTTCTTCTGTCATATGGGCACCAAAATCACTACCCTGCTTGTCACACAGTTGTTTTGAGGCTCCAGTGGACTAGGTCTAGCTAATACCAAGGCCAGAAAGTCTTTTGAGTTGGAAAAGGATTATATTAGTTTGCTAGAGCTGCTGCAACAAATTACCACAAACTAGGGGTCTTAAATAACAGAAATTTGTTGTTTCAGTTTTGGAGGCTAGAAGTCCAAGATCAAGGTGTTTGTAGGGTTGGTTCCTTCTGATATCTGTGAGGAAAAATCTGTTCCATTCCTCTCCCCTAGCTTCTGGTGATTTGTTGGGCTTGAAGAAGCATTGCTCTGATCTCTGTCTTTATCCTCATAAGGTGTTCTCCTTGTGTACGTTTGTCTTCAAATATCCCCTTTTTATAAGGACATTGACTGGATTAGGGAGCTGAACCTACTCCAATTTGACCTAATCATATTTTAAATAATTATATCTGCAATGGCTCTGTTTCCAAATAAAGTCACATTCTGAGGTACTGGGAGTTAAGAACATATGAATCTTGGCGGAATACAAGGGTACGACAAGGGCACGACAACTCTTTAAATATTGAAGCTTTTTAGGCCAGATCAGCAGAACCTTAGTGAACACCTACTGTATGCAACACCCTTGATGATTACAAATATTCAGACTTAGTGATTCTTTAAGTTTGTAGCCTAGGGAAGCAGCATAGTAGAGTGGTTTAGTGCTCAGGGCCTGGGCCAGACGGCCTGGATTTGGGTCTGACTGCTGCCAGTTACTATCCAGTTGATCTTGGGCAAATAACTTAGTCTCTGTGCTTCAGTTTCTTTATCTGCAGAATAAGGATGACAGTACCTAACTACAGGGTTGTTGTGAGGCTACAGTGAATATTAATAAAGAACTTGAATTAATTCATAAGATACAAGGATATACTTTACAGCACAGGGCATATAGCCAATATTTTATAACAACTTTAAATGGAGTATAATCTATACAAATATTGAATTACAGTGTTGTTCACCTGAAACTAATATAATATTGTAAATCAACTATAATAGAAAAAAGAAGGAACTTGAATCATTGCACATGATAAAATATTAGCTATTCATTTAATTAAAACAATTTCCAAATCTAAAATTCTGTAATGTAGAGAACCTTAAAGTGGTCCATAATCAAGGATCAAACAAGCAGAAGCAGGTTATATAAGCTCATAGAATGTAGGATGTCTGGGTTGGAAGGCTCTTTAGAGACCATCTACTTGAGTCTTCTCATTTTGCAGATGGGGAAACCAGGGTTCAGAAAAAAGGAAGTGACTTGCTCTGGGTCAACTGACTCATTTGTATCACAGTCCTTGGCCTCTAAAGGAGCTTAGAGCTCAACAAAGAGCTAAATAAGCCTAAAAATGTAGTAATGTCCTTGTTTTTATCTCCTTTTTCCTGTTTCTCTTACAGCAAATAAAAAGAAGGAGAAGGAACGGCCAGAGATTTCTCTTCCTTCAGATTTTGAGCACACGATTCACGTTGGTTTTGATGCTGTCACAGGCGAGTTTACAGTAAGTCCTGGGTCACAGAAAGACATTTGGTCTTTCAGAGTTCTGGCTATGCACTGTTAGATTTAATCCTTTCCAGACTTCCTGATGCCTCTATCTTTGCCCGAGACCCTCATTCCTATCTTCTTATAGTAATGAGAGGGACACGTTCCTCCCCTCCAGAATTGTACTAGAGAAGCCTTTGAATCTATTCCTTAAATAGACCTCGGTTAAGTGGCCCCTTGGCATCAGGCTCTGTGCTGGGCACTGATGATCCAGAGACAAATCAGACATGATTCCTGCTGTAAAGGAGGAATAGCCTGGTGAAGGGGCAAATACCACAAGAAATGACAGATATAGTAAGAGATGTGTTATAAGAGAGACCAGTATGGAACTCTGAGGGCAGAGAGAGAAAGGAATGACTAAAGCCATCTTTAGCTGCCATCAGTTATCAGAGTTAGTTCTGAATTTCATTCAGGGTCCCCTGTGATTATGCCTTGCTGACAGCCTTGCATGTCTCTCTTATAGGGGATGCCAGAGCAGTGGGCCCGCTTGCTTCAGACATCAAATATCACCAAGTCGGAGCAGAAGAAAAACCCGCAGGCTGTCCTGGATGTATTAGAATTTTATAACTCGAAGAAGACCTCCAACAGCCAGAAGTACATGAGCTTTACAGGTATGGGGATTGTGTCCAGGGCAGTCTAGGAAAAAAGAGGTTTTCATCTTAGTAGATGCCTGTTGGTGTGGGGTGGAGGAAGAACATATCGGAAAGAGTGGAGATGGCACGTTCACTAAGATGGAATTTTGGAATTTGAGAGCCAAGATGATGGGTTTTTGCATGAAACTTGAGTCTTTACTCTGAAACTGCATGTTTTGAAAAAGTACTGTGATATTACGTGTTAAGAACATAGACTTTGTGCTAGAAGATCTAGATTCTGATACTCACTATGTTCTAGTAGTCAGTTCATTTCTTTGAGCTTCAAAATGAGAATAATAATTCCTATCTCAAGAGGTTGTAATGAGGATAAATGAGCTCATTGATACGAAAGTTCTTTATAGGTTGCAAAATGGCACCATGAAAATGTAGCCATCATTATCATCGTTTTCAATATCAGTAGGTTATGTGATAACCCAGTTAAGTAGGCAAGCCCAATTTCTTCCTCAAGGAACTGATTTTTATCAGTCCAATCAGTCCAATGAAAAACTGGCCAGTAATAATAAATGTTCTTCAGATGTACTCTCTCTATATGTATAAGGGACTGTGTTTTTCAGAATGTTTTTGATTGCAGAATTGGGATTAGAATCCAGGTCTCCTAACTCCTAGACCAGTACCTTTTCAGTTTACCACTTGCTTCTAGTAACTCTATTTGGAGCACCTCCTTCCATAGCAGAGAGATTTTTCTTTTCTTAGGCAAGTCATAGGAAGGCCTACATTTCTGGAAACTTGCCTTGTATATAGCATCTTAGAATGTTAGGGCAAGAAGTATCTTTAGTATATACCACTTCCAGTTTCCCCTTGTTTTGCAAACATTAGAGCCCAAAATGCCTTTCTAATGTGGCTAAATTAGTGATCTCTTAACCACTGGTCTTAACTCTGAGTCCAGTGCTTTTTCTGGTGTTCATGCTGTCTCTTTCAAAGGGCAGTATTGTTGGGGAAGGTGAGAGCCGGGATGAAACTAGCTAACTTTGAAGGATGCTTTCCCCAGCAAGTATCTGGCTTGCAGCAGTAGGCACAGATGGTGAGGATGACAGACTGCAGCTTTGCTCATGCTGTATAGTGGTGCCAGTAGAGTGTCATACATGTTCCTAGCATGTTTCCTTCCTGATATCTGGCCCCGCTGGGTCTGTATCACTTCTTTCATTGAGGGACTGGGTCATTCCAAGGCAGTATTGGGGTTGAGGGGTGATGGGTAGGAAAGTTTTCTAGATTACGGCTTGTGTTTTCAAGAGTTTGTTGTGGAGACCTCAGATTAGAAGCTGGCTTTGAAAGCTTCAGCAGCAAAGTCTTTCGAAGAATCTGTTTTTATGTATATGTGTGTAGATGTGTACAAATACTATTTATGTATATGGAAGCATAGCTATGTGGGTTTGCATATGTTTGGAATTAAAGTCCACTTAAGTATTTATGAGTGAATATGGGTATAGATATACACATTCAGGTAATTGTGTATATGTTCCTCCATGCATGCATAAATGAATAACATTGAGTGTATATGTATAGAATGTATAGATATGTGTCCATACAGCTACTTCTGTGTGTATAAATTTGTGCAAATATGTGTGTGTGTGTGTGCGCACATGCACACACACGTGAAGGATTTTTTGTTTTCTGTAAGTTGAAGACCAAGGCAATTCCAAGCAAAACTGTATATTTGGCACTTTTTTAAAAAAATTTTTTTAAATTGCAGTATAGTTGATTTACAATGTTGTGTTAATTACTGCTGTACAGCAAAGTGATTCGGTTATAAATACATTCTTTTTTAAAATATTCTTTTCCATTATGGTTTTTCATAGGATACTGATTATAGTTATCTGTATTATACGCAGGACCTTGTTGTTTATGGCACAGTTATTTTTTTACTTTTTTATTTTTTTGCGGTACGCGGGCCTGTCACTGTTGTGGCCTCTCCCGTTGCGGAGCACAGGCTCCGGACACGCAGGCTTAGTCAGTGGCCATGACACACGGGCCCAGCCGCTCCAAGGCATGTGGGATCTTCCCGGACCGGGGCACAGACCCGCGTCCCCTGCATCGGCAGGCGGACTCTCAACCACTGCGCCACCAGGGAAGCCCTGGCACAGTTATTTTTAATGTCCTATCTCTCATTTTCCTATTTCCTTTCTTCTCATACTATTAATTATGATAACACTACTTCAATTTGTATATGCTTGCACATAAACCATCTCATTTGATTCTCATGACGGCCTTGGGAGATTGGAAATGCAAGGGCATTATCCCCATTTTGCAGACTCAGGGAAATTAATTAGGCTCAGGGAAATTAAGTGACTTATTCACAGAACCTCAACATATCAGTTGAGTGATATACCAGTGTTGGAAGTGTGTTTTCAACTTGGGCCTTTAAATCCTTTGCTGTCTAAAAGCCCAAGCACAATCCTCCCTGCCAATTTTTTGTTAAGTTTCCTGTCTTTTCATCACTTTATTTTCTGTACCAACTAGTAGCTAATGTGATAAGCAAAGCCTAGACTAGATTGACAATGCCAGGTTCTGGGTTTTAGCCTTACTTTGCGACTGATTTATGTAACCTTGAACCAGTTTCTTTTCCTCTAAACCCTAGTTTATTTATTTGTAAAATGAAGGGATTGCAAGTACTTTCTGCTCTGTCATTCTGTGCTATGGAATTTGATTTTTATATACAGAAATTGTACATCCCATTTTAAAGGAGCAAACGTACTTATTTTTTATATGGTGGAGATATATTTATTACCAGAATACCCAGTCCTCAAAAATACTAGCAGTACATAAGGTTAGGGGTGGTGCAAGGAAGGCATAGTATTGCACTTGGTATAGAATGTGCTTTTGGACAAGAAAAACAAGTGAATTATGTTTAAGCTATATCCTGAATTGATTTATCCAGAGTACAGCTGGCTATTTAGGGTTTGTTTTAAGAACATATTGCCACAGTTTATGGGTTCATAGTTTGTCATAGGACCAAAGAAACTATACCTGATACTTTCATGTATGATGGAATTGAGATCTTGGACATTCTCTGGGCTTGTTTCTTGGTGAGGAAGATGTAGGATTTGATATAATATTTCTTCTCCTTAATTCCCATTGGTGGTGAACTGGTGAAATCAATTTCTTCTTGGACTTTTAGGAATTAAAGAATAAATCCAAACACAATACTTGGTCTTTAAACTTATTTTCTTGCTAAGATTTCCATTGGGTCTGTTTCATAGTTTATCAAGTCTAAGATATCATTGATTGTAAGGTGCATTGTTATTTTACATGCCCCTAAAGAAAAAGAAGCTGCCAATTAAATCATGAAATACTTTTGATTGTAGGACACATCTCTTTCTGAGATGTTAATGTGAAAAAATACGTGTCTCGGAATTAATAAAATATGGTGATTATCTGATTGAAGGAGCTTGGACCTATTCTTAGAAATAAGACCCTGCCTTTAATTATACTTGACATGACTAATGCATCTCTTTTCCTAAGGCTTAGTCTTTCTCTCCTTGTGGGGAATAGACATGGATGTAGAAGGATCCTTTCTAAAAGCTAAAGCCACATGCTGGTCATGATTTGTTATAGATGGCTCAGGGTGATGCCAGCCAGGAGTTCTTTCCCTTTCTCTTAGAATGCAGGAAATTTCCTTGATCATTGAGGCCTGATGATGTGGATATAGTTCTAACATAGTATTTAGAATTAGACCAGGATTCAAATCTTGACTCCTAATAAACTTTGTGTTAAGTAATTTGTGGACAAATTACTTCTCTTCTCTGAACATCAGTTTCCAAATCTGTGAAAGTGGACATACTAATAGTACTGAGAGCTGTAGTGAGGATTAGAGGACGTAACGTGTATAATGTGTTTAAAATGGTGTTGGGCCTGTAGTACCAGTAACACTGTTATTATTCTGAGCTTGGCAAGTGCTTTAGTGAATAGGCTTCCTTAGGTCTCAAGAAAGGATTAACTGTAATTGTTTACTGACTGAGTCCCTTGTCTTTTTCCTTTTGCAGATAAATCAGCTGAGGATTATAATTCTTCTAACACTTTGGTAAGCCTTTATTTCCTCTATTCTGATGTGGGCAGGTATGATTTTTTAGGGATCAAGTCAAGTGTGGTAGATGCAGAGCCTGGGCTGGGGGGTACTCATCTTGGTCACTTTCCCAGCCTGGGCCTCAGAGTAAAGGAATTGGACTTAATAAACAATAAGCATCCCTTCCAGCTTTAATTTATGAATGCTCTAGAAATCCTAACCCTGAAACCAGAAGAACTGGCTGCTGGGCTCAATTTTCAGTTTTCACTTTGACCCTTAGGAAAGCCAGTTTGCCTTTCTGAGAGCTTCAGTTTTTTCATCAATAAATGAGAATGATACACTTTACTTAGAGATGTCTTCAAATAGCTGCATTTAGAGGAGAATTCTTTCTTTTGGGTTGGTTGGGTCTACAAAACCAGGATTAGGGCTAATTGTTGAAGGGAGCAGATCCTATTAATTTAAGGTCATTCATTCTGTCCTCTGAAGTTGTAGTGAATGCCCTATCACTTGAAGGAATGTGATAGGAGTCATTGGTGACCTCAGAGGTCCCTCTGCCCTTCATTACTTACAAATTCTGTTTTCCAAGGCAGATTATAAGATGAGATGCTGATGTATCCGAAAGGGTCTTAATGGCTATTAAGCTGTGACTTATATACTAGAATACTGCTATTCTTTATATCCAGTGTTGTCTCTTGTGCAAAGTTGGTTATTTCATTTGATTTACTAAACATTTGCAAAGCCCCTATTCTATGCCAGGTCCTGTGTGGAGAAGTGGCAATATAGGGATGAATCAGACATTATCCCAACTCCTAAGAATCTCCCAATCCTGTAAGTGACATGAAGGCACAAACAGTTACAGTGCAGCATGCTAAAACTTCATGAGGCCAGGAGCTATGTTTGACTTGTCAATTACTGGATCCCTGGCATCTGGCAAGTAACAATTTACTGAATAAAAGATTGGGTGTATAAAGAAAGCTTCTTGATGGTGCAGTCTGAGCTGAATTAGTTATCTTGGGGAAGAATTATGAAGAGACAAGCGTATTCCCGACAGAGAATAATTAGCATGTGCCAAGACAAGGAGGTTCGTGAGGTAGGCTTGTACAGAGAACTGCAAGTGGTTTGTCATGATTGGAATGTGAAGAGACTAGAGGTGGCTGGTGGGGAGAGGAGGGGAGGGGAGGCAGGTCAGATCATGTAGGAATTTTAACTTTATCTTAAAGGTAATGAGAAGCTATTGAAGAATTTTAAGTGGGGGAGTCATACATTCTAACACAATACTGAGTCACCATCCAAATACTTTGAACCATGCTTCCAGCAATGAGGATTGGTTTATTCTGAGTCATTTATACTGTAATCGATGATAAAAAATGTTCATATGTCCATTGCCTTGTCGCATACTGAGTCCTTTCTTATTCACTACCTCTTGTAATCTTCATAGGAGTTTAATGAGGTGGGTTATTATCCTTGTATAATCGATGATAAAACTGAAATTGAGAATGGTTAATGGCAGTAGGTATCTGATTCCCAGTCTGCATCGCTTTCCCCTGATTCATTCTTTCATCAAATGGAATAGATACAATTAAAAGGTGGGGAAGAATTTGCTAATGTTAAGATCCTTGGGAGTTTCTCCCCATTATTGAACTGCACGTTATTGAAGAAGGGACCTTAACCAAAGCTGAGCTGTGCCTTGTGGCACAAATGTCTTTATGCCTTTATAGGAGGAGTAACAGCTATTATTTATCGTGTAGCTAATATGTGCCAGGCAGTGTGCTAGTAACTTTATGTATGTTAGCATAATTAGTCCTCACAATTACTTAGTGAAGAGATTAGCATCCCCACTTCACAGGTAGGAAAACAGACTTTCCTGAAGGCTCATAATTGCTATTGTGGCACAACCAGATTAGAACTAGGGTCGTCTGAGTCCCTCTCCTGGATTCTTTTCACTGTGGCAGGGAACTGAGAAAGACGATGTCAGAGAGGTCTTATAAAGGAGACTGCAGTAAAGCCTTAGCTCTGTTGTTCCTTAGTGAGGAGGAGGGGCCCTGGGGCTCATGCCATATGGCAGAGAGGATGACACCTGCTTGGTAAAAACCTGTACTGGTTTACCAGGCTGTAAAGGACATTTTTCTCCCCAACTCAGAATTTTCCCTGTGGCTCAGTCCTCTTTATTTTCTTACTAGTTTCACATGGGGGATATGGTTTGTACTGTGGTAGTATTGCATTGTTTTCCATATTGGTTTCACACAGATCTTTCCAATTGATTTGGGAAATAATTGGATGAGATTATAACCTCCATGACACAAGTTAAGAAATTGGGACTCAGAGAGATTATGTGACTTGCTCCCTATCCTTGAATGAATTAGTAGTAGAAACCAATACAAAATTCAGTTCTCCTCAGCGTTCATTTATACATTCATACCATAGATATTTACTTAGCACTTTCTTTGTGCCCAGGTGTTAGTGATACACAGATAAATTTTACACTGTCTTAGTCCTTGAGAAAAAATTAACAACAGAATAGAAGCATAAGGGCTGCAAGAGGGGTACATGAATAATGTACCATGGGGGTCGTATTTGATGGAGTGATTTATTCTGCTTGGTAGTACAGAACAGTTTGCACAAGGTTCTTGGGCCCTACGATTTGTTCATTTAATAAACATAACCTTTAAGGTTTCTTCTAGCTCAAAAATTCTTTTATTTGTGGCTCATTGGTCTGAGATATATCTCCCAGATTACATAGCACTTAAGTGCCTGAATTCTCATTTATAAAATGATCACCTATTATGTGATAGGCTCTTTGAGTGCCTAAGATCAAGAGCAGGTAAGGTCATTGCTCTTGATCTTACAGTTTAGTGAGGAATCAGAACACGTAAACAAGGATTGATAATACAGTTTCAGGTAACATAGGCAATGATACTAGCCAGAGAAAAGGGCAATCAATGCTTTCTTGTGTGAGGTAGCATGAACAAATGCCAAGTTGTTAAGGATCCATCATGTCAGGCAAAAGAACTTGGACTGTGTGCTGGAGCTAAGAAAGTATTTTATTTTATTTAATTTTTATTTTTTTAATATCTTTATTGGAGTATAATTGCTTTACTATGGTGTGTTAGTTTCTGCTTTATAAGTGAATCAGCTATACATATACATATATCCCCATATCTCCTCGCTCTTGTGTCTCACTCCCACCCTCCCTATCCCACCCCCTAGGTGGTCACAAAGCACTGAGCTGATCTCCCTGTGCTATGTGGCTGCTGCCCACTAGCTATCGATTTTACATTTGGTAGTATATATAAGTCCATGCCACTCTCTCACTTCATCCCAGCTTACCCTTCCCCCTCCCCGTGTCCTCAAATCCATTCTCTATGTCTGCGACTTTATTCCTGACCTGCCCCTAGGTTCTTCAGAACCATTTTTTTTTCTTTTAGACTCCATATATATATGTGTTAGCGTACGGTATTTGTTTTTCTCTTTCTGACTGACTTCACTCTGTATGACAGGCTCTAGGTCCGTTCACCTCACTACAGATAACTCAATTTTGTTTCTTTTTATGGCTTAGTAATATTCCATTGTATATATGTACCACATCTTCTTTATCCATTCATCTGTCGATGGACACTTAGGTTGCTTCCATGTCCTGGCTATTGTAAATAGAGCTGCAGTGAACATTGTGGTACATGACTCTTTCTGAATTATGGTTTTCTCAGGGTATATGCCCAGTAGTGGGATTGCTGGGTCGTATGGTAGTTCTATTTTTAGTGTGTGTTTTTTTTTTTTTTTGCGGTACGCGGGCCTCTCACCGTTGCGGCCTCTCCCGTTGCGGAGCACAGGCTCTGGACGTGCAGGCTCCAGACGCGCAGGCTCAGCGGCCATGGCTCACGGGCCCAGCTGCTCCGCAGCATGTGGGATCTTCCCAGAACGGAGCACGAACCCGTGTCCACTGCATCGGCAGGCGGACTCTCAACCACTGTGCCACCAGGGAAGCACCTATTTTTAGTGTTTTAAGGAACCTCCATACTGTTCTCCATAGTGGCTGTATCAATTTACATTCCCACCAACAGTGCAAGAGAGTTCCCTTTTCTCCACACCCTCTCCAGCATTTATTGTTTGTAGATTTTTTGATGATTGCCGTTCTGATTGGTGTGAGGTGATACCTCACTGTAGTTCTGATTTGCATTTCTCTAATGATTAGTGATGTTGAGCATTCTTTCATGTGTTTGTTGGCAGTCTGTATATCTTCTTTGGAGAAATGTCTATTTAGGTCTTCTGCCCATTTTTGGATTGGGTTGTTTATTTTTTTGATATTGAGCTGCATGAGCTGCTTGTAAATTTTGGAGATTAATCCTTTGTTAGTTGCTTCATTTGCAAATATTTTCTCCCTTTCTGAGGGTTGTCTTTTGGTCTTGTTTATGGTTTCCTTTGCTGTGCAAAAGCTTTTAACTTTCATTAGGTCCCATTTGTTTATTTTTGTTTTTATTTCCATTTGTCTAGGAGGTGAGTCAAAAAGGATCTTGCTGTGATTTATGTCATAGAGTGTTCTGCCTGTTTTCCTCTCAGAGTTTTATAGTGCCTGGCCTTACATTTAGGTCTTTAATCCATTTGGAGTTTATTTTTGTATATGGTGTTAAGGAATGTTCTAATTTCATTCTTTTACATGTAGTTGTCCAATTTTCCCAGCACCACTTACTGAAGAGGCTACTTTCTCCATTGTATATTCTTGTCTTCTTTATTGAAAATAAGGTGACCATATGTGCATGGGTTTATCTCTGGGCTTTCTATCCTGTTCCATTGATCTATATTTCTGATTTTATGCCAGTACCATACTGTCTTGTTTACTGTAGCTTTGTAGTATAGTCTGAAGTCAGGGAGCCTGATTCCTCCAGCTCCGTTTTTCGTTCTCAAGATAGCTTTGGCTATTCGGGGTCTTTTGTGTTTCCATACATATTATGCAATTTTTTTGTTCTAGTTCTGTGAAAAATGCCATTGGTACTTTGATAGGTATTGCATTGAATCTGTAGATTGCTTTGGGTAGTATAGTCATTTTCACGATGTTGAATCTTCCAATCCAAAAACATGGTATATCTCTCCATCTGTTTGTATCATCTTTAATTTTTTTCTTCAGTGTCTTATAGTTTTCTGCATACAGGTCTTTTGTCACCTTAGGTAGGTTTATTCCTAGGCATTTTATTCTTTTGTTGAAGTGGTAAATGGGAGTGTTTCCTTAATTTCTCTTTCAGATTTTTCATCATTAGTGTATAGGAATGCAAGAGATTTCTGTGCATCAATTTTGTATCCTGCTACTTTACCAAATTCATAGATTAGCTCTAGTAGTTTTCTGGTAGCATCTTTATGATCTCTGTGTATAGTATCATGTCATCTGCAAAGAGTGACAGCTTTACTTCTTCTTTTCTGATTTGGATTCCTTTTATTTCTTTTTCTTCTCTGATTACTGTGGCTAAAATTTTCAAAACTATATTGAATAAGAGTGGTGAGAGTGGACAACCTTGTCTTGTTCTTGATCTTAGTGGAAATGGTTTTAGTTTTTCACGATTGAGAACGATTTTGACTGTGGGTTTGTCATATATGGCCTTTATTATGTTGAGGTAAGTTCCCTCTATGCCTACTTTTGGATGATTTTTATCATAAATGAGTGTTGAATTTTGTCAAAAGGTTTTTCTGCATCTATTGAAATGATCATATGGTTTTTATCCTTCAATTTGTTAATGTGGTGTATCACATTGATTTGCGTATATTGAAGAATCCTTGCATTCCTGGGATAAACGCCACTTGATCATGGTGTATGATCCTTTTAATGTGCTGTTAGATTCTGTTTGCTAGTATTTTGTTGAGGATTTTTGAATCTATGTTCATCAGTGATATTGGCCTGTAGTTTTCTTTCTTTGTGACATCTTTGTCTGGTTTTGGTATCAGGGTGATGGTGGTCTCTTAGTAGGAGTTTGGGAGTGTTCCTCCCTCTGCTATATTTTGGAAGAGTTTGAGAAGGATAGGTGTTAGCTCTTCTCTGAATTTTTGATAGAATTCGCCTGTGAAACCATCTGGTCCGGGGCTTTCGTTTGTTGGAAGATTTTTAATCAGAATCTCAGTTTCAGTGCTTGTGATTGGTCTGTTTATATTTTCTCTTTCTTCCTGGTTCAGTCTCGGAAAGTTGTGCTTTTCTAACAATTTGTCCATTTCTTCCAGATTGTCCATTTTTTTGGCATATAGTTGCTTGTAGTAATCTCTCATGATCCTTTGTATTTCTGCAGTGTCAGTTGTTACTTTTCCTTTTTCATTTCTAAGTCTATTGATTTGAGTCTTCTCTCTTTTTTCTTGCTGAGTCTGGCTAATGGTTTATCAATTTTGTTTATCTTCTCAAAGAACCAGCTTTTAGTTTTATTGATCTTTGCTATTGTTCCTTCATTCTATTTCATTTATTTCTGATCTGATCTTCATGATATTTTTTTCTTTCTACTAACACTGGGGTTTTTTTGTTCTTCTTTCTCAAACTGCTTTAGGTGTAAGGTTAGGTTGTTTATTTGAGGTGTTTCTTCTTTCTTGAGGTAGGCTTGTATAGCTATCAAGTTCCCTCTTAGAACTGCTTTTGCTGCATCCCATAGGTTTTGGGTCATTGTGTTTTCATTGTCATTTATTTCTAGTTATTTTTTGAATTCCTCTATGGTTTCTTCAGTGACCTCTTGGTTATTTAGTAGTGTATTGTCTAGCCTCCATGTGTTTGTATTTTTTACAGATTTTTTCCTGTAATTGATATCTAGTCTCATAGCATTGTGGTCAGAAAAGATACTTGATATGATTTCAGTCTTCTTAAATTTACCAAGGCTTGATATGTGACCCAAGATATGATCTATCCTGGATATGTTCCATGAGCACTTGTGAAGAAAGTGTATTCTGTGGTTTTTGGATGGAATGTCCTATAAATATCAATTAAGTCCATCTTGTGTAATGTGTCTTTTTTTTTTTTTTTTTTGTGGTACGTGGGCCTCTCACTGCTGTGGCCTCTCCCATTGCTGAGCACAGGCTCTGGACGCGCAGGCCCAGCGGCCATGGCTCACGGGCCCACCGCTCCGCGGCATGTGGGATCTTCCCTGACTGGGGCACGAACCCATGACCCCTGCATTGGCAGGTGGACTCTCAACCACTGTGCCACCAGGGAAGCCCTAATGTGTCATTTAAAGCTTGTGTTTCCTTGTTTATTTTCGTTTTGGATGATCTGTCATTGGTGAAAGTGGGGTGTTAAGGTCCCCTACTATTATTGTGTTACTGTCAATTTCCCCTTTTATGGCTGTTAGCATTTGCCTTATATATTGAGGTGCTCCTATGTTGGTTACATAAATATTTACAATTATTATATCTTCTTCTTGTATTGATCCCTTCACCATTATGTAGTGTCCTTCCTTGTCTTTTGTAATAGTCTTTATTTCAAAGTCTATTTTGTCTGATATGAGAATTGCTACTCCAGCTTTCTCTTGATTTCCATTTGCATGGAATATCTTTTTCTGTCCCCTCACTTGCAGTCTGTATGTGTCCCTAGGTCTGAAGTGGGTCTCTTGTAGGCATATATATGGGTCTTGTTTTTGTATCCATTCAGCCGATCTTTGTCTTTTGGTTGGAGCATTTAATCTGTTTACCCCTAAGGTAATTATTGATGTATGTTCTTTTACCATTTTCTTAATTGTTTTGGGTTTGTTAGTGTAGGTCTTTTCCTTCTCTTGTGTTTCCTGCCTAGAGAAGTTCATTTAGCATTTGTTGTAAAGCTGGTTTGGTGGTACTGAATTCTCTTAGCTTTTGGTTTTCTGTAAAGGTTTTAATTTCTCCATCGAATCTGAATGAGATCCTTGCTGGGTAGAATAATCTTGGTTGTAGGTTTTTCCCTTTCATCACTTTAACTATGTCCTGCTACTCCCTTCTGGCTTGCAGAGTTTGTGCTGAAAGATCAGCTGTTAACCTTATGGACATTCCCTTGTATGTTATTCGTTGTTTTTCCCTTGCTGCTTTTACTATTTTCTCTTTGTATTTAATTTTTGGTAGTTCGATTAATATGTGTCTTGGCCTGTTTCTCCTTGCATTTATCTTGTATGGGACTCTCTGTGCTTCCTGGGCTTGACTATTTCCTTTCCCATATTAGGGAAGTTTTCAACTATAATCTCTTCAAAGATTTTCTCAGACCCTTTCTCTTTTTCTTATTCATCTGGGACCTCTATAATTTGAATGTTGGTGCGATAAATGTTGTCCTAGAGGTCTCTGAGACTATCTTCAATTCTTTTCATTCTTTTTTCTGTATTCTGCTCTGTGGTTGTTATTTTCACTATTTTATCTTGCAGGTCACTTATCCGTTCTTCTGCCTCAGTTATTGTGCTATTGATTCCTTCTAGAAAATTTTTAATTTCATTTATTTTGTTGTTCATCATTGTTTGTTTGCTCTTTAGTTCTTCTGGTCCTTTCTTGTATTTTCTCCATTCTATTTCCAAGATTTTGGATCATCTTTACTATCATTACTCTGAATATTTTTTCAGGTAGACTGCCTATTTCCTCTTCATTTGTTTGTTCTGGTGGGTTTTTACCTTGCTCCTTCATCTGCTGTGTGTTTCTCTGTCTTCTCATTTTGCTTAACTTACTGTGTTTGGGATCTCCTTTTCACAGGCTGCAGGTTCGTAGTTCCCGTTGTTTTTGGTGTCTACCCCCAGTGGGTAAGGTTGGTCAGTGGGTTGTGTAGGCTTCCTGGTGGAGGGAACTGGTGCCTGTGTTCTGGTGGCTGAGGCTGGATCTTCTCTTTCTGATGGGCAGGACCCCATCCAGTGCTGTGTTTTGGTGTGTCTGTGACCTTATGATGATTTTAGGCAGCCTCTCTGCTAATGGGTGGGGTTGTGTTCCTGTCTTGCTAGTTGCTTGGCATAGGGTGTCCAGCACTGTAGCTTGCTGGTCATTGAGTGGAGCTGGGTCTCAGCATTGAGATGGAGATCTCTGGCAGAGCTTTTGCTGTTTGATATTATATGGAGCTAGGAGGTCTCTGGTAGACCAATGTCCTGAACTCAGCTCTCCCACCTCAGAGCCACAGGCCTGACACCGGTGTGAGCATCAAGACCTTGTCAGGCACACGGCAAAAAGAGAAAAATGAAAAAAATGTATATATCGTTGCTCTCAAAGTTCACTGCCTCAATTTTGGGATGATTTTTTGTCTATTGAAGTATTCCACAGATGCAGGGTACATCAAACTGATTGTGGAGATTTAATCCGCTGCTCCTGAGGCTGCTGAGAGAAATTTCCTTTTCTCTTCTTTGTTCTCACAGTTCCTGGGGTTCAGCTTTGGATTCGGCCCCGCCTCTGCATGTAGGTCACCTGAGGAATTTTGTTCTTCGCTCCGACAGGACGGGGTTAAAGGAACAGCTGATTAGGGGGCTCTGGCTCACTCAGGCCAGGGGGAGCAAGTGGTACGGAATGTGGGGCGAGCCTGCGGCATCACAGGCCAGCATGATGTTGCCACAGCCTGAGGCATGCCGTGTTTTCTCCTGGGGAAATTGTCCCTGGATCACGGGACCCTGGCAGTGATGGGCTGCAGAGGCTCCCTGGAGGGGAGGTGTGGGTAGTGACCTATGCTTGCACACAGGCTTGTTGGTGGCTGCAGCAGCAGCCTTAGTGTTTCATGCCCATCTCTAGTGTCCGTTTGATAGCCGTGGCTTGCACCTGTCTCTGGAGCTGGTTTAGGCTGGTGCTCTGAATCCCCTCTCCTCGAGCACCCCGAAGCAATGGTCTCTTGCCTCTTTGGCAGCTCCAGACTTTTTCCTGGAGTCCCTCCTGGCTAGCTGTGGTGCACTAGCCCCCTTCAGGCTGTGTTCACACAGCCCACCCCAGTCCTCTCCCTGGGATCTGACCTCCGAAGTCCGAGCCTCAGCTCCCAGCCCCCACCCATCCCAGCAGGTGAGCGGACTGGTCAGCATCGATCCTCTTTGCGGGAATCTCTCCGCTTTGGCCTCTGCACCCCTGTTGCTGCGCCCTCGTCCGTGGCTCTGAAGCTTCCCACCCCCACCCCCGTCTCTGCCAGTGAAGGGGCTTCCTAATGTGTGGAAACTTTTCCTCCTTCACAGCTCCCTCCCAGAGGTGCAGGTCCCATCCCTATTCTTTTGTCTCTCTTTTTTCCTTTTTCTTTTGCCCTACCCAGGTACTTGGGGCATTTCCTGCCTTTTGGGAAGTCTGAGGTCTTCTGCTAGCATTCAGTAGGTGTTCTGTAGGAGTTGTTCCACATGCAGATGTATTTCTAATGTATTTGTGGGGAGGAAGGTGATCTCCACTTCTTACTCCTCCGCCATCTTGAAGGTCTCCTAAGGAAATATTTTAAATTGGAAGTATTTTAAGTGAGATAGTTAGATGTGCATTTTAGTCTAAACTACCATCTTAGAAAGATTCCTCTGGAAATTGGGTCAGTGTAGTGGGGTGAATTCATATGTTTACGTCTCCTGCTATACTAAATTTCTTAATTTCAGAAAAGATACATAAAAAATGAATTCAAAACAGTGCTCCAAAACAAAAACAGGACGTTAATAAACCATTGTCGGGAATTCATGGAAGGTAGAAAGCAGATAAGATCAGATTGATTGGAGCAGCCGAAAGCACAGCTGCTGTATGTATGTGGAAGACAAATTTCCTAGGAAGATAAGAGTAGCTCAAGAGAAAATGGTCTGAGAGAATATATATAAAAAGCAGGAAGGAGGGCTTCCCTGGTGGCGTAGTGGTTGAGAGTCCGCCTGCCGGTGCAGGGGACGCGGGTTCGTGCCCCGGTTCGGGAGGATCCCGCGTGCCACAGAGCGGCTGGGCCTGCGCGTCCGGAGCCTGTGCTCCGCAACGGGAGAGGCCACAACAGTGAGAGGCCCGCGTACTGCAAAAAAAAAAAAAAAAACAGGAAGGAGTCTTGGGTCATCTTCAAGAGTAAATTAAATTCTGTAAGTGAAACAGCAGGGGCAGTGTCCATGTTACAGTGAGCAAAAGGTACCAGAAGGTTGATCCTAAGCTTAAACCAGATACTTGTCTGAAGAAGGTAAACTGCCTACTTGAGGAAAATGCCTAGTGTGGGTACAGGGAGAGAAGAGAGAGAAGCAGAGCAGAACTGGAGTTAACTACAGATCTCTACAACAGGCATAAAGTAAAGGAAAAAGGAGAAGTAGCTCTGCAGTGGAAGAAAATACATTAAATTTCTGCATCCCAAGGATAAATTCCTGATGCTTTTGATAACTGGGAAGAGAGGTATACATACCATACATACTCTTCCATGGCAGCTCACCCTGAAGTGATGCTTGCCAGTTACCACATCTGTATAACTCACGTACAGACTGCATCAGACCTCCCATTCAGAGGAAGGTACAGCAGAGAAATAGACGTACACAACTACAGAGGAAACTCATGCTAGTCGAATACACTAATTAATATGGTTTTTCACTGATAAATATGAGGGGAGAACCAAGGATCTCTAGACATTTGAGAGAAACAAAGCATTAAAGAGAAGGACCAAGAAAAAGAAATAAAACTGACCCCAGAGGAAATTGATAATTCAGGAAAGAAAGTTTTAAAAAATCTAATGTATTGAGAGGTTCTATAGATGTTGCATCCACAAAAACACTGCAGGTAGATCAATCAGAGGATAAAAAAAGAATTCTTAGAAATTAAAAATATAGTTGAAGAAACAAATTCCCAAGGATTAAAAAATGCATGTAAGAGTGGATTATTGATATAAAATATAAAAACACATGGAAAATATGAGAATAAGGGACATAGAAGATTATTCAAGGAGATTCAGGAAGAATTAGAGGATTAGAAGATTAAGATTATTGTTTTTTAAGATTATTGTCTTTGAAATTTCTGTATTGGAGTTTCTCTGTGCAATGCTTCTTCATTTTTAGTTGGCTTCCCAGTTTGGCGCTCCATCTTCCAGTAGCTTTGAGAAAGTAAATATTTAATATCTTTCAGGTCTCAAAATGGAGCACCTCTATTCTATTCTACCATTTGATTGATATTTGGCTGAATATGGAATTCTGGGTTGAAAATAATTTTCTACCAGTATTTGGAAAACATTGCCCTTTTGTCATCTAGCTTTCAGCATTGGCTATTCAAATTCAAAGCTATTTATTCCTGCATCTTTGCATCTGACCTATTTTTTATTTTTCACTTGGGAAGTTTGTAGCATCTTTATTGTCACCACTGCTTTGAAATTTCATAATTACATCCCTATATTCACCTACTTAATTTGTGAGGAGCTTTGTGGACTCTTTCAACCTGGACTCAAGGCTTCACTTTTAGGAAATTTTCCTGAATTATTTCGTTGATGATGTCTTCCCCACATTTTTTTGTTTTCTCTTACTGGAACTCCTGTTTTTTTAGACTTCCTGGACTGATTCTCTGTTTTTAAAAATATTTACTCTGTTTTACCTTGCCTTGATTTTGCAGCATAGATATGTAGATTGGTTTTCAGGTTTGCCTACCGTCAGCTTTGGAATCATTCTCCTTGACAGTACTGCTCATCCATCAGTCATTGCCTCCTTTGCTAATCTTGCCTCCTATCCTGTTCTCTCCAACCTTTGGGTTTAATGCCTTTAAAAGGCCATTCGTTTACTATAGTTCTAGTGAGGTTTTAAGAAATAGACGCCTGTGTTCAATCTGCCCTCTTTGTCAGGCATTCCTGAGGAGTTTTCACTTTTAACTCCTTATGTATCTGTATTATGTGAAATGTATAATGAGAACCTACTGGTTTTACATATAATTTAAAAATTTAACTTTTAAAAGGCAGCATTATTGAGGTATTATTTACATACCATAAAATTCACCCATACTGATTGTACAGTTCAATGATTTTATTAAATTTATAGACTTGTGCAACTATCACTAGTCTAGTTTTAGAATATTGCCACCACCACAAAAGTTCCCTTGTACTCGTTTACACTTCATTCAAACTCCCGTGCCTAACCCTAGGAAACCACTGGTCCTCTTTCTGTCTGTATAAATTTACCTTTTCTAGACATTTTGTATAAATGGACTTGTATAACATGTAGTCTTTTGTGTCCAGCTTCTTTCACTTAAAAGCTTGCGAGGTTCATCCGTGTAGTAGCATGTATCAGCATGATTCCTTTTTATGTCTGAGTAATATTCTATTGTATTGATATACTACATGTTTTACATTCATCAGTTGATGGGCATTTGGCTTGTTTCTTCTTTTTGGCTATTCTAAATAATGCTCATACTAACATTCATGTACAAGTTTTGGTGTGGATCTATGTTTTCATTTCTATTTGGTATATACCTAGGAGTAGAATTTCTGAGTCATATGGTGACTCTATGTTTAACCTTTTGAGGAACTGCTAGGCTGTGTTCCACAGTGGCTGCACCTTTTTAAAGTCCCACCAACGTTAGGAGGCTTCTGATTTCTCCATATCTTACCCCACATTTGTTATTGTCTGTCATTTTTAAAAAATATTTATTTGACTGCATCGGGTCTTAGTTGCAGCATGGGGATCTTCATTGCCATGTGCGGAATCTTTTTAGTTGCAGCATGCAGGATCTTTTAGTTGCGACATGTGGAATCTTTAGTTGTGGCATGTGGGATCTAGTTCCCTGACCAGGGATTGAACCTGGGCCCCTTGCATTGGGAGCGTGGAGTCTTAGCCACTGGACCACCAGAGAAGTCCCTATTGTCTGTCTTTTGATTATAGCCATCTCAGTGGATATGAAGTGGTATCTCATTGTGGTTTTGATTTGCATTTCCTAATAATGATGTTGAGCATCTTTTCATGTGCTTTTCGCATTTGTTTATCTTCTTTGGAGAAATTTCCTTTTTGTTGTTTATCTCTAATTTAATTCTGTGGTTAAAGAATACATTTTGTGTGTTTTCAGTCATTCAAAATTTATTGAGATGTGTTTTATGGCCCAGCATATGTTCTATCTGAAGAATTACCCATAAGTGGTTAAAAGTAACGTGTGTTCTGTAGAACTTGGGTGGAAAGTTTTGTACATGTCAGTTAGGTTGAGTTGATTGATAGTGTTGTTAAAATCTATATCCTTGCTAATTATTGAGACCTCTTTCAGGGCTGTCCAGAAACTTTTACTTTCTGCTTGGCTCTTCCGAAGTTTTTATGTACATGCACAGAGCCAGGCATGTATGACTAGTATGGGGCCTCTCTCTAGTGTCTGCTGTACCTTTGGCCAGAATTTGTTTGCCTTATTCAGGATTGCAACCTCAGGCTAGTAGTGGTTGACACTCTCCTGCTACTACCTCTGGGAGGTCACTTCCACTGGTGGCACCACTGGGCCTGGGCATTGCCCACTGCTTCAAATGAATGTAAGCCCTCTTGGGTCCCATAGTTACAGCCTACCTCGTCCTGGAAGAACCCCTCCTCTGATGGAGCTAGGGTGGGATGGATGGGAGCAATCCTGGGCCAGAACGTCAGAGATTCCTATGTTTCTACCCAAAGTTCAGCAGTTTTAAAATCATAAGCACTTCTCAGTAGTATAGGTAGGCACCTGGAGGTTTTGGGAACACACCAAGCATGTCCCCTTCTCTCAGAGTCTTTGTGTTTCTTCCATCTGCCAGGAATATTCTTTTCCCAGAGGGTCTGATGGCTCATTTTCTCATTTCATTCAGGCCATTAGAGAGGCCTTTCCATGACTACTGTATGTAAAGTAATAATTCCCTACCCTCAACCATTCTCTGTTCTCCTATGTTTATCTTATTACTGCCTGGTAGTTTGGTGATTAATTTTGACTGTATCTTCTTCTCAAATGTAATCCATAAAACCAGGCGCTTTATCTAATTTGTTCTTCAGTATAGCCCCAGGGCTTTAAATAGAGCCTGGTACACAGTGAATGAATGGGTGAGTTGATGTCACTTCTTAAAAAAGAGGTTTGTGGTTATTAAACGTAATGATAATTTAATTGATTCCTTACATCTTTCTAGCCCCTTGCCATTTACAAAGTGCTTGTATACTCACATCACTTCATTTCTTCCTCCCAGTGGCCCTCTGAGGTAGGCAGAGAGCTTCTGTCATCACCTCCATTTTATGGATGAGAAACTGTAGCTTAGAGTGGGACAGCCTTGCCAAAGAACACAGGGATAAGAAATAAAAATCTGGGACAAAAACCTAAATCTCTTGATTCTGGTAGTTGTTAATACTACCACACAAAGCCATCACCTGTGGAAAACAGAGTGTGTTGCTAAGGTGATGAAATCCCCTTCTTTATAGTTTTAGGAGGCAACAAACAAGTGTTTAGAGTCTACATTAGTCAGACCGAGGGCCCTTCACCTGATGATGAAGAGGCTGCTGAGTTAACCTCATTCTCATTTTGGGTTCCTCGTTAAATTTTGCTGAGTGAACTATTAGGGAGAAAAGAAATTAGAGCAGAAAAATATCAAAACATGTGCTTTGGCAAGGGAAGAACCTCTATTGGATTTTAGAACTAAAAGTGACTTAGGGTCACCCCTCAAATTATACCTGTCCTATTCTTCCACGTTCCTCGAGTGATGAAACTTGAGACCCAGAGGATGGATTCATTGCCTGTGATCACCAAAGCTAGTTGCTTACATATGCCTGTCACTGGCAGTTTTCTAGTTATGCCCTGCACTGGAGGCCCTGTTAGAATCGATGAGCTTGCCAGTTTTCTTTATCTTAGTATGTCAAATGTAGTAAAGACCAGGCTCCCACACAGTAGCTCTAGACTAGCATTTGACCAGACAGTTCCTTCACTTATCCCCTGTCATTCTGACTCCTGACATTCCTCTCTCCAGAGGCCCCAAATGGCAGCAGAAGGGAATTGTCCCTCTGTCTCTTGCATCATATGGTGAGCTGCTTTAGGACATGGGCCATCTTTTTCATTTTTGTGCATTTATATCAAAAGCATTCATCACAGTATCTTACTGAGCACAAAGCAGATGCTCTGAAAATATCTGAAACTGTTGAATTATAGCAATATATACAAAAAATCCCTTGCTTCTCTGGCCCTACACTGTAATCATTTAATCTCTATCAAAAATCTCATGTTTTGGAGCTATTTTGTCTCTTGAATATGTGTTATAAACAGTAATGGTATGATCTTTTTGCCTGGACCTGCCCTAAAACCTGCCAGTCTTAGCCCAGCTTTGGTACAGTTTACATGGGAAAATCAAGTTGCTGAGATTATAGCATATTCAATTAGTGGTATAGCATATTCAATTAGTGGTAAGGTTCATTCCAGGACAGGGCAAAAGCTTAGTGAAATAGATAGCATCCAATCTGGGGAAAAACTCATTGTCTTCTTGAGACAAGGGTCTTCTGATGTTCTGTATCTTCAGGTTGAGGCAAGGGCACCTGATGGCATAATGGTTGCAGTAGGTTTTCATAAAGAAAGGAGAAGGAGAGGGAAAGGCCTCTCAGGACTTCCACTTATCATATCAGAAAGGACTAAGGAATTACAATGATAATCTTTATGAAATCCCAAACTTTTGATCCCTCCCCTGCATTTTGTACTTTATCCTCTCTTTAGCATAGAGAGTAAAATTCATAGAAGAAGAAGGAACTATGATCTTGTGTTCAGGGTTTGGATTGGGCTAGGCACGTAGAGAAGCTGTAAGCTGGTTTCCCCATCCACAGTTAGGCTTTGGGTGGGAGAAGGAAGCCCCCAAGGGCCTGAGTGGGGAGTGGTATCTAAAAGAAGAGAGGGAAGGTGGCTGAGTTCCTGAGACTGGCTACAGAAAGGTGGAGATCTTGAGGCTGATGTGTGTTTCAGAAGGAGTGACAGGAGAAGGTTTCTTCTGGGAGATTGGTGACTCTGGTAGCTTAAGTTGCATGTCAGCTGGACATGATGAATCTGGCTTTTCTCCACTGTGCAGAACGTGAAGACGGTGTCTGAGACCCCTGCAGTGCTACCAGTTTCAGAAGATGAAGATGATGATGATGATGCTACCCCACCTCCAGTGATTGCTCCACGCCCAGAGCACACAAAATCGGTGAGTCTTTGGGGACGTGGGCAGCTTTGTGATATATTAGAGTTTGGAGGGGGAGTGAGGGGTGGGTGCTGAGGCCTAGAGGTTTAATAATCTGGTAGCGGTCCTTAGATTTTGCAGGTGGTGAAATCACCAAATTACCTTGATTGAAAGGTATTTTCTGTATGATTAAAGACAAGAAGTGGTGTATTTATTTATCATTAGTTTGCACATAGTCCCAAAGTGTCCTAGATAATTGGTCTTTGTACCAACTTAGGCCTAGTTTACTTAGCCTGTTCACATACAGAAAGATATACAGAATTAATGTTACTTAGTGCAAGACTAACATAAATTATTCCAGTCTCCTGGGAAGCAACATATTAGTCTGCTATAGATCTTTTCTTCTCTGTTAAATGTGCAGTGTTCAGCCTCTTAGTACATCATTGATGATACTGTAAGACTCAAGAGAATTTATAAAAACATTAGTGCTATTAATATGCTGGACATCAGGAGTGCCTTTTTTTTTTTTTTTTTTGCGTTACGCGGGCCTCTCACCACCGCGGCCTCTCCCATTGCGGAGCACAGGCTCCGAACGCGCAGGCTCAGTGCTCATGGCTCACAGGCCCAGCCGCTCCGCGGCATGCGGGATCCTCCCGGACCGGGGTACGAACCCGTGTCCCCTGCATCGGCAGGCGGACTCCTAACCACTGCGCCACCAGGGAAGCCCGGCAGTGATTTTTATTTAACTTCTTTTGAGGTTCTTGCATCTCTGAATAGCCAGGTCCCTCTGCCCTCACTTGGCACAATCTGCCTTTTACATGGTTTGGCATCATTGAGCACTGATCTCTCATCAGATGATACTCTACTAGTGTTTCTTTGTTTGGACTTTTTATTATGACAAGAGCTTCATAATGAAAGAATGATCTGGGGCTTAAACTCTGTGATAATACAAAAAAAGATTGTCTCTGGATTAGAGAATTCGTGGAAGTGTTCAAGCAGATGTTGGTTGACTGACTATGGAGATGCTGTGGAGGACCTTCAGGGGGATTAGATGACCTTTAGGATTAGAATTTATAAGCAGAATCTGTGGAATCACCCTTTCTGTAGGCTACAAAGTCACTTTAAGGAAAATAAGCTTCAAATTGGAGCGTTCTCAGGATATCTCATATTGGTATGTTTTTTTGTTTTGCAAGTATGTTCATTTAAAAATTTTTCCCACTAAACCACGAACTCCTGTGTGTGTACACACACACACACATATACATTTACACACACATATATATGCAAATACATATATATATATATGTATGCATTTGCAGTGCTTAACATAGCTCTTGGAAGGTTTTAGAAAGGCAGTTAGTATTGAATGAATTGATAAATTTGATCTTGATAGCATTGCTTTCTAAAAAGACATTGTTAATTCCTAATTTATAGAAGAAGCTGAGATTTGGAGAGGTAAATTGATCTACCCAAAGTCTCTAAGTAAGCAAAAGAGCTAGAACTTGAAAGCAGGTAATTGACCCCAGGTCCAGGTTGTATTCCAGCGTAGCACAGTGGCCTTTTTATGTGAGCAGACCTGTGCTGGGAGCCAGAAAAAGAGAATTTTAGAGAAGGAAAAAGCAGGGTTCGTGCCCTTAAGGAGGCATGTCAAGAAAACTAAAGGAGGAGGAGAAGGCATGAAAGTACAGGTTTAGGTGCCAGGTATATAGTTTGTCTACATGTACAAGAATAGAAAATTAAGAAATCATTATGCTGGAATAGTCAGGAAAGAAACTATAGTCTCTGGTCTGTGTCTTGACTTATTGCTATTTCCACTATGTGGAAAGTTCTCTCCCTTTTCTACCTATTAAAATCATGTCCATCCTTCAAGATCCAGCTGAAGAATCCTATTTATTTATTTATCGATTCATCAAACATTTTCCTGAATGCTTGCTTTCTGTTAGGCAACTGGTTAGATATAGGAACTCAGGGATGAATGACACAGATTCCCTGTCTTCATAGAGCTTATAGACTAACCAAAAAATTGTGATATTTTTATGAAAAAAGGTGATAAATGCCTTGATGCATCTCCTGGGGAAAGGCAGTATAACGTATGATCACCTCTTCTGTACATTAATAGTATACAGTTTGCTCGTATCTTCTGACATTTATCCCTTTTGCCTTGCAGTTAGGACTTTCTCCAAGACTTCCTTCACAGGAATAGTGGATGGGGCAGCATTTTGTACAGCAAGGCAAAGAACAGATTCTCAGTAAATGTTTATTAAGTAAATGAATGAATAGGAAATATAATAATATTTGCCAAAATTTGAAAGCTTAGTGTCTTTTGGGTGTGATATTACTCATTTCACACATTAATTAATTTATTACCACAGCAACTCTAAAAGATAGGTATCACTAACATCACCATTTTACAAACGAGGAAACTAAAGCATAGAGAAGTTAAATAATCTGCCCAAAGTCATACAAGGTAAGAATAAGAGTTGGGGGCTTCCCTGGTGGCGCAGTGGTTGAGGATCCGCCTGCCGATGCAGGGGACACGGGTTCATGCCCCGGTCCGGTAAGATCCCATATGCCACGGAGCGGCTGGGCCCGTGGGCCATGGCCGCTGAGCCTGCGCATCTGGAGCCTGTGCTCCGCAACGGGAGAGGCCACAACAGTGAGAGGCCCACGTACCGCAAAAAAAAAAAAAAAGAATAAGAGTTGGGATTTAAGTCCAGTCAGTCAGTTTCCAGAGTCTGTGATCTAAATGACTACACCGTTACTGCCTCTTAAAGAAGAACAATTGCAGTTCCTTCTCTGTGAGGGTTCAGGATTTAAAGAGGAAGTAACTCAAATGAAGATAATGTTGTGTTGTATTAGCCGTGGAAAGTACTATGGGAATACAGGATATTCATTTCAGCTTGGGAAAGAATAGAATTTTACAGATGAAGGGGATTCCCATCAAATGACAGAATGTCCTTTAAACTATTTATAATGAGAGTTGTCTAACTTGTACTGAATATCTTAAGTGCTCAGACTGTCACTAACCCTTGTGTGTACAGTGAGAGCAAGGAAGGCCATTCCATCCTCACAGCCTGAGTATAGAGGAAGAGTGACATAGATTTTGACCTAGGAGAAGGGATGAGTTTACTGGGATTTGTTCTGTGGATGTTCTAACACACACATCTAAGAGAGACTGGCCTTGACAAATTTTTGCACCAACAATGCAGGTATACACACGGTCCGTGATTGAACCACTTCCTATTACTCCAACTCGGGATGTGGCTACGTCTCCCATTTCACCTACTGAGAATAATACCACTCCGCCAGATGCTCTGACCCGGAATACTGAGAAGCAGAAGAAGAAGCCTAAAATGTCTGATGAGGAGATCTTGGAGAAATTACGTAAGCACTTCCCAGGTTTTTTAATTTCCCTCTGGTATGTGACTGGTCAAGCACAAAGGTGGAATTCTATTGCTATAAAGATCTTGGTTCTGCGCTAGGTGTATGTGGCTGGCTGGCTGTGCTTTACATCTTGGCCAGACTGTGCTTCTCTTCACCTGTCCTTGCACCCACCTCCTCTGTCTCACCAGCCCTGATTAGATGCAACATTAGGATGGGAATGTGATGATAGCGTGGATAGCCCACTTTAAGGGCTAGAAATCACTTACCACTGGGCATGGGTTATGGAGATGACAAATAGCTTTTACCTAGTGAATAGTCTGGAATGTTGTGTTGAGAAAGACCGAGGCCTTGTCTAAACCTGGTGGGAAAGAGTGCTATGTTGATTATTGATGTTTCTGTTGACAGAAGATGGATCTGCCGTCTTGGCTGAAGGAAAAGAAGTAAGGGAAACTAACATTTTGTGAGCCTGTGTTATGTGCCAAATGACAAGCAAGGCATTTTCTTGATTTTTTTTCATTTACTCCTCATTTTAACCCTTGAAGACAGACATTATAATCCTCATTTTTTTGCAGTTAAGGTATTTGAGGCTAGCGATGCTAAATACTCTGCGAAAATTCACACAGCCAAAAAGTGACAGAGCTGGGGTTAGAGCGCAACTTGTGCTCCTGTGATCAGAACATGCTGTTTCTTGCAGTCAGGTGGAAACTTCCATTTTACTTTTTTTTAGTGACCATAAATATTAGGGTAGCTTGTTTCTCTTTTTCAGTAATCTGCAGGAGAATTCATATGAGAAGAAGGGACTGGGTTGGTCTGTAGGCTTGGAAGAATCATCTGACAAGGCCTTTGATTTATTCTTTGAACCTATCTACTTCTAAAGAGGATTGGATGTGACTGATTTGGTCAAGTCTGCACACTGGCATTGCTTGTTAATGCTGAGGTTTCTGGTTCCTCAGCTTAGCAGCTCTCGATTTTGTCCTGATAATTCTTACTTGACTTTTAAAAAAAATTTCACTCTTTTAAAAGTTGCCCTTGCCCAGAGCCCTTACGAAATGATGAAATAAGAAAAGCCACTTACCTAGCCGTCTGTTTACTCTTGTATGTATTCTTTTTCTCTGAACCAGATTTTTTTTAAACAGTGATACTTAGAACATAGAATTCTGGAAAGCAGACTGGCCTGGGAGTTATGGACCCTTGGGTTGAAGCACAGCCACTAACCTGCATGTTGGGCGATTTCCTACTGTTCTCTGGCCCTTGTTTTTCTCACCTTTTAAATAGGGATGTTAATACCTGTCTCATTTGTAAGTCAGATGAAATAATGTATGTGAAAAGTACCAAATACTAGTAATTGGTATTAGTGGAAAGGACTTTGGACTGGGAGACCAAAACCAAGCTCCTAGTCTTAGCTCTGACACCAATTTGCTGTGTGACCTTGAGGGGAAGTATCTTCCTTTCTGTGGGCCTCAGTTTTTCCATATCCAGAATACTTTTTTTGAAACTGTCAACTCTCTCATACCTCTGTGTCTTTGCACTTGAAGTACTTTCTGTTGTAACCCTTTCTTGACTTTCTCTCCCTGGCTAATTCCTACTAACCCTGTAAAAATTAGTCTAGCTATCACTTCCCTTCTGAAGCCTTTCCAGTCTATATTTTTGCCTCTTTCTGTATCACCACAGTTATTATATTTTCATGGAACTTTATACTTATTGTCTGTCTCCCCTGAGATTAGAGCTTCTTGAGAGCAGAGACTGTCTTAACTGTGTCTCATCTATCTCTTTATTTGTTGCATTCAACATAGAGCTTAGTACATAGTAAGTGAGCATGTTAAAATGAGTTAATGTCTATTGAATGAATGGATTTTAAAATGAATGAATAACTTTTAGGAGTTTAGAATTGGATTAGAGTACTATGAATAAAAGCGGTAAGGAGATGAAACTTTTGGTTGAAACTTAAAGAGGGAAAACTAAGGACCTGCTTAGTGTGGTTTTTAGGTATTGGAGATAGTTCTTTAATCCTTGCCAGCTCAGCATTTGGGAAAATATGGGGCCTGTTTTGTATGTTGATCTGGGAAAAACTGATTCATGTTCTCTGTTTCTTTCAAAGGGAGCATAGTGAGTGTGGGTGATCCTAAGAAGAAATACACACGGTTTGAGAAGATTGGACAAGGGTTAGTAGGGGCATTTTCTTCCCTAGAAAAATGACTTAAAATTGTGTGTGCTGGTATATATGATTTTGCTTTTGTTTTGCCTCTCATAAATCTTGTTCTGCCTCTCATAAATCTTGTTCTTCTTTCTCCACCTCACCCATCTGAAGGCGTTTTGTTAGGCTGACCTCAGGTTTACAGAATTATGTTTAATATGTGAGATGTGCCATTAGCTGACATGGTTGCTAAAAATACACCTGTGGTGAGAGTGAAAAACCCATTTATTTTCTTGGCACAAAACCTTCTTCCCAAATTATAGCTCTGCTTTTCCAGATTAACCCTGTTTACCTGATGCTGAGACCTACCAGCACTAACATGAAATGGAAGACTCAGAACTGCAGACTCTTCTGCTAGTATAATGGGATCTGTTTTTCTAGTGGATGCCAGAATTCATGTCTCCTGCTCTCTGATTCCTTCTCTGCATCTTGTATACTGCCCTCAATGTACTGAACTCAGCAGATCTTAACTGAATTCCTGTTAGGTGCTAGGCACTGTGAATACAGCTATGAATCAGTCTCTCCCTTCAGAGACCCCATGGCTACAGAAGGAGATAGACAGTCAAACAAAAAATTATAATATACTGTGATGTCTTAAAAGTGGCCATTATTTTGAGTAAGAGAAGCCAGATACAAAAGAGCAGGTGCTGTATGATTTTATTTATATGGAGTTAAAGAACAGGCAAAACTAATGCTAATATAAGTCAGAATAATCATTGCGTCTGGGAGGGGAGTGTTGATTGGGATGTGGCAAGAGAGAACCTTCAGGGGTGATCGTGATGGTGAACATGTAGGTGTGTACGTATTGAAAAATCATCAAGTTGTGTACTTGAGATTTGTGCAGATTAAGTAAGTTATACCTCTGTATAAAAAAGAAAAATAATAAGTTTTTTACAGATATACCCAATTAGCTAAAATTAAAAAGAAACTGAAGAAAAGTGTCTGGCTTGTAGAAAGCTCTCAGGGTTACTTGAGTGAAAGCATTGTTGTTAATGAAGTAATTGAAGCTTTCTGTTTTAGTTTTCTTTTTTATGCATCCAAGAACTTCTGAAATAAGATAAAGTAATGCATAATATACTGATGTTGTATTTGTACAGTATTCTACAGCTTACATCTGTTATTTGCATCTATTGTTTAATTCAATCCTCAAAACAACCCTGGACTTGAGTGCATCTCATTTTTTCCTGGTCTGGTGCTTTTGTGAGTCTGAACTGGTATAAGGTAGTTAACACCTTGAGAAGAAATTGTTTTGCTTGCCTCAGAGTAATCTGGGATGGTATTTCCTTTAGATAATTACATTGAGATATTAAGAATGTAGCAGAAAGGTACACAGACAAGTGTGGGCAAGTCAGGTCCTATCTCTGGACTTCAGTTTCTTCATTTAAGCGAAAGGGGCTGTGGATTCAGGGTCTTTCACCTCCCAAACTGCTGATGTGTGTGTTCAGATGTATGACCCATAAATAGGCACTATCTGCAAAAGTTGTTTTCCTTGCTTACTTGACAGGTGTGTTAGTGCTAAGGGAGGAATGCAATATGTATTAAGCACCTATGCTGATGTTTCCACATTCCATGATTTTAAAAGTGTACATGGCACATAAATAAGATAAATTAGTACTATTAAAATTTTGCTTGTTTTTTTTTTCCCTTTAAGACCTGAAGGTTTTTTTGACCTGGAATTCATATGTCTAATCATATGTCTATTTGAGGCAGAAACAATCAGGAACTAACCAGTGGGCCTCAATAGCTTCTGAGCCTCTGTAATCATGGAGACACAGTCTCAAAATGTCCAGTTCCCTGAGGACTGGGCATATTTGCCCTTAAAGAATGGTGTATCTGGTGGGATAGGGGAGAATGGGGACAGGAATATAGACATCAGCTTTATGACAGAAGATGTCTAAAGGTAGGATGATCAGGCAATGGGGAAAAAACTGCCAATGCAAAGCATCCCATCCTTATTTGATTGTCCATATCTTATGATGCCAACTTCCTGACATGTAGCTCGGATCCTAACTAAAGAGTTGTAGTTGGGAAGCTGGTGACCATAATTTCTTTCTTCCAGGCAAACTTACAAGTGACTTTTCCCCCAAATTGACCTGACTTCCCTGGGAAGCATAATCACAGAGCTTGCCTAGAATACATTTTTGCAGTACATAGAATTTTAAGTTTCTTTCAATTGTATCATATAAGTCTGACATACTGACATGTAAGGTTACAAATATTGTTGCATATCACTCATCTACAAACACACAGGGTTCATGGTTATAGGCATAAAGTGTGGTTTTTAGTCATTTAGAATGGACATGATTACTTTCCTAGCATTATTCCTAGTTTTTCTCTGCCATTCTTCGTCCGTCCCTCCTTTCTTCCCTCACTTCCTGATGGCCACTAGAGCATATATTCTCTTTACTACTACATACTGCCTCTCATGAGAGTGGAGTGGGAGAGGCAATGGGGAGGATTATTTTTGCTGCTATTTTTATTAACACTTGCATTGCCAGATTGTGTGTAGAGCTTCATTTGACAAATGTCACTTCATCTAACACCTGTTTTTTTCCTTCCCCCACCTGTTGTTCAGTGCTTCAGGCACTGTGTACACTGCAATGGATGTGGCCACAGGACAGGAGGTAAGTATCCACCACCAACTACTACTCCTTCAGTTCCACTGTTTCTTTTTTCTTTTTGTTAAGTTTTTGCCCTTCTTAGCTCAATAGGGACACTTCTAGTTTCTCAGTATTGCAGACTAGAACTCCTTAACATGATGAGATTTACAGATTTTGGAAAAAGTCACTTGTGCCTACAGTGCAGAGAAGAGATTGGGGGAGATAAGAGTGGAGCAATGAGTCAGGAGGTTACTGTGTAATTCCATGTGAGAGATGATGGTCTGGACTAAGGTGGTAGCATAGTATGAATGGGGAGAAGTGGATGAATTTGAGAGGTACTTAAGTAGATATGACAGAATTTGGTGAATGTGAGGTTGGCTCACAAGTGAGTGGTACTAGTCAAGGAGAAAGAACAAAGGAGGAGGTACAGATTTGAGGAAGTTAGATGTTGCCTGAGAGACTTTCTTGTGAAACTGCCTGGTGGACAATTATTTTTACAAGTCTGGTGCTTGGGAGAGAAATCTGATATAGAAGAGATTTAAACATGTGTCTCTTGCCTCCCAATCTAGTGGTCCTTCCGTTACTCTGTGCCCAGGATTCCAGTAGACATTGAAGTCCTCATTTGGAGGCACCCCTTTGTCTCTCACATTTCATAAGCTGGGAAGGCTCTGATCTTATTGCTAAGGACTGATGACCCAAGCTCTTATCTTCAGCAGAAGAAGCCATGAAGGGAATCTAGAGTACCTGAGGTTTCTATCCATCAAAATCATTGGTTGTAGAGCAGGAATGTTGGAAGGTGGGTTGTATATGTGAGTTGCCTGGGGAAGATCTTAGCTCAAAAGACTAATGGGGCTCAGAGCTTAAGAGAGGCACCTCCTGTTCCAGTGAAAACAGAGTTGGGCTCTTCTGAGGGAGGCTACTAGGACCTGCTTGTATATGTTTGGTGGTTGAAACCCCATGGTGTACTGGAGAAGTCATGGTTAATAGGGACAGCACGTACCTCACTGTGCTCTGGTCAGGCTTTTACAAGTGTCTGAGCCAAATATTGAGGCTCCATCGAGGGTAAGTCAACTTAAAAAAAAAAACATTATTATGTTTAAAGATTTATTAATTGTTCTTTGATGTGAGAATCCAATAACCTAGATGTTTACCTTTACTTACTTATAAAACCTTGGGGAAGTCATTTGACCTCCTAAGCCTGAATTTTATTTATTTATAAAATGTGCATGATAACATATACCTTACAAAATGTGAATGAGTTGAGTGAAGTAATGCGTGCGAAAATATACCATAAACTAAGAATTACATATATATTAATATTTATTTGTATGTATTTATTTATTCTACAGAATGTTTACTGAACATCTGCTTTATGCTACACTTTGCGCTAAGACCTATGTGAAAGATTCAGGCATTAAAATCATATATGTAAATGTAAGAAACCATACTTTCTGTTGTGTACATATAAAACTCCTATAATGCTGGCAGGAACCTGTGATAAAATAATGGTAAAGAAGGACGGATGGTATCATTCTGCTGATTTTAAATATGCTGTATTGGAGGTAGAGATAGAAAAAAGGAGGTTATATTAAATATTAATACTAAAAAGAACCCTACCTGGTAGGTGATATTATTTCCTTTTTACTGATGAGGAATTTGAGACCCGGGAGTTTAGTAACTTTGGCCGGGTTGTGCTAATAGCAGTTAGCAAGGGCTGGGTTAGAATCTTTTGATTCTGAAATTTTAACTTGTGCTTTCTGGGCTGCAAGGCCGCAGCAGAGCTAAGGTTAGGCACCACGGCCCCTGGTCGTGTTTCTGGCCTCTGGGGCCTCACAGCCCTTGATGGGAGGCAGGCTGGTGCTGGCCGGTTCCTGGAAGGCCTGGAGGCTCCATGTGTGAGCAGCTGGCCACAGGAAACAAACGTGACTTCACTATGTGCCTGCCTTGTGGTTACAGAACTATGAGTGAAAGCGAGTGCATTAGGGTGGCTAATGCAGTGTAGCCAGGAAGGCCTCATTTCCTCCCCCAGGGAGTGTAAATCTTTAGTGGAGCTGGCGGGATACTCTGTGTTTGTGAGCAAGTGCCTATTGGGAGTTATCCAGCTGAGAAGAGGAGAGCTATTGTCTGTCATATGTAAGAAGATTAGCATATTAGTGCTGGAAATCCTCCAGTTACAGATCCAGCAATTAATTTTCAAGCCCATTTTTTAGAGGGAATGTGTGTAATAGAAAGAATAGACTGGAAGAGGCTTTGAAGTCATATGAACCTGAAAGCATTGATTATGACCTTGGGCAACTTTCTGCAAGTCTTAGTCTTCATTTTCTTCCCTGAAAATGCAGATAATGATTTTTGCTCGACAGGCTTGTTGTTAGGTTTTACAGAGATAATGTCAGTAGAGCACCTAACACAGCGCTGGCACAGAGTAGGCATTCAATAAACAGTAGTGGTGGGAGGGTGGTTTGTTTTTGCTGTCATTCCTGCTGTTAACGTTGTCACTCTTGCTGCTCTGTGCCAATTACTCATCAAATGCAGTTATGACAATGATTAGCATTTTCATTGTTGTCTTACTGTATTATTTACATTTCTTATGTATGAGTAACACATTGACCACTGTCTCATTTAGTTCTCAGAACAATCCTGTGAGGAGGGGATTCAGGGTGGGATTATTATCCTCAGTATTGATAAAGGGACCGAGGCTCAGAGAGCTTGTGACTAGTCAAGGTTAGTAAGTGACAGCCCCAGCCCCAGAGCTTAGGCCCCCAGAGTTCAAGTCCAGTTTTTTTTCCGTTATAGGAGTGCTATCTGCTGGCCTGAATAGGAGGGATCTGATTAGGTGAAGGGCATTAGCCTAGCCCATAGTTAGTCAGTAGCTATTGAAAAGGATTCCTGGTGTCTTGCCACCCCGTCTGTTATCCACAGGCTGCCTCTTTTCTCCCTTGCTGCTGCAGCAGTGACCTCTGTGAGGTTCACTAGCACTGTCGCATCCTCCAGGATGGCCTGAGGAACTGCAGAGAACCCAGATCTTAGTATGTGTTGTAAGGGCTTACAGTCTTAATGTAATGTGTCTTTAGATCACTGTGTTCCTCTTCAGACATTAGAAAAAGCTAGTCATCAGCTGTGATAGCAAGCTGCAGCCAGACCAGAAGCCTAACCTGGTAGGAGACTCCACTCCAAAGCAATTTTTTCTCACTTGGGGCAGGGAATGGAGGTGATCAAAATGTTTTAAAAAATCATTTCTATTCTTACTGATGAACTGGCTCTTGGCAGAAGATTGTTCATACTTGATTGAAGAAATAATAGAATTTGGATTTTTTCCATAAAAGTTGAATTATTCATCCTCTACACTTCTTGCTGATTCTGGAAAGACTAATTTTAGTTGTTCTGTTAGGTGTTCATATTCTTGGCTGTTATTTCTAGGGAATAAACATTTAGGAAATAATTTAAAGTCTACTCCTATAGGATAGGGCAGCCTATTGCTAATGCTCTTTGTGGTTTAAAAACAAAGTATTTATCAACCCACTCAATTCTGTCTTTTCCTCTTCATTTCTGAAAAGATTTGCTGAGCACCCACTGTGTGTCAGGCCCTGTGCTTGGCACCAGGGATTCTGAGCTTTCAAATGAGCTCTCAAGCTTCTCGAGAGACACGCCCTAACTAATCATCATACAATTCAGTATGTGCTGAGTTCCACAAGAGAGGTATAAGTATAATCTTATGGGGCTTTAAAGAAGGCAAAAAGCCTATCTGGTTTGGAGAATGAGGTTTCTTTTGGTCTGATACAAAGTATGAGAAGGTTTGGAACATGTGAAAACAGTGGAGCAAGATGTTCTAAATGGAGAGAAGCTCAGATTGTAGTATATGAAGGAATACAGTGAGAAAGAAGTAAGATAGGGGTCAGATCATAAGGACTTCGAATGTTGGGCCAAGGAGCATCTCTAGGCAAACAGGAGCCATTTCTGCTTTGAACAGGGGAGAGAGTCACCAAATGTGTACTGTGGGGAAGATTAATCTGGTTGTGTGTGCAGGATAAATGAGCGTCACTTTTGAGATTCTAATCCTGACTTTGCTACTGAATAGCTGTGTAGACAAGTCACATATCCTCTCTGAATCACAATTTCCTTATCTGTCAAAGGGGGTCAATAGTAATATTTAACTCATAACGTGTCTCAGAGGATTAAATGAAATACATTTGAGAATACCCTACATAGTACCCGACACATAAAAAAGGACACAGGGCTTCCCTGGTGGCATAGTGGTTGAGAGTCCGCCTGCCGATGCAGGAGACACGGGTTCGTGCCCCCGTCCGGGAAGATCCCACATGCCGCGGAGCGGCTGGGCCCGTGAGCCATGGCCGCTGAGCCTGTGCGTCCGGAGCCTGTGCTCCGCAACGGGAGAGGCCACAACAGTGAGAGGCCCGCACACCGGAAAAAAAAAAAAAAAAAAGGACACAAAAGTGCCTTGGAAACTAACGTGTTCCTTAAATTTGTATTATGTGAAAATTTGTTTATTTCCGTAGACACAAAGCCTATCAATTTCTTTTTCATACATAAACATTAAGGATCCCTTTTTTCTATTCTTTCTTAACCTGGTCAACTCTGATTTATTTTTCCACAACAAGTTCAAAAACTCATCTCCCCTTTATGAAACCTCTGCATTGATAGTGTGAAAGAGTTCTTGGCCGAGTTTTATGTTCCTGTAACACTTTGTAGGGACTTTTGTTATAGCATACCTCTTTTATATTGTGATTTTTAAAAGTATTTTTCTAATATAAGTATTTTATTTAGTAGCAAGTTTGATCTTCACACTTTGGTGCACATGAGAACTGCCTGGAGGGCTTATTAAAGTACAGAGTTTTTGAGGAAAAGGAAGTCCCTATTTACTTGGGCTTGGATTAAGTAGAGACCTAAGAAGGTAGAGAGATGAATGGAAAGATCAGTTTTTAAATTCTTTCACTTCCTCATTTAAATTCTTCATAACTATGTCTTATCCTCATCTCCAGTGACACCAGTACCAATACCAAGTAATAAATGATCCTTATACTCAGCAAGTGAACTTTTCCATTAAATAGAAAGTTTGAGCAAAAAAAAAAAAGCAAAACAAAAAAAACAACCCACAGAATTTCTGATTCAGTAGGTTTATGTGGGGACTGAAAATTTTTGTTTGTAGCACATTCCTAGATAATGTTGATGTTGCTGGTCTGGGACCTCACACTGAGTACTACTGGTCTCCGGAGATGAACTGTGATTTCCTCAAGGGCTAAGCCCATATCTTACTCATTTCTATCTCCTTAGTGTTTATGTCTGGTACTTAGTAGGTGTTCAGTAAATGCTGAGTGACTCTGGTTGTACATTGAATGTACTCTAATTTCAGGTGGCCATTAAGCAGATGAACCTTCAGCAGCAGCCGAAGAAAGAGCTGATTATTAATGAGATCCTGGTCATGAGGGAAAACAAGAACCCAAATATTGTGAACTACTTGGACAGGTATGGAGTGGTAGTCCTGTCAGAGAGACAGGGCCTTAGGGATGAATGGATGCTGAAGCTCTTAGGGGAGAAGGCAACACCAGCACTCAGAACTGCCTCCATTTAAGATTCATCTGTGATGTTTGGCTCTCTGCCAATGACCCTGCATGTTGCTGGACACCTCTGATTGCTGTACAGTATTCTGGGTTAGGCTGAACCCTACCACCCTGTAGCTTCTCACAGCTGGTCCTGATACTGTTTGTTCTACCCCAGGGAATGCCTTCAGCCCATCTGCCTGAGTCAAACATGTAGGTCTTTAAATCATTATGCATCTCAGATCTTTCCTTATCCTGCTTACCCTGCTGAATAACTTCTAGTTTGTCTGCATTCTCTTAAAATGTGACATTCAGTAGTTTCGTTTGAGATTTCACCATTATGGAGACATTGGGACCCCTCCTTTGTTCTAAACACTACAGAACTTGATTTGATTTTTTTTTTTTTAAGAGTTCTGTTTCATTGTTGACCCCTGGTAAGTTTGTAGTCAATTCAAATCTCTGATCCTTGTTTGTTGGAAGATTTTTAATCACAGTCTCGTGTTCAGTGCTTGTGATTGGTCTGTTTATATTTTCTATTTCTTCCTGGTTCAGTCTTGGAAGGTTGTGCTTTTCTAACAATTTGTCCATTTCTTCCAGGTTGTCCATTTTATTGGCATATAGTTGCTTGTAGTAATCTCTCATGATCCTTTGTACTTCTGCAGTGTCAGTTGTTACTTCTCCTTTTTCATTTCTAATTCTATTGATTTGAGTCTTCTCTCTTTTTTCTTGCTGAGTCTGGCTAATGGTTTATCAATTTTCTTTATCTTCTCAAAGAACCAGCTTTTAGTTTTATTGATCTTTGCTATTGCTTCCTTCATTTCTTTTTCATTTATTTCTCATCTCATCTTTATGATTTCTTTCCTTCTGCTAAGTTTGGGGGTTTTTTGTTCTTCTTTCTCTAATTGCTTTAGGTGTAAGGTTAGGTTGTTTATTTGAGATGTTTCTTGTTTCTTAAGGTAGGATTGTATTGCTATAAACTTCCCTTGTAGAACTGCTTTTGCTGCCTCCCCTAGGTTTTGGGTCATCGTGTTTTCATTGTCATTTGTCTCTAGGTATTTTTTGATTTCCTCTTTGATTTCTTCAGTGATCTCTTGGTTATTTAGTAGTGTATTGTTTAGCCTCAAAGTGCTTGTATTTTTTACAGATTTTTTTCTGTAATTGATAATCTAGTCTCATAGCGTTGTGGTTGGAAAAGATACTTGATATTATTTCAATTTTCTTAAATTTACAAAGGTTTGATTTGTGACCCAAGATATGATCTATCCTGGAGAATGTTCCATGAGCACTTGAGAAGAGCATGTATTCTGTTCTTTTGGAGGGAATGTCCTATAAATATCAATTAAGTCCATCTTGTTTAATGTATCATTTAAAGCATGTGTTTCCTTATTTATTTTTATTTTGGATGATCTGTTCATTGGTGAAAGTGGGGTGTTAAAGTCCCCTACTATGATTGTGTTACTGTCAATTTCTCCTTTTATGGCTGTTAGCATTTGCCTTATATATTGAGGTGCTCCTATGTTGGGTGCATAAATATTTACAATTGCTGTGTCTTCTTGGATTGATCCCTTGATCATTATGTAGTGTCCTTCTTTGTCTCTTGTAATAGTCTTCATTTTAAAGTCTATTTTGTATGATATGAGAATTGCTACTCCAGCTTTCTTTTGATTTCCATTTGCATGGAATATCTTTTCCCATCTCCTCACTTTCAGTCTGTATATGTCTCTAGGTCTGAAGTCGGTCTCTTGTAGACAGCATATGTATGGGTCTTGTTTTTGTATCCGTTCAGCCAGCCTATGTCTTTTGGTTGGAGCATTAATCCATTTACATTTAAGGTAATTATCGATATGTATGTTCCTATTACCATTTTAATTGTTTTGGGTTTGTTATTGTAGGTCTTTTCCTTCTCTTGTGTTTCCTGCCTAGAGAAGTTCCTTTAGCATTTGTTGTAAAGCTGGTTTGGTGGTGCTGAATTCTCTCAGATTTTACTTGTCTGCAAAGGTTTTAATTTCTCCATCGAATCTGAATGAGATCCTTGCTGGATAGAGTAATCTTGGATGTAGGTTTTTCCCTTTCATCACTTTAAGTATGTCCTGCCACTCCCTTCTGGCTTGCAGAGTTTGTGCTGAAAGATCAGCTGTTAACCTTATGGGGATTCTCTTGTCTGTTATTTGTTGTTTTTCCCTTGCTGCTTTTACTATTTTTTTTTTTGCATTTAATTTTTGATAGTTTGATTAATATGTGTCTTGGTGTGTTTCTCCTTGGATTTATCCTGTATGGGACTCTCTGTGCTTCCTGGACTTGATTGACTATTTCCTTTCCCATATTAGGGAAGTTTTCAATTATAATCTCTTCAAATATTTTCTCAGTCCCTTTCTTTTTCTCTTCTTCTTCTGGGACCCCTATAATTCGAATGTTGGTGCGTTTAATGTTGTCCCAGAGGTCTCTGAGACTGTCCTCAATTCTTTTCATTCTTTTTTTTTTATTCTTCTCTGTGGTAGTTATTTCCACTATTTTATCTTCCAGGTCACTTATCTGTTCTTCTGCCTCAGTTATTGTACTATTGATTCCTTCTAGAGAATTTTTAATTTCATTTATTGTGTTGTTCATCATTGTTTGTTTGCTCTTTAGTTCTTCTAGGTCCTTGTTAAACGTTTCTTGTATTTTCTCCATTCTATTTCCAAGATTTTGGATCATCTTTACTATCATTACTCTGAATTATTTTTCAGGTAGACTGCCTGTTTCCTCTTCATTTGTTTGGTTTCGTGGGCTTTTACCTTGCTCCTTCATCTGCTGTGTGTTTCTCTGTCTTCTCATTTTGCTTAACTTACTGTGTTTGAGGGTCTTCTTTTCACAGGCTTCAGGTTCGCAGTTCCTGTTGTTTTTGGTGTCTGCCCCCAGTGGGTATGTTTGGTTCAGTGGGTTGTGTAGGCTTCCTGGTGGAAGAGACTGGTGCCTGTGTTCTGATGCATGAGGCTGGATCTTGTCTTTGTGGTGGGCAGGACCACATCCAGTGGTGTGTTTTGGGGTGTCTGTGACCTTATTATGATTTTAGGCAGCCTCTCTGCTAATGGGTGGGGTTGTGTACCTGTCTTGCTAGTTGTTTGGGATAGGGTGTCGTTGAGTGGAGCTGTTAGCTTTGAGATGGAGATCTCTGGGAGAGCTTTCACCGTTTGTTATTACGTGGAGCTGGGAAGTCTCTGGTGGACCAGTGTCCTGAACTTGGCTCTTCCCCCTCAGAGGCATAGGCCTGGCACCTGGCCGGAGCACCAAGACCCTGTCAGCCACACAGCTCAGAAGAAAAGGGAGGAAAAAAAGAAAGAAAGAAAGAAAAAAAGAAAATAAAGTTATTAAAATAAAAAATGTTTTTAAATTATTAAAAATAAAAAAAATTAAAAAGTAATAAAAGAAAGAAAGAAAGAAGAGAGCAACCAAACCAAAAAACAAATCCACCAATGACTACAAGTGCTAAAAACTATACTAAAACAAAACAAAACAAAAAAACGGACAGACAGAACCCTAGGACAAATGGTAAAAGCAAAGTTATACAGACAAAATCACACAAAGGCATACACATACACACTCACAAAAAGAGAAAAAGGAAAAAAAATACATATATATAAAAAAAAAAGAGGAAGGGAGCAACCAAATCAATAAACAAGTCTACCAATGATAATATACTCTAAATACAAACTAAGATAAACATGAGACCAGACACAAATTAGATGTAGAAAGCAAACCCCAAGTCTACAGTTGCTCCCAAAGTCCACCACCTCAATTTTGGGATGATTCGTTGTCTATTCAGGTATTCCAGAGACGCAGGGTACATCAAGCTGATTGTGGAGATTTAATCTGCTGCTCCTGAGGCTGCTGGGAGAGATTTTGCTTCCTCTTCTTTGTTCACACAGCTCCCGGGTTCAGTTTTGGATTTGGCCCCACCTCTGCATGTAGGTCACCTGAGGGCATCTGTTCCCACCCAGACAGGACAGGCATAAAGTAGCAGCTGATAGGGGGCTCTGGCTCACTCAGGCCGGGGCAGGGGGTGGGGGGTGTGGGGGGGAGGGAGGGGTACGGGATGCGGGGCTAGCCTGCGGTGGCAGAGGCCAGCATGACGTTGCCACAGCCTGAGGCACGCCGTATGTTCTCCCAGGGAAGTTGTCCCTGGATCACGCCAGCCTGGCGGTGGTGGGCTGCATAGTCTCCCGGGAGGGGAGGTGTAGATAGTGACGTGTGCTCGCACACAGGCTTCTTGGTGGCTGCAGCACCAGCCTTAGCGTTTCATGCCTGTGTCTGCTGTCTGCACTGATAACTGTGGCTTGCACCCGTCTCTGGAGCTCATTTATGCTGTGCTCTGAATCCCTTCTCGCACACCCGAAACAATGGTCTCTTGCCTCTTAGGCAGGTCCAGACTTTTTCCTGGACTCCCTCCCAGCTAGCTGTGGCATACTAGCCCCTTCAGGCTGTGTTCACACAGCCAACCCCAGTCCTCTCCCTGGGATCTGACCCCCGAAACCCAAGCCGTAGCTCCCAGCCCCCACCCATCCCAGTGGGTGAGCAGACAAGCCTCTCGGGCTGGTGAGTGCTGGTCGACACTGATCCTCTGTGCAGGAATCTCTCCGCTTTGCCCTCTGCACCCCTGTTGCTGTGCTCTCCTCTGTGGCTCCGAAGCTTCCCCCCCCCGACCCCCGTCTCCAGCAGTGAAGGGGCTTCCTAGTGTATGGAAACTTTTCCTCCTTCACAGGTCCCTCCCAGAGGTGCAGGTCCCATCCCTATTCTTTTGTCTCTTTTTTCTTTTTTCTTTTGCCTACCCAGGTACGTGGGGAGTTTCTTGCCTTTTGGGAAGTCTCAGGTCTTCTGCCAGCTTTCCGTAGGTGTTCTGTAGGAGTTGTTCCACATGTAGATGTATTTCTAATGTATTTGTGGGGAGGAAGGTGATCTCCACGTCTTACTCCTCCACCATCTTGAAGGTCTCTCCTAGGTGACGTTTTTGTTTATCACATAACAGAGCTGAGTGATCCAGTCCCTGAGTGAGACTATCAGTTTTAACTCATGTTAGCCCCATAATCTCTCTAGGGATACAGTACTAACTGGAAACCCTTGGCTTCCAGAAGCAGCTTTGGTTTTGCAGCCTTTACTGAATTTATTCCATTCTTAGAATCAGAGACATTCAAAATGGAGATCATTGTCAGCATAATGGCTATGGGTATAAAATTCTACAGCTTTTCAATGGCTCTTATAGTCAATACTTCATTTTACATTTACAGTTATCTTTTATTTTACTCATTGAATTATTCGGTAAATATTGACATCTACTGTGCCACACTTTCTGGGAATGGAATCTTGAACAAGAGCCAGTATGGGTCTTATGGATCTCAAATCTAATAGAATTCTAAAGGAGGTTTAGTGACTTTCCCTAATATTGGTAAGATGGACTCCAAATCCCATCTTTGTCAAATGTTTGGATGCTCTCTCCTTTCATGCAGAGAGGTGTGGGAATCATGCCTGATTTTAGGAAGTACTACTTTGTGTTGTGATGAAATAATTTTATATCTTCAACCTAGTGATTGTAGTTCTGTCTTTTGGGGCTTCACAGAACAGTGTGCTTTGATTTCCCCAGGCGAATCCTTAAGAGATGTCAAGTTAGTGAACCTGTCCCACAGATTCTGCTTTTCCTTAGAAAAAAGAACCCTGGACTCTTCCAGAACTGAGGGAAATGCAGAGTCACTCTGGTATATGCTTATCCTTTGAAAGCCACTGCTATGGTCCAGTGTACTCTATTCCTCCTCACCCTTTATCTTTACTCCTACAGTTACCTCGTGGGAGATGAGCTATGGGTTGTCATGGAATATTTGGCTGGAGGTTCTTTGACAGACGTGGTAACAGAAACCTGCATGGATGAAGGCCAGATTGCAGCTGTGTGCCGTGAGGTAAGGCAAGTGGCCAACCAGACTTGAGCAGGACGTGGTCTCCATGTCCATATATATCAAAGTTCTGCATCTGAAGGAATCTCAGCCTGGGCACTGTAGAGGTGGGAGAAATTAGTTGTACTCTCTCCCATCATCCTCTTTTTATACCTGTTTTTAAAGATTACTATATTCTGAAAGTTAGAAAGTTCCAAAATATATATATATATACACACATATGTATATATATGCATAATCACGCATAATTTCAACCTCTTAAAAATAACTGCTATGAACACTTATTTTCCTTTACCTCTTTTATATGGGTATATGTTTTAATCATATTTTTATTCTGCTTTCCTGCTTTATTCATGTGCTATGAAGGAAATAAAGTAGAATAAAAAGATAGTGACAGGGCTTCCCTGGTGGCGCAGTGGTTGAGAGTCCACCTGCCGATGCAGGGGACGCGGGTTCGTGCCCCGGTCCAGGAAGATCCCACATGCCGCGGAGCAGCTAGGCCCGTGAGCCATGGCCGCTGAGCCTGCGGGTCCGGAGCCTGTGCTCCGCAACGGGAGAGGCCACAACAGTGAGAGGCCCACGTACTGGCTGTTATGGATGATGCCGTGAACATTCACGTACAAGTTGTTGGTTGGATGTATGTTTTCATTTCTCTTGGGTATATGCCTAGGAGTGGAAATTCTGGTCATACAGTAACTCTATGTTTAATATTTTAAGGACTGGCCAAAACGTTTTCCACAGTGGCTGTACCATTTTATATTCCCACCAGCAATGCATGAGGGTTCCAATTTCTTGAAATCATCCTTTTTGTTTATATATTTTTTAAATTAATTAAGTTTTGGCTGCGTTGGGTCTTCGTTGCTGCGTGTGGGTTTTCTCTAATTGCGGCAAGCGGGGGCTACTCTTTGTTGTGGTGCACGGTCTTCTCATTGCAGTGGCTTCTCTTGTTGTGGAGCACGGGCTCTAGGTGAGTGGGCTTCAGTAGTTGTGGCTCCCAGGCTCTAGAGCACAGGCTCAGTAGTTGTGGCGCACAGGCTTGGTTGCTCCGTGGCATCTGGGATCTTCCTGGAGGAGGGACTGAACCCATGTCCCCTGCATTGGCAGGCGGATTTTTTTTTTTTTTTGCGGTACGCGGGCCTCTCACTGTTGTGGCCTCTCCCATTGCGGAGCACAGGCTCCGGACGTGCAGGCTCAGCGGCCATGGCTCACGGGCCCAGCCACTCCGCAGCATGTGGGATCTTCCCGGACCGGGGCACGAACCCGTGTCCCCTGCATCGGCAGGCGGACTCAACCACTGCACCATCAGGGAAGCCCCAGCAGGCGGATTCTTAACCACTGCGCCACCAGGGAAGTCCCTGTTCATAATTTTTTACATCCAGAGGCCAAAGTCTCTAGCCTCCTTAGGAAAGCAAGTCATACTTTTCCAGGGAAAAGCCGCTTCTGAATATTGGTTTGTTTTTAATTTAGCCATTGATATGTTCTTAGAAAGTGAAGTATTAAGTTGAGAATATTTAAATAGTATCTTCTAACTGGTTTGCATTTTTAGTGTTTTTTAATCAGTGGAAGCCCCTAAAATTTTAGCTTTCGGTTATGAACTTAAACTAGTAGATTTAGTACTAACTCTGAGAGTATCTTTTCTGATCCCCACATTTTACAGATGGGGGATAGCCAGTAGCCCAGAGGGAGTAAGAGATTTGTCTAGAATAATATTGTTGGTCAGAACCATGCATTTTCATTGTTCCATTCAGTCTCTATGTTACTTATTCTGCTTGCTAAGTCTGGGTATTTTCCAAGGTTCTTTTCTTTCTCCTCTATCTCCTATAGCATTTGCCAGTTCCAACCATTACCATAACTTAAAAAGAAAAAAAAAATCACCTCTTCACGAATGACTTGTAAACATTTATTTCAAGTCCAGCCTCTCCACAGAACTCAAGATTCACATCTGCAGTGGCCTACGGACGTTAGTCTGCAACTCTTTATAGGAATATAAAAACCAGCATACCCCAAACAGTACAAATTTATCTCCTCACCAAAATAAGATTATCCTCCTAAGTTCACTGCTTCTAATATCATTTCCGTTTGTCTAGTTTCCCAAATGTAACTCTCACTTTCCTCCAGTTTTTTCATTACAAAATCCCTTCCATTCTTCCTCAGTATTTATTTATTTTTTGTTGCCTCGGGTTCTTTGTCAAGGTGCTGATGTTCTGTAAACAACTCTAAAATACTTTGGAGGAACTCCTGTAGTTAAAGAAAACTATTGTAAGCTGTGTTATAATACGGTATGGTCAAGTATATTATAAGAAAGATATAAGGCAGCACGGAATGTTAAAAGAATGCTTAGCTAGGAGACAGGAGACTAGGTTCCAGACCTGCCTCTTCCGCTTATTTGGAGTAAGTCCTTTTACTCACTGGGGCCTCACTTTTGTTATCATCAAATGAGCAGGTTGGATTAGCGATATTCTGTAAGTCTTCATATTATATGTCCTTTCTTTCTCCCTCTGCCCACACCGCTTCAATAGTGCCTGCAGGCTTTGGAGTTTCTGCATTCGAGCCAAGTTATTCATAGAGACATCAAGAGTGACAACATCCTGTTGGGAATGGATGGCTCCGTCAAGCTAAGTGAGTAGGAGTGGTAATACTTCTCTTCCCTGCGGGACCGTCTCCTCTGGGATGAAGAGTAGCTATAAGACTCACCAGAGAATCTGTATTTCCTTGGATATGCGGACACTTTATATTACTCAGCACTATATAGGATGACATTTCTTTTTTTTCCCCCACTCATTTATACATTCAGCCAAAAAACTTTACTGAATGCCCACTATGTGCTAGGACCCGTGATGGGCGCTGAGGATACTTCTGCCTGTATTTAAGTAGTTCCCAATCAAGTATGGGGAACACAAAATACATAATTAGAAGAAAGAGTTTAGTGTAACTTCTTTCATTCAGTCATTCATTCAGCAAACTTTTATTAAATGTCTGTTGTATGCTGGGCCCTCTGGGAATGAAAAAAATGAGTAAGAAGACAGTCCTTCTTATTGAAGGCCTCATAATTAAATAAACATATAATTGCAATACAATGGGAATGAACTGCAGGCAGAACATTTTGTTCGAATGTGTAAGGACCAATAGTCCAGACAAACAGGTTGTGTCACAGGTGGATGGGCTGCTTATGGGAGGACTGTTAGCAGTCTCTGTCCTGGGGCACAGGGTGAGGAACTTAATAAAGCAGGGCCATGCCTAGTTGTACGTGATTAGGGTTTAAGTCCAGGACTCATGCCCAGGAAATAAAGCAAGGACCTAGTTACCAGATACTGGTGTATGGGAATGATTCTCAAGAAGAAAGCAGTACTGGGGCAAGTAATCAAGGTCAGTGGGGGTGGCTTGGACTTTAATGCCTAGCGCTTCTGGTTTGAGGAGGGGTAAGGAAGCCAGAGATGATATTTGTTATGTTCCTCCTTCAGGGTTGAACAGGAGACAGGCTAAGAGCTGAAGGTGGCAGTTAAGTGATTCTGGCTTTGGAGAGACAAGGGATGCAGTGGCTAGGATGCAGGCAGAGCTTGATACCTAGGGGTAGGCACAGAGTCAATATTTACAGAAGGCATACCCTACATATAAATCCTTTCTGTCTTGTCCTTTCTTTTTCTAGCTGACTTTGGATTCTGTGCCCAGATCACCCCAGAGCAGAGCAAACGGAGCACCATGGTGGGAACACCGTACTGGATGGCACCAGAGGTTGTGACACGGAAGGCCTATGGGCCTAAGGTTGACATTTGGTCCCTGGGCATCATGGCCATCGAAATGATTGAAGGGGAGCCCCCATACCTTAATGAAAATCCTCTGAGAGTGAGTGTTACTAGGCCCATATCAAGATGTTTGGGCTGTTGGATTTCTCTTTTCTGGATAAAAACTAGGCACTGTTGAATTTAAAGTATAAATGCTTAAAGAAAAGGTATATTAGCAGTCATTCATTCATTTATTCAATGATTATTTGAGTTCTTATCATGGGCAAGAAACTGTTCTACTGATGATAAATTAATAATTCTCTGTTTGTATTGCCAGGCCTTGTACCTCATCGCCACCAATGGGACCCCGGAGCTTCAGAACCCAGAGAAGCTGTCAGCTATCTTCCGAGACTTTCTGAACCGCTGTCTTGAAATGGATGTGGAGAAGAGAGGTTCAGCTAAAGAGCTGTTGCAGGTAACTGTCCCTATGCAGGGAAGCACCTAATTCGGGAAATCACTAAACCAAGGCTTTTTTTGCTTCATTTTTGTCTGTGAGGTACTGGCTGTTATAGAACTAAGCTTCTGTCCTAGCACATCCCATGCTCAATTTGTATTCCTAGTTCCCTCATCTTTATCCTTGGGCCTTTGCTCATGTTATTCCCTTAGGCTCTTCTTCAGCCTATTAAAACTCTGTACATTCTCCTAGGCTGTATCTTATAGAGTTACTTTCTGAGCTCCTGTTGAGCTTTGCTTGTATCTTCCTCTGGTGCCTGTTTTGTTCTGCCTGAATTAGTCTGGCAGAGTTTGAGTGAGTCTTAATGAGAAGAAACTCTTTGATGTTCAAATCTTATACAAGTTATATTTTACTGGGATAAGCTCAAAAGATAGATTTTCAGTATATCAGAGGGCATTAGTTTAGAGGATAGTTAGTGCAGCTTTTCAAGTCTTCCCAGTTTCTTCATTGGAAACCCTCTCAGATGGTGGGGGTGATAGTCTGCTTGTTTGTTTGTTTATTTATAAAATTTTTGGCTGCACCACGCAGCACGCAGGATCTTAGTTCCCTGACCAGGGATCGAACCCACGCCCCCTGCAGTGGAAGTGCAGAGTCTTAACCACTGGACTGCCAGGGAAGTCCCATATAGTCTGCTTGTTTGGAGTAAGATCCTGCCAGGCTGTGGGGAACCTGGAGCTGCGGGTTTACCAAGCCTATTATACTCCACCAGCTTAATCCTGAAATTACAGCATAATTATTTCATATGGTTGTAAAAACTGCTTTTAGCTGACCACATTATTTGTATTTAACATTTATGTCTCGGGTACAATTTCTCATTCCTAGTGTTATTTTACTACAGTGCCAACTGGTGCTTTAATAAGTATCACATGCAACTTAATGACAATGATTAATTTGTAGGCTTTCATAGTCAGTTACTTTCGTATTATGAGGACGAAGAGCAACTGGTCAGGGCAGGGCAGGACCTACCATACTGTACCACATTAAAGTTAGTTATGAACAATTCTGTCTTTCTTACTAGATTATAACTTCTATCTTATTAATCTGTTGTCTCCTCTTATACCTGAGACCTGACTCAAAATAGGTATTCAGTGGGAGAAAACATTTGCGAGTGATATGACTGATAAAGGGTTAATATCCAAACTATATAAACAGCTCATACAACTCAGCAAAAAAACCCCAAAACAACCCAGTTAAAAAATGGGCAGAAGACCTGAATAGACATTTCTCCAAAGAGGAAATGCAGATGGTCAACAGGCACATGAAAAGATGCTCAACATCACTAAGCATCAGGGAAATGCAAATCAAAACCACAATGAGATATCACCTCGTATCTGTCAGAATGGCCATCATCAAAAAGAACACAAATAATAAATGCTGGAGAGGGTATGGAGAAAAGGGAACCCTCCTACATTCTTGGTGGGAATGTAAATTGGTGCAGCCAATATGGAAAACAGTATGGAAGTTTCTTAAAAAACTCAAAATAGAACTACCATATGACCCAATGGTTCCACTCCTGGGTATATATATGAAAGAAACAAAAGCACTAATTTGACAAGATACATGCAGCCCAATATTCATAGCAGCACTATTTACAATTGCCAAGATATGGAAGCAACCTAAGTGTCCATCAACAGATGCATGGATAAAGAATATTCCATACAGTGGAATACTACTCAACCATAAAAAGAATGAAATCTTGCCATTTATAACAACATGGATGGATTTGGAGGATACTATGCTAAGTGAAGTAAGTCAGAGAAAAATACCGTATGCTAACACATATATACGGAATCTAAGAAAAAAATGGTTCTGAAGAACCTAGGGGCAGGACAGGAATAAAGATGCAGACAGAGAATGGACTTGAGGACACAGGGAGGGGGAAGGGTAAGCTGGGACGAAGTGAGAGAGTAGCATGGACATATATACACTACCAAATATAAAATAGATAGCTAGTGGGAAGCAGCTGCGTCGCACAGGGAGATCAGCTCGGTGCTTTGTGTCCACCTAGAGGGGTGGCATAGGGAGGGTGGGAGGCAGACGCAAGAGGGAGGGGATATGGGGATATATGTATATGTATAGCTGATTCATTTTGTTATACAGCAGAGATTAACACACCATTGTAAAGCAATTATACTCTAATAAAGATGTTAAAAAAAATTGTGGGGCCTCCCTGGTGGTGCAGTGGTTGGGAGTCCGCCTGCCGATGCAGGGGATACGGGTTCGTGCCCCGGTCCGGGAAGATCCCACATGCCGCGGAGTGGCTGGGCCCGTGAGCCATGGCCGCTGAGCCTGCGTGTCTGGAGCCTGCGCGTTCGGAGCCTATGCTCCGCAACGGGAGAGGCCACAACAGTGAGAGGCCTGTGTACCGCAAAAAAAAAAAAAAATTGTGAATCACTATATTGTACACCTGTAATTTATATAACATTGTACATCAGCTACACTTCAATAAAATATAGGTATTCAGAAAATACTTGTTGAATTAAATGGGATTGCTTAAACCTTCATTGAAATGTTACCCTCTGGAATATATTTAGCACCTCTTTGTAATCAGAGTAACTGACTACAGAGCACTGGTCTATTAGATATGAGATCTGAGTTCTGCCAAGTGTAACCCATTAGTTTCTAGCATCCTTTGGGAATAAAACCCCCTTAAAACAGGCAGTATAATATAGGATCCTTTGCCTTCTATATGAGGTTTGTTCTGGAAACCCTAAGCTTTGGGAAATGTGCAAATACTATTCTAAGCCTCAAGATGATATTGTTAATTAGGTATTAAAATATAGTTTTTGAAAGATGAATGCCTTCTAGAGTTTCCTTCCTGATATAATATAACTACTAATAAATACATTATGTTGAATTTTTACCACATTCTAGGCACTAAGCACTTTATATATTTTTTCATCTATTCTTTTTAAAAACCTTGTAAGTTAATAGATTCTTGTTTTCCCATTTCTACAGGTGAGGCAACTGAGGTTTCAAGTGTTTAGTAACTTTTCCATGATTATGTAGCTGATAAGCAGTGGATCCAGGATGTCAACCTATGTCTATTTGGCTCTCAAGTGTGTGTGCTCTTGGCCACTGCTTGGCTCAGTGTTAAAACTTGAAAGACCTTAGGGCTTATCTCATCTGCTTTGTTCATTACACAGAGAAGGAAATTGAGGCCTCCCAGTTGGGTGTTGGATCATGCTGCTTTCTCAGCTGGGAGGGGAGTTGTATAAACATGTGATCTGAGAACACTGACTCTTTAATTTGTTACTGTACATTGTAAATATTCAAAACCATGACTTTCAGAGTCTTAAATCATGAAAGCTTCACATCTTTGTCTCCTGTGAAAACACATATATGGACAGAAATACATAGGGTTTTGTGTTTGAATTCATATCTTCATGATTTAGCCAAGATCTTTTATTCCTTTTGTAGTAATAGTAACTTCTTGCTCTCAGTACCTCTTTATATCCTATCTCTGTCCAAAAAGAAGTTGAAGCACTTCCAGCAAAGAATATGTGTAAATATGTCTATATGTGTGTGTATATACATATACAATATGATTAATAAAGAGACTTATGAGGATGGCAGAAGAATCAAATATGCTAATCATTTGAGTTAAATAGTTTTGTTTAAACATCAGATTTGGTTCTTAGTTTCCTGGTAGCGAGGACAGAAAAGGAAATATGTTAGTTCCTATGTTTCTTATCAAATGGAAGAAACATCCTACATCCTCAAGACACAAAGCTTTTTCACTAGTAAATGTAAGAAAAGTCATTTACGGTTAAGAGGCTCTGAGTTGCATAAAGAATCGTTTTCCATAATGTTTTTTACTGAAAACGTAAAAAGAGGTTTCATATGGTGTTTTCTCCGAAATGGTCTTCTTTAATAGTTGTGGGTGTGGCCCAAAGTACAGCCCAGTGGGAGTGGTTTGGGAAAGAACCAAGCCGTTGAAGTCCTTCCTGGGTTAATTAGCCTGACTAGATTCAAGGATAGAACAACAAGTTGCTAGATCAATGCTCCTGAAATGCAGTATTGCAATGTACCATTGGGTCATGATCAATTAATAACCTTCCCTCTGAGCTGATTATTATTCTGATTATCACCGTAGTTTGGTCTTACCTAATATAGAATAGAATCATACAATATGAGCTCTCTTGTGTCTGGCTTCTTTCATGCAACATAATGTCTGTGCGATCCATCCTGTTGTTAGTGTATCAATTATTTATCCTTTTTTGTTCTGTAATTTTTGTGTGGTATTATATAAATATAATATTATTCATTCTGCCATTACCTTGGACATTTGGGTTCTTTTCAGTTATGACTGTAATAAGTAAAGCTGCTATGAGCATTTTTGTTTGTGTCTTCTGGTGGATTCACAAGCTCATTTCTCTTGGAAATATATCTAGAAGTGGAATTGCTGGGATATAGGATAGACGTGTATTTAGCTGTAGGTAGATATTGCCAAACAGTTCTCCAAAATGATATGTTATCTTTTAAAGATATGCTTCAATTTGGGGATGATGATCTGAAGCTCTCCAGGCAGCACCTTGTGCAAACATGGATGCCCTTATCATCTTGTAATGGTTGCTGAGGAAGAATGGTAAATTGTCATGTGTCTTTTGTTCTTTTTCTCCTCTTTAGCATCAGTTCCTGAAGATTGCCAAGCCCCTCTCCAGCCTCACTCCACTGATTGCTGCCGCAAAGGAGGCAACCAAGAACAATCACTAAAATCACGTCACCCCAGCCTCATTGTGCCACGCCTTCTGTGAAGTAAATGCTCATTTCGGAAATTCCAGCCCCTGATGCTCTTCCTTGTCTTGCTCCTCCCCTTTCCTGATCTAGTGCTCTCAAGACTTTGATCCTTGAAAACCATGTGTCCAGCATCGAAGAGAACTGCAGTTGACTAATCGGATGATGGCCATTTTAAAATAAGGAATTTGCTCCCAATCTGTGGATGTGAGGGTGGTTTATGATCAAGGGCTTATATGAATAAACCCTTGGACTCCTGTTTCTACATAGCAAAATCCTTCCTCCACCCATCAGTTCTTGACTGTATAAATTTTTGGCTTTATAACATTATCAGTTTGCAGTCGGTTGAGATTTTTCTTTAGTGCTTGCTTTTCTATTTCAAAACTGCCCAAACACACTATTGTACTTGAAAATTGGAATAACTTGAGAAATGCCATGGAGGTTGATATTCTTCCAGGGACATGAAATGGCTCTTTTTTTCTGGACCATGACTTTGGCACAGCTGATCCTGATGTGGGAGGGAGAGCTACCACATTTTTCTTTGTGTACGCTTCTAGCAGCTGTGTGGGAGGATCTTGACCCAATAGTGTTCCCCACGCTATTTCCTGTGAAATGGTCTTGGCTGTGTAGCAGCTTTTGACTCCCTAAATCCCCCTAGGCTGCTGCCCTCATTCTGTCCTTGTTTAGAACGTTGAGAGGTTTCCTAGAGCACATGCTGGGTGAGAGCAGTGTGAAAAGTCAGGAAAAAAAATTTAGCTGCTTTTAGAACAAGGCTGGGCATCAGCACCTGTCCAGCTATACCTATGTGATGTTTCAAGAACTCAGCCTCTTTTTCCATCAGCAATAAAGAGCTAAAAGATTAACTCAGATCTTCTGATGGCCTGAATCTTTGGGTCAAGGGAACGATCTCCAAATCTGAGGCTACGTGTTAGTTTTGGATGGATTTGTTGGCCTGAGATGATAGTCTGCCAGCTGTGAGGGGACCCTGTTTTTACAATGCATGGCCAAGCTCTCTGCAAATGGAAATGCCTGCACTGGGTGTTGGGGATGTTTGCTACCTCCTGCTATCCTTGTGGTTTTGGTCCTCCCATTATGGTAGGACCCCTGGCCAGCACTATGGCTTGTCATGTCAGCCCCAATGGCTACCTTGTCATGCTCTGAGGTACTACTGCCTCTGCAGCACAAGTTTTATTTCCTTCAATAAAAGGAGATGAAAATATTCTACTTGGAGTATGCCTGCCTTTGTTTCTTTCCTTCCTTCTCCCCTTCCTTTCTTTTCTAATTTTTTATTTTGATATTTTGAAAGTTAAGGGAAAAAAAATTTTTTTTTCTTCCGGAATCATTTGAGATTAAGTTGCAGATAAGCTGCCCCTTTACCACTATATACTTCAGTGTGTATTCTTTATTCTTAACACTTTAAAATATAATTTAATTAAGAGAAATGGGCCAAAAATGTTCGTATATCATAAGGTATTGGCTTAGGTAGTTGTGGAGGGTGAGAAGTCCCATGATCTGCATCTGCAAGTTGGAGACCCATGAAAGCCAGTGGTGTAGTTTGAAGGCCAGACAGCCAGAGAGCCATGGTGTAGATTCTAGTCCAAGTCTGATGCCTGAAAACCAGGAGCACTGAGGGTAGGAGAAGATCAATATCCCAGTTGTATAGTCAGACAGAGATCAATGTCCCAGCTGTATAGTCAGAGAGCAGCCTTCCTCTCCCTTTTTGTTCTATTCAGGCCGTCAACTAATTGGATGATGCCCACATTGGGGAGGGCCATCTACTTTGTTCAGTCCATCAATTCAAATGCTAAACTCTTCTGGATACACCCTCAAAGACACACCCAGAAATAACATTTAACCAGATAATGGGCTTCCCAGACAAGTTGACAGAACTAACCATCACACTCCCCATCCCCACCTCCAAGTGAAGGAGGTAACTCCAGTGAGGACTGAGTGAGCCAACAACTCTTATAAAGCTATGTGGTTATGGCTTTTAGATTAAGGGGTCAAAAGTGGTGATTGGTGACCCCCGATATTATGAAAAAAAATACACAGGCACAGGAGAACCTCCATGCAGTTACTGAAAGGACAAGTACAATTGGATTGGTTATGTATAAGGTAGAAGGAATGTTAGATGATGGTATGGCCCATCAAAAGACAGGAATGATGAAGACCCAAAGATTGTATCTCCTTACTTTGAGATTGCAGAAGTAAACTGGTTAGTCTGATGAGGGCTGAGGAATTGTTAGTTAATTACCCCTCTGGAATCTTAGAGTTATCTGATTGGTTGGGTTTTAAAACCCCAGTGTTGGCTGTCCTGTGAACTTTCCAACACTCAGTTTAAGCATTAGAGGGATGACTGTTTATGAAACCGAACAGGACCCTGTGGGGCCCACCTGGGCACAAAAGCAGTTCCATGTCCCCTCCTTTCTTATTTGCAAGGATCAAGGCTTCAGCCTTCTAGACCTTACTGAGTTCCAAAGAGCAGATTAAACAGTTTCTAATCAGTGAAGTAAGGAAATGCAGACACAAAGGAGGAAGAATCAAGAAACTGTAGTGCAGGACTTCCCTGGTGGTCCAGTGGTTAAGACTCCACACTTCTAATGCAGGGGGTGTGGGTTTGATCCCTGGCTGGGAAACTAAGATCCCACATGCTGTGCAGTACAGCCAAAAAAAAAGAAACTGTAATGTAGCCATTAAAGCAGGATCCTGGTTCCTCCTCAAGGGATATACGTAACAACATCTTTGAGTTCTTCTGCAGGAACTAAGGCCCCCATGCAGGTGGAGGATGGTACAGGCTGAGCACAAGATTCCTGGAACATCAACCTGTTACCTCACCACCAACCAATCAGAAGAAGTCACACAACCCTTCAGCCCTCACCCCAAATTTTGCCTGTAAAAACTTTTCTCCAAAAACCATTGGGGAGTTCGGGGTTTTTGAGCACGAGCCACCCATTCTCCTTGCTTGGCTCTGCAGTAAGCCTTTCTCTGCTCCAGACTCTCACGTTTCGATTTGTTTGGCCTTACTGTGTGTCTGACACTCAAACTTTTGTTTGGTAACATTTACTACTGGTATATCTAGACATCCACTCAGATAATGGAATATTCTTCAGGTCCATGCAGCTTAACCGCATATTTCCATGCCTTTCCTTGCCTGCAGAGTGTGGAAACAGAACTCTGAAACTCTCTACTCATAGACAATCACTGCTTGTCTAATTCTATATGAGTACTGAACACATCTGTCCCCTATGTGTTAGTTTTCTATTACAGCATAACAAATTACCACAAACATCGTGGCTTAAAACAACACAGATTGTCTCACAGTTTCTATAGGTCAGAAGTTGGAGCACGATGTGGCTGTTTTACCAAATCACGTCCATCTGGTTGTTGCTCAAAAATCAATACTCGAGAGAAAGAAACAGATGTTGGTAGAAAGGAAAGTTGCTTTTAATCAGAATGCCAGCAATCCGGGGAGCTGGTGGATTCATTGTTCCCCCAAAACCATCTCCAAAGATTCTGCTCAGCCATGAAAGTTTTTAAAGGGAAAAAGGGACATAATCTCAGTTAATCGTTGAGATGGAGGTCAGAGTCATCACCATCCCACACTGTGCAGGCTTGTGTGCTGGCTTGTTGACTTCTTGTGATTTTTCTTTAGATGCTATCTTGTTCACAGAGTTTGTTCACAATATTACTGAAGGGGAACCTAGGGAAGAGATCTGGTCATCTGTTAATTACTTCATTTCTACTTCTTTGATCTACAGAAAGAACCAAGAGATTAGACAAGGTATTGTGTGATCAAAAGATTTGAAAGGTGTGCTAGGGCCAGAGATGAGTAGAGCATGGGGGTGCCTGGTTTAAGGTTAGCGACAAGACAAAAGGGTGCCTCCTGCGGAGAGCTTTTTCCTGCAAAGAGCTCTTTCCTGCCAAAAGCTGCTTACAAATCCCCGCTTGTCAAGAACATCGTTCCATTTCTATGGGATTATGAGTGAAGGTCGGTCTTCTGTAACTTCTTCACGCTGAAATAGGGCATCATGTTCTTAGAGTGGAAGATGTTGACGTGGGTCTGTACCATCTCTTTGCTGACCATTGTAGTTGCTCATTTACATAGAAAGGCAGAACAAGCTAAATTATTTTGATGCCCACAAGGATATAGATTATTATGAGCAATAGTGTTAATCCCATTCTCTTAAGGCCAGTTCTTGGAATTGTGCTAGCCATAGATTCAATATTGCTCAAGATGGAGCAGTTCATGTCATGGCTGCAGTCTGATCATCATGCAGTTAGCTTTTTCCCTCTGGTGGCAGTTACAGTGTCTGTAAAACAACTCAGGAATGTGCATCAAACACTGAGTCTGTGATTCTATTGTCCTAATCATTAGCTGCTTGAGCCTACTCTTTTGTGACTCAGGAAGGCCTGGAGACTTCAGCTTTTCTATAAAGAAGAGGCAGGAGACATAGAGGGGATTTGTACTTGGGAGGGGGGCACAGGGTTCTGCTCGGTTCCAGCTGGTTTTTCTGTTCAAGGTCTCATCAGGCTGAAAGTCCAGGTGTTAGCCAGGGCTGTAGTTCATGTGGGGCTTGGAGTCATCTTCCAGGCTCACTGGTTGTTGGTAGAATTCATTTTCTTGTAGTTGTAGGACTGAGGTCCTCATTTTCTTTTCTTTTTTTTTTTTAATTTATTTATTTTGGCTGTGTTGGGTCTTCATTGCTACATGCAGGCTTTCTCTAGTTGTAGCGAGCAGGGGCTACTCTTTGTTGCAGTGCATGGGCTTCTCACTGCTGTGGCTTCTCTTGTTGGGGAGCAGGGGCTCTAGGCGCATGGGCTTCAGTAGTTGTGGCACACGGGCTCAGTAGTTGTGGCTTGCAGGCTCAGTAGTTGTGGCGCATGGGCTTAGTTGCTCCGTGGCATATAGGATCTTCCCAGACCAGGGCTCGAACCCATGTCCCCTGCATTGGCAGGCGGATTCTTAACCACTGCGCCACCAGAGAAGTTCCTGAGGTGCTCATTTTCTTGCTAACTGTCAGAGGAGGACCCAGCTCCTAGAGGCTGCCTGAAGTTTCTTGCCACATGGCCCCCATAGGCAGTTCATAAAATGAATGTTTGCTTTCTTCTATACCAGCTAGAACATAGCTCTTTGACATCCACTTTGGCAACTAGCCAGAGAAAACTGCTTTTAAAGGGCTTACATGATTAGGTCAGCCTTAATTAGATAATTACCCTATCTTAAAGTCAACTGATTTGGGAACTTAATTACATCTGCAAAATCCCTTCACTATAGTACCTATATTACTGCATGTATTGAACAACTGGGAAAAGGTACATGTATACCAAAGGCAGGGAATATTGGGGGGCTGTCTTAGTCTGTTTGGGCTGCTATAACAAAATACCACAGACTGGGTAGCTTATAAACAGCAGAAATTTATTTCTCAGTTCTGGAGGCTAGGAAGTTTAAGATCATGGTGTCAGTATGATCAGGTCCTGGTGAAGGCCCTCTTCTAGGTTGCAGACTGCCAGTTTCTCTCTGTGTCCTCACATAGTGGAAGGGGCTAGGGAGCTCTATGGGGTCTCTTTTATAAGAGCACTAATCACATTCATCAGGGCTCCACCTTCGTGACCTAAGCACCTCCAGAGGGCCCACCTCCTAATACCATCACATTGGGCATTAGGATTCCAACATATGAATTTGGGGGAGAGGGACACATTCAGACCGTAGAAGGGCCATCTTAGAATTCTGCCCAGCAAACCCTGCAAGGGTCTATATGCTCTCAGCCATCTGTTAGGGACCCAGGAGTTAGGGGATGGGGAAATAACTGGAGTAGTACATGGACCTGAACCTAGACGTTCCTTTCTACACCTCTGCACTTTTTCCTAAACCCTGATTCTCTTTGGTAGTTGGGAAGTCTGCACAATACCCTGTACTAAGAGTGAGCAGATCCAACCTGAAGGCACTGCTACGCCATGAGGCTGGGTAGTGGTGGCCCATCCAACTGAGGTCACAGTAATATCTTTATTCTGCATTTGATATTATTGTAAACCTTGCCACCTAGCATTGTGCTAGGTGTCCTCACCTCTGGGTGTAAGTAAATGCAGTCCAACTACTATGGGACCATGGAGCAAGGAGATTGGTGGTGATGGGGCTACTCCTGGGTTCCTGTTAAGGTGATTATGTTGGGCCAGTTATAGATGCTTTCAGAAGAAGCCTCTCACCAGAAATAAGGGAATACCTGAAACCATGGGAGGCATTTATTTGGAGGAAGTACATACTATCTTATACTTGGATCCCTTCCGGAGGATTGTCACCCAGGCCACCCCATTCTTCCGTGCATCACTTATTGACAGTGGCTTCTTTGCTAATGTGTCACAATGCTGAATCAGTCATCAGTTACTGGATGCAGCAAAGGGAGCTTGAAGCACTCCAGTGTTTCCTAACACTTATCTACTCCCAGTTTCCTATGTTACTCCATTGAATTATACTACCCACTCCCTGCCTATGAAATTGACTGTGAACAATGGACACTTAAGTTCCATGTTTAGTTCTTTCCCTACCTCCTGGGATGACAAGATTCTTGGTGATTGGGAAAGACTTGGGAGCAATCCTACAGGTCTTGGTTAGTTTTTATTCAAGCCCTGTAACTATGAATGTTAACTTTAACTACACACAATGTACACACGTACACACAAAAACACACACAATGATGGACTGCATAATATGCCCTTCCTAGGCTGTTTTCCTGTGTGGTCAAATGGCTGTCACCTGTTTCCCTCCATTAACCATGACCTAGAACCTGAGGTGATAACACAGCTGTTTCATGTTTTCTGTGATTCTCAGGCCCATAGCCACCACCTGGCTGAGATGTAAAGGAGAAAACTTCCCAGTTGGCAGTGGCAGGGAGGGCTAGGAGACATTACATAGTCTTACTCCTGGTTGGGGGTAATTGTGGCTGAAGACAGTAGGAAATCTGCCAGTTATGCTATAGCTTGTGAGACCACTCTAGTCACTGAGTGGATTAGCCTGGATTCCTTAGCCAGGATGATTTTATTTTTATTTATTATTGTTATTATTATTCTTTTAACCAGGTGGATTTAGATCACAGAACTGATCTTCATAATCTTATAGCCAAAGGGCTATCTGTGCCCTAATCAACACATCCTGTTTTTATGGATGATGATTAGTGGCAAGTAGAATAATCTGTATTCTGCATATGGGAAAAGGCACTATAGTTATCCAATGTACCCCAGTCAGAACTCTGGTACCTCATTTCTTGTCTGAGTCTAAGCTCCCTTAGCCCCTGATTTAGGAAAGGACTATTCATGGCTTTCCTTTTTCCAGAGATTTTCAAAGTGTGGTACCTGCCCCAGCAACATTAGCATTATCTGAGAACTCCTGCAAATTCTCAGAGACCTCCGTGGATCTGCATTCTGCAGATGAGCCCTCAAGGTGATTCCGACAGCCCAACTTTGAGAACCACTGCCGTAGTCACTGTACTAACCATTCTACAGGGTTGCCTATAGATTGAAATGGTATATATTACAGATGGAATGGGGTATAATGCATAGAGGCCATACCGAGATTGGAGTTGGAGAACTTCAGTGGTTGAGAAATAAAGGCTAACTTTCCCAAGATTCTCTGCAGGCTGGCCTCCTAGAAAAGACATGGCCTTTGAGTTCCATGGGAACTAGCTACATTTGAATGCTTAAGGAAATCAGTTCTACTGGAATGCTTGTCTACCATATCAAGACATGTCCTTTTGCCCCTTGTCAGGAAACAGCCTGTGCACTCCTACCTGATGTATGATAAAGTGGTGAATGGGGCTAGAAGCCATGGTTCTGCCATGTCATGCGTCTATTGGATCACAACCCTTGTCAGGCAGCCACTCTATGGTTTTAAATCTCTTCCTTTGTGAAGAAACAACCTTCCTTATTGGCAGTGAGAGAGGAGGGAGTTGATTAGGAGACACTGTACAGCCTTATTCATGCCAGGACCAGGATCCCTTTCATCCCTGTGTGCTGACTTCAAATTGCAGTGAGCAACAGGGGACTTCCAAACTTGCTGTTGGTTTCCTCCTATAAATCCTATTCTAAAGGCCTGGTGTGTGTGCTGTCTGGTCATCTGACTTTGTTTGCTCTGTTATTCAGTTGTATGAATGTGCAGATATTATTTATTCGTTCTTCTGTTGAGCATGTAAATTAGCTGCTATTTGGGGCTATGACAAGTAATGCTGCTATGAACAGTGTTGTATATTTATCCTGGTGCCCACAAGCACACATTTATCTAGAAGATACCCTAGGTGTGGAATTATTAGATCATAGGGCATGTACCTCTTCAATTATTTTAAGATAATGCCTAAGAGTTTTACAAAGAAGTTGTACCACTTTAATCTCCCACCAGTGTTGGAGTTCATACACATTGCTCAACCTTTTTCACATTGCTGAGTCAGTCCTTGCTAACATTTGATATTGTCAGACTATTTCATCATAACCAGTCTGGTGTGTGTACTGCAGTATTGCATATAGCTTTTACTCTTTTGTGAAGTGCCTTTTCAAATCTTTTCCTCATTTTTTTCTACTTTTTCATCTTTTAAATATTTTATTTGTTGAAATTTTTTGTATATTCTGGATAATTACTCTTTTTATATTTGTGTTATAAAATACTCTTATTTTGTTGCTTGTATTTAAAGTTAAACTCTTTATTTTGAGATAATTGTAGTCACATGAAATGTAAGAAATAATACAGAGGTATTCCACATACTCTTTATCCAGTGTCCTCCACTGGTAATGCCTTGCAAAACTATAGAACAATATCACAACCAAAATGTTGACATCGATATAATGAAAATGCAAATATTTCTGTTACCACATATTACTTTTATAGCCACATCTACTTCCCTCCTGCCTCATACCTCTTTATTATAATTTCCTTCTTGCTGCTGGCTTTGTTTGCTCTATGTTATGGTTTATTTTGCTCTTCTTTTTCTAGGTTCTTGAGATGGGAGTTTAGATTATTGATTTGAGACTTCCTCTTTTCTAATTTATGCATTTAGTGCCATAAATTTCCCTCTCAGCGCAGCCTTAGGTGTGTCCCACAATTTTTTTGTGTTGTATTTTCACTTTCATTCAGTTCAGTGTGTTTTAAAAATTTACCTTGAGATTTGTTCTTTGACCCATAGATTATTTAGAAGTATGTGGTTTAGTTTGCAAATATTTGTAGATTTTTATGTTATCCTTCTGTTATGATTTCCAGTTTGATTCCAGTGGATCAGACAATACACTGTGTATGATTTAAACCCCTTTAAATTTGTTGAGGTTTGTTTTCAAGCACAGAATATGGTCTATGTTATTATATGTTCTATACACACTTGAAAAGGATGCATATGCTGATGCTCTTGGGTGTTCTATAAATATCAATTAGATCCTGTTGGTTGATGTTGTTGTTGAATTCTTCTACATATTCACTGATTCTCAGTCTAACTGTCCTGTCAATTGTTGTGAGTTGGGTGTTGAAGACTTCAACTGTTATTGTGGATCTGTCCATTTCTCTTTCAGTTCTATCAATTTTTCATTCACATATTTTGTAATTCTGTTGTCTGCTGCAAATACATATTTAGAATTGCTATATCTTCTTTGTGGATTGACCTTGTTATCATTATATAATGTCCTTCTCTGTTTCTAGTAATTATCTTTGCTCTGAAATATAATTTATCTGATATGAATGTAGCCTATTCTGCTTTCCTTTGATTCATGATAAAAACTTACATGATAAAACTTTTTCCATGCATTTACTGTTTTTTGCTTTTTTTTTTTTTTTTTTTTTTTCTGGTACGCGGGCCTCTCACTGTCGTGGCCTCTCCCGTTGCGGAGCACAGGCTCCGGACGCCACCAGGGAAGCCCCTCCATGCATTTACTTTAATCCAGCCTTTATTGTTATATTTGAAGTGAGCTTATTGAAGACAGCATATAGTTGGCTCATGAGTCCTATTCTGTACCTTATACCAGAAAGGTCATACAAAAATCAGGTCATGTGTCCTGATTTTTATTTATTTATATTTATATCCTGCCTTTTCCACAAATAATTTAAGAAAACCTGCAAACAGAACATTTTCAGTGAAACAATAAGAAAAAAATACAGGCAGAAAATCAGGACCAAGAAAAAGATGAACACAAATATGTTGACCACAGGGGCTAAAGTATTGCTATACTTGAGCTTAAACTGAAGCTCAAGTATAACAATACTTGATACTTGACTTCCTGGAAGTCAAGTAACGAGGTAATTTATGTAATTCTCATTATCAGAAAAGAGAGAGAACTTCCCAGTTACCAGAGACTCTAGACCAGCACTGTCCAATAAACTTTCTGCAATAATGAATTCTATAACTGCATTGTCTAGTATGGTAGCCACTAGCCACACGCAGCTATTAAACACTTGAAATTTGGTTAGTGACTAAGGAACTGACTTTTACATTTTATTTAACTTGTATTAATTAAAACTTAAATAGGGGGCTTCCCTGGTGGCGCGGTGGTTGAGAGTCCGCCTGCCGATGCAGGGGACACGGGTTCGTGCCCCGGTCCAGGAGGATCCCGCGTGCCACGGAGCGGCTGGGCCTGTGGGCCATGCCCGCTGAGCCTGCGCGTCCGGAGTCTGTGCTCCGCGACGGGAGAGGCCACAGCAGTGAGAGGCCCGCGTACCGCAAAAAAAAAAAAAAAAAAAAACACATAGCCATAGGTGGCTAGTAGCCACTTAACTGAACCACATAGGTCTAAGGAAACCAAGTAGCACAGTGTAATTGGAGTCAAATGGGCTGGGTTAATGTTTGGCTCTGTCAGAGGTATGTGTGACTGTGGAGAAGCTACTTAATCTTTCTGAGCCTCAGTTTCTAGATCTGTGAGATGAGTACAATTATAGTATTTAAGACCCTGAAGGAAATAAAACGTGTGCAAGCATTTAACACGATCCCTGTCGTGTTAACAAATGCAGTCCTATTTTATAATGCTTGGAATTACCTGGTCTGTCAGGAGATTTTATGCCTCATACTCTTTTATTGGCACTAAATTGAAGGTTTTATAGAAGAACCAAAAACTAGGAGTCTAAGTTGTGCTTGAGCCTGTTAGCCAGTAACTGGTTTTGGTCCACAGAATCACAGGCCAATCAACATTGATAAAAACCTGTATCCACTTGAGGCTGCTTGAGGATTCTCTGTTCAAAAGCATGGGCCTCTTTTTCTTTCTTGCCAAGCTGCTAAGGGATTAAGCCCTAATGTTAGTATTTAGTATCTCTTTCAGACTTGTAGTTCGATATTTCTTTATTATGGGTGTATTCAAAGCAAAATATTAATTTCAGTGACCTTCCACTTAAAAGGAGATTCATTCCTTTTAATAAGGACATTTGTTACAACAGGAATGCCGTATATATTTAGCAGCAGTAAGGCCCAAACTTTGGGGCTGATACACTGCTGCACAGTTGACTAGAATCTGCATCAAGCCCCAGCATGCTGCCTAGAAAGAGAAATCAGAGGCTGGCACTCAGCTGGTGAGATGACATTTATCTATAGGTCTCAAATTTATCTCTTTCTTTGTGTCAATTTTATCATTTTTCGGATTTAGGTAACTGGTACTTAAAACAACCCCTGACTCATCCTTCATTCCAAGCAGTGAGCAATAAAATTGCTTTTACAGTAATTAGAAAACAAAAAGTTGAGATAGATATCGACTAGACTTTAGGATGCAGGCAAAGTTAGGAATTTGCTGTGTTTTTATACAACTATTAGCTTCTTATATTTTGCTGAGAAACCTCTCCTATATGCAAAGGCCTAGGTGACCATGTGCCATCCTAGATGTTTAAACAGCATACAGCTTTGTGTGTGTGTGTGAGAGAGAGAGAGAGACAGACAGACAGACAGACAGAGACAGAGAGAGGGAGAATATACATTTGCAAAGTATTTGAATTAGACTTTATGGTCCATAGCAAACTACAATTTCTCTTATGTCATTTTAAGCAGAATTTTCCCTTAGATGATAGTGTAACAATGATCACTAGAAAAAACCATCTCAGGTCATCTTGCTCCTTATGGAAGCTATTGGACTAAGAATCTATATTCTACAGAAGGAAAGTAGAGTTTTGAAGAAATGACTAACAAACTTTCAGTTTGTAGTTTTGAAAGAGTCTTCAAAAAAACCTAAGTTCTTCCAACACAGTCTTGTTTGAGTTCATCATACTTTTTGTCTAGGATCAGATAGGGCCCACCACACTTAAAATAATATTTATTACAAATTAATTAGATGAATGAGTTTCCAAAATTGAGTCCGTTTTGTTGGGACAATAAAGCTGGGAAAATAACCTTCCCAGATATCAGTGGAAAATCTGTGGTTTCTTACTTTCATGTCCCCAAGTCAACTTTCATTACTGATTTTTAACAGGCAAGTTAAAAGTTAAAGCCTCCCACAGAGATTAATTGAATACTTATGTTCTTTGAAATAATAATGTGATAATTAGACTTACTTGATGAGCTCTTTGGTGCCTTTTCTATATTCTGTATCGCATGCTTTAGTTTTATGCTTCTGCTTTAAAACCAAGGGTGATAGGATCAGGTCTGTATTTGCCCTAACATGGGACCAACCTCTACAGCTTGTTTCATTCTCTGTTGATAAGAGGAAAAGGTGTCTAAAGAAAAAGTCAGAATGAAGTTTCAGAAAATCTTCATATCACAAAAGATCGCTTAATCCCTTGATTTCTACCTCATCTCAGTGGGTGCAATCATTTGGGGGGACATAAGGGACAAGAGGAAGAAGTATTTAACCGAGTCTGGTGGTGAGGAATGGGTGGTGATGATCAAAGAAGGCTTCCTGAGCTGAGTCTTCCACCAACAAGAGGAGTTAACAGGTGAAAGTGGGGGGGTGGGAGGTGGGTTAGCCTGGCAGTAGGGACAACATGAAGAAAGATACACAATGGTGTAGGGGAGCAGTACAAGTGGTTTGGTTTTGCTGGAGTTTCAATATGAGTGGGGATGAAGGAGAGTCGGCGGAAGATGAAGCTGGAGAGAAAGGCAGGATCCAATTTAAGGAGCTTAAACTTTAACCTTAGGAATGAATTTTAACCATGTTCAGGTTTGCATTTTAACAAGATCACTACCTGATCTTTGAAAGGTAGATTTTGTGAAAGATAAACTGGAAGCAGTGAGATTCTTTGGGAGTCTACTGTAGTAACTACCTTAACGCTTATCATAGATAGCAGTACTAAGCAGTTGATACCCAGGGAGATGATTAGGGGCCTAGTGGGCCTTGAAATTAACAAGAGAATGACTAGGAGAAATGAATAGAAATGAATATTAATATATTCATATATTAATAAGGAAATATAATAAGCAGAATTTGGTTGGTATAAGGTGGGAGGGGGTTTGCAGAGGAAAAGGAGGAGGTAAGAATGAGGAGTAGGTTTCAGATCTTGTTATTTAGCAATTTGGAGCCACAGGAGATGGAAAGATAATTTAGGTTACGGTTTACTGAGTTTGAGGTGTCTACAGCAGGACATTCAGATGAAGATGACCAGCAGGCAGTTGGAGACAAGAATCTAGAGCTCAGAAATGAGGTCAGAGCTAGAGAAATAGCTGTATGAATCAAAGATTAAACAAACAAGACTAAAACAGGTGTATTTTTAAAGCAGCTTAGGGAAAAAAAGGCAAGAAAAAATAGTAAAAAAAAAAAAAAAGACAATCTATGAATAAGTGGGCTGGAAAATAATGCCTGAACTAAATGTTAACAAGAGTTAAGTTTATATTTATGTTATTTTTAGAAGAACAAAAACAAAACAAACAGGGTAAACCTGAAAAGACATTTAAAGCGTGGTGCTTGGAGCTAAGGTCGGGTGTCGGCTTTAAATTCAGTCTTCGTGTCTGACTGGGCATCTGGGGCCAGGCCCCACCCGCCCCTGCAGCCTTGGGCTCCTCCTTCCGCCTGGCCTCCATCTTGAGAGACGCAGGCTTCTCCAGCCTGAATTCCAGGTTTAGGTCTGGGGCTGTGAAGTTACCGTAAGTACCGTGGCCAGTTCCGTGCTTGCCCCGTAAGCATCTCTAGAAAATACTCTAATACATTAATACTCTCAAGTTGGCAGGCACACCTGAGGCCCTCTATCCAGTCAGTTCACCACGTCAGGTGAAGCTGTAGCTGCAAGCTGCCACTGTGACCCCTGCCCGAGGGACGACGCTGAGAGCAAAGGGCTCCACCTGAGCCGGCCCCCAGCCCCCATTCGGCCCAACGGTACCAAGCCCCGCACCCCCTGGGCAGGCCCGGTGGCTCGGCTTATCTAGAAGTCCCTGCAGGTGTGAAGGGCGCGCTCGTCTGTTTCTCTTCTTGAGGGTCACTGCTCACGGCTGCCTTTTCAATGTCTGAAAGTAGTTGTTTCATGCATTTTGTCCAGTTTTCTAGTTTTTATGGGGGGAGAGTGAGTCTTTTTCTGGTATCTTAATCCTGACAGGCAAGCCCGGGTTTTTGCCTCAGGCAACTGTGTGAAGAGTGGTGCCCTTTACTGAGATGGGACAGGCTTCAAGAGGAACAGGTTTTGGAAGGAAAGTCAAGGGTTCGGTTTTGGACATATTAATTTTGAAATGCCTCTGAAAAATCCAGGTGGGGATTTCAGTAGGCTGTTGGATACATGGGTTTGGAAATCAGAGAAGGAGCTTCAAGGGAAACAATATTTATTGATCTTTCCCTAAATATTGTTGATTTTCATGTGAACTTGCCTACTCTGACTGTTGAACACAAAATTAGAGATCTGTAGATATGTGGAAAATGGTTATGGTAATGATTCTGGTTTAAATGCTCCCTTCTATTCAGTATTCAAGCAGCTCACCTTCCTCCCAGTCACAGAACTTTTGTTCACAGCATATTTCTTAGACGCTCCAATATTTGCAGCTAGTCATACCAAGTTCATGTAGTTTCATCATCAACCGATTCAAACTCTTTTCTCATTTCAATTGTGGTCTTTTTCCTTTGACCCATGGGTTTTTATAAATATGGTGTTTAATTCCCAAATGTGGGATTTTCTAGTTCTCTTTTTCTTACTGATTTCTGGCTTAATTGTACTTTTGATAAATGTTCCATTTCCATTTGAAAAGAATATAAATTCTGCAGTCATTGAGTACAGTGTTTTATAAATGTTTATTAAGACTAATTTATTAATCAAGTTGTTAAAATCTTCTATATCCTCACAGACTTTTTTATCTGCTTATTATATCTTTTATTGAGAGAAGTGTGCTTAATTTCCCACAATGATTGTGGATTTGTCTGTTTCTCCTACAGAGGCTGTGTGATTAGGTGCCTATAAATGAAAAATTGTTTAAAAGTAATTTCTCATCATTATGAAATGTCCCTCTTTGTCTCTGCTAATGCTTTTTTTTTTTTTGGTGGTGGTACGCGGGCCCCTCACTGTTGTGGCCTCTCCCGCTGCGGAGCACAGGCTCCGGACGCGCAGGCTCAGCGGCCATGACTCACGGGCCTAGCCGCTTCGCGGCATGTGGGATATTCCCGGACCGGGGCACGACCCCGTGTCCCCGGCATCTGCAGGCGGACTCTCAACCACTGCACCACCAGGGAAGCCCCTCTGCTAATGCTTTTTGCCTCAAGGTTTTTTGATTTGCTGATAATATAATGAGGTAGATTATATCATTTGGCCTCGATTCTCACCCTTCTTTAATTACACTCTTTGTGTTCACACCCTTTGCCATGCAGCTTTACAGTGCCCTCTACCATGAGTTGACTTTGACTTCAAGACATCCCTTGAAGCAGAAGCTTGAGATGGGCTTGACATTGAGACTTGTTCTCTTGGATAACTTCCATCACCATGAAAACATACTCAGGCCAACCTGGTTGAGTGACACATGGAGCAGAGTTGTCTGGTCATTCTAGCTGAGGCCAGTCTAGATAAGCAGAATTGAGGGCCGATCAACTCAGATGTGTTAGTAGTAGATGCTTTTTGTTATATGTGACTAAGGTTTTGTCCATGCTTGGTACATAGCATTATCCTGGTAATGGAATACTGATACATGTAAAAGGTATATCTTTTTCCTTTTTTTTTTTTTTTCGCTGCATGGCATGACCTGTGGGATTTTAGTTCCCCGACCAGGGATTGAACCTGGACCCTCGGCAGTGAGAGCACGGAGTCCTAACCATTGGACGGCCAGGGAATTCCCCATCTGATATGAGAATTGCTATTGCAGCTTTCTTTTGATTTTCATTTGCATGGAATTTCTTTTTCCATCCCTTAACTTTGTATGTGTCCCTAGGTCAGAAGTGGCTCTCTTGTAGACAGCATATATACAGGTCTTCTTTTTGTATCCATTCAGCCAGCCTATGTCTTTTGGTCAGAGCATTTAATCTATGTACATTTAAGGTAATTATCAACATGTATGTTGCTATTACCATTTTCTTCATTGTTTTGGGTTTGTTTTTGTAGGTCTTTTCCTTCTTTTGTGTTTCCTGCCTAGAGAACTTCCTTTAGCTTTTGTTGTAAACGGTTTGGTGGTGCTGAATTCTCTTAGCTTTTGCTTGTCTGTAAACATTTTAATTTCTCTGTCAAATCTGAATGAGATCCTTGCCAGGTAGAGTAATCTTGGTTGTAGGAGTTTCCCTTTCATTACTTTAAAAATGTCCTGCCACTCCCTTCTGGCTTTCAGAGTTTGTGCTGAAAGATCAGCTGTTAACCTTATGGGGATTCCCTTGTATATTATTTGTTGTTTTTCCCTTGCTGCTTTTACTATTTTTTCTCTGGATTTAATTTTTGATAGTTTGATTAACACGTGTCTTGGCCTGTTTCTCCTTGGATTTATCCTGTATGGGACTCTCTGTGCTTCCTGGACTTGACTGACTATTTCCTTTCCCATATTAGGGAAGTTTTCAACTATAATCTCTTCAAAGATTTTCTCAGACCCTTTCGTTTTTTCTTTTTCATCTGGGACCTCTATAATTCGAATGTTGGTGCGTTTAATGTTGTCCCAGAGGTCTCTGAGACTATCTTCAATTCTTTTCATTCTTTTTTCTGTATTCTGCTCTATGGTAGTTATTTCCACTATTTTATCTTCCAGGTCACTTATCTGTTCTTCTGCCTCAGTTATTCTGCTATTCATTCCTTCTAGAAAATTTTTAGTATCATTTATTTTGTTGTTCATCATTGTTTGTTTGCTCTTTAGTTCTTCTAGTCCTTGTTAAACGTTTCTTGTATTTTCTCCATTCTATTTCCAAGATTTTGGATCATCTTTACTATCATTACTCTGAATATTTTTTCAGGTAGACTGCCTATTTCCTCTTCATTTGTTTGTTCTGGTGGGTTTTTACCTTGCTCCTTCATCTGCTGTGTGTTTCTCTGTCTTCTCATTTTGCTTAACTTACTGTGTTTGGGGTCTCCTTTTCACAGGCTGCATGTTTGTAGTTCCCATTGTTTTTGGTGTCTACCCCCAGTGGGTAAGGTTGGTTCAGTGGATTGTGTAGGCTTCCTGGTGGAGGAGACTGGTGCCTGTGTTCTGGTGGATGAGGCTGGATCTTGTTTTTGTGGTGGGTAGGATCACGTCCGGTGGTGTGTTTTGGGGTGTCTTTGACCTTATTATGATTTTGGGCAGCCTCTCTGCTAATGCGTGTGGATGTGTCCCTGTCTTGCTAGTTGTTTGGTATGAGGCATCCAGCAGTGGAGCTTGCTGGCTGTTGCGTGGAGCTGGGTCTTAGCATTGACACTTAGGTCTCTGGTAGAGCTCTCGCTGATTGATATTACGTGGGGCCACGAGGTCTCTGGTGTTCCAATGTTCTGAACTTGGCTCTCCCAACTCAGAGGCTCAGGCCTACAGCAGGCTGGAGCACCATGACCCTGTCAGCCACGTGGCTTAGAAGAAAAGGGGGAGAAAAAAAAGAGAAAAAAAATACAATAAAATTATTAAAATAAAAAAAATTAAAATACAAAAATAAAGAAGTAATTAAAAAAAAGAAGAGAGCAACCAAACCAATAAACAAATCCACCAATGATAACAAGTGCTAAAAACTATGCTAAGATAAACATAAAAATCAGAAACTAGTCAGTTGCAGACAGCAAACCCCAAGTCTACAGTTGCTCCCAAAGTCCACTGCCTCAGTTTTGGGCTGATTCATTGTCTATTCAAGTATTCCACAGATGCAGGGTAGCTCAAATTGATTTTGGGGATTTAATTCACTGCTCCTGAGGGTGCATGGAGAAATTTCCCTTTCTCTTCTTTGTTTGCACAGCTCCTGGGGTTCATCTTTGGTTTAGGCCCCACCTCTGCGTGTAGGTTGCCCTCAGCCTTCTGTTCCCGCCCAGACAGAATGGGGTTAAAGCAGCAGCTGATTAGGGGCTCCAGCTCACTCATGCCAGGGAGAGGGAGGTGTACAGTAGTTATAATTGGAATGCCGGGTGAGCCTGCAGTGGCAGGGGCCAGTACGACATTGCAACAGCCTGAGGTGTGCCTTGTGTTCTCCCGGGGAAGTTGTCCCTGGATCACGCAACCCTGGCATTGGCGGACTGCACAGGCTCCTGGGGCGGGGTGGGGGAGCTGTGTATAGTGACCTGTGCTTGCACACAGGATTCTTAGTGGCTGTAGCAGCAGTGTTAGCGTTTCATGCCCGTCTCTGGTGTTCAAGCTGATAGCCATGGCTCGTGCCCATCTCTGGAGCTTGTTTAGGTGGTGCTCTGCCTTCTGTTGGCACACTGGAAGGGAATCCCCTCCCCTCACGCACCCTGGAACAATGGTCTCTTGCCTCTTAGGGAGGTCCAGAATTTTTCACGGACTCCCTCCCAGCTATCTGTGGCACACTAGCCACCTTCAGGCTGTGTTCATGCAGCCAATCCCAGTCCTCTCCCTGGGACCTGACCTCTGAAGCCCAAGCCTCATCTCCCAGCCCCCACCCACCGTGGTGGGTGAGCAGACAAGCCTCTCAGGCTGGTGAGTGCTGGTTTGCACCGATCCTCTGTGCGGGAATCTCTCTGCTTTGCCCTCTGCACACCTGTTGCTGCACTGTCCTCCATGGCTCTGAAGCTTTCCCCCTCCCACCCCCCGTCTCTGCCAGTGAAGGGGCTTCCTAGTGTGTGAAAGTTTTCCTCCTCCCAGAGGTGCAGGTCCCATCCCTAATCTTTTGTCTCTGTTTTTTCTTTTTTCTTTTTCCCTACCCAGGTACGTGGGGAGTTTCTTGCCTTTTGGGAAGTCTGAGGTCTTCTGCTAGCATTCAGTAGGTGTTCTGTAGGAGTTGTTCCACATGTAGATGTATTTCTGATGTATTTGTGGGGAGGAGGGTGATTCCCACGTCCTACTCCTCCGCCATCGTGAAGGTCCCTTCCCTGGGCGTTTTTTTTTTTTTGCCCTTCAGCCAGTGCATGAAGGCCAGCTCTGAGGGGGCTTTTTTTATTGCTCAGCAGCAGGCACTGGCATGTGGGGAGAGAGAGGTTACAAGAGCAGCTCCTTCCCCTGTGTGTGACTCAGCAGTAATGCCCTGCTTCCAAGGCAGTCAGTCTTCCTCTGTAGGCATTCCCTGCTGCGGGTTTCCTCCCTCCTGTCCCCTCAGTCCGTCTACCCACAGCCAACAGCAGTTCTCGCTCCAGGCCTCTTCTCAAATCCCCACACTCCAGCTCCCAGCCCCCTTGCACATCTGTGAACACACCTCCAAGTCCGGGACACGTTGGGCCATGGTACAGACTATCTGTGTATTGCTCACTCTGTCCCATCTGTCACAGATTGGCCACTTGGCCCTCTTCCGACAGCCTCAGATGCTTCCCTTCTGTTCCAGTTGATTTCTGTGTTGGAGAGAGGGTTTCCCCGAATTCGGGAATCTCTCCTCTGCTTCACCTCCCCTGCCTCGGCGTGTAGGCCCTGTCCCACTTCCTCTCCTCCTCCTCTCCCTTCTTTTTTCATCCTACCCAGTTATGTAGGGATTTTTATAGTTCTTTCCAGGGTCCAAGGTCTTCTGCTAGTTTTCAGCTGGTGTTCTGTGAGAATTGTTGCATCTATAGATGTATTCCTGATGCTTCCATAGAGAGAGATTAACTCCACGTCCTTCTACTCCTCTGCCATCTTGAATCTCCTCTCTCAAGTAACTTTAATTCAAAATAATATGCATTATGGCATATCTTGGGCAGGCTACTCTGAGCCCCAGACTGTTCTTGTATTTGGGAAGTCCTCTACTTTAAGAGACAGGACCACCTCCTGCTATAAAAACTGGAAAGGCCCATACTGTTTTGATTACTGTAGCTTTGTAGTATAGTCTGGAGTCCAGGAGCATGATTCCTACATCTCTGTTCTTCTTTGTCAAGATTGTTTTGGCTCTTCAGGCTCTTTTGTGTTTCCATACAAATTTTAAAATTATTTGTTCTAGATATATGAAAAATGCCATTGGTATTTTGATAGGGATTACACTGAATCTGTAGATGCCTTGGGTAATATTGTCATTTTAATAATATTAATTTTCTAATCCATGAACAGTATATCTTTCCATCTGTTTGTGTTGTCTTCAGTTATTTCATCAGCATCTTATAGTTTTCTGAGTTCAGTTCTTTTACTTTCTTAGTTAGATTTATTCCTAGATATTTTATTCTTTTTGGTGCAGTGATAAATGGAATTATTTTCTTAATTCTCTGATAGTTCATTGTTAGTATATAGAAAAAGTGGTGAGAGTGGGCATCCTTGTTTTGATCCTGATCTTAGAAGAAATGCTTTCAGCTTTTCACCTTTGACAATGATGTTAGCTGTGGGCTTATCATACATGGTCTTTCTTATGTTGGCATATGTTCCCTCAATACCTACTTTGTTGAGAGTTTTTATCATAGATGAATGTTGAACTGTGTCAAAAGCTTTTCTGCATCTATTGAAATGATCATATGATTTTTATTCTTCAATTTGTTAATGTGGTGTATCACATTGGTTTGTGGATATTGAACCATTCTTGTATCCCTGGGATGAATCCCACTTGATCATGGTGTATGGAGCTTTTAATGTGTTGTTGAATTCAGTTTCTAATAGTTTGTTTAGAATTTTTACACCTATGTTATTCAGTGATATTGGCCTGTAATTTTTTCTGTGTGTTGTATCTTTGGTTTTGGTATTAGGGTGATGCTGGCTTCATAGAAAGAGTTTGGAAGCATTCCTTCCTCTGCAATTTTTGGGAATATTTTGAGGAAGATAGGTGTTAACTCTTCTCTAAACATTGGTATAATTCACCTTTGAAGCCCTCTGGTCCTGGACTTTGTTTATTGGGAATTGGGTTTTTGTTGTTGTTGTTTGTTTGTTTGTTTTTATACTACTGATTCAGTTTCACTACTGGTAATTGGTCTGTTCATATTTTCTATTCCTTCCTGGTTCAATCTTAGGAGATTTTACATTTCTAGGAGTTTTTCCATTTCTTCTAGATTGTCAATTTATTGGCATACAGTTGTTTGTAGTAATCTCTCGTGATACTTCATATTCTTGTGGTGTCAGCTGTAAATTTTTTCATTTCTGATTTATTGATTTGGGCCCTCTCTTTTTCTTTTTTTTTAATTTATTTTTTATTGAAGTATAGTTGATTTACAGTGTTGTCTTAGTTTCTGGATATATATATATATATATATATATATATATAAAATATTCTCTTTCATATTCTTTTCCATTATGGTTTATTACAGAATATTGAACATAGTTCCCTGGGCCATACAATAGAACCTTGTTGTTTATCCATTCTATATATAATAGTTTGCACCTGCTAAGGACGCTCTCTTTTTCTTGATGACTGTGGCTAAAGGTTTATCAATTTTGTTTATCTTTTAAAAGAAACAGATCTTAGTTTCATTGATCTTTTCTATTGTTTATTTTTTTAGTCTCTATTTCATTGATTTTTGCTCTGATCTTTGCATTTCTTTCATTCTAAACTTTGGGTTTTCTGTGTTCTTCTTTTCCTAGTTCCTTTAGGTGTAAGGGTAGGTTGTTCATTTCAGATTTTTCTTGTTTTCTGGGGTAGTCTTGTGTCACTATAAACTTCCCTCTTAAAACTGCTTTTGCTGTGTTCCATAGATGTTGGCTTGTTTTCATTTGTCTCCAGGTATTTTAAAATTTCTTCTTTGATTTCTTCAGTGATCCATTGGTTGTTTAGTAAGCTTATTGTTTAGTCTCTACGTGTTTGTGTATTTGCAGTTTTTTTCCTTGTAGTTGATTTCTAGTCTCATAACATTTTGGTCAGGACAGTTGTTTGATATCATTTCAGTCTTCTTAAATTTATTGAGACTTGTTTTGCGGCCTTTCCTGCAGAATTTTCCATGTGTACTCAAAAAGAATGTGTCTGTCTCCTGCTGCTTTTGGATGGAATATTCTATTAAGTCTAATAGATACACATTTCGTCTAATGTGTCATTTAAGCCCAGTGTTTTCTTATTGATTTTCCTTTTTTTTCATGTTTTACACTTATCTTTTTATTTATTTATGTTTTTAACATCTTTATGGGAGTATAATTGCTTTACAATGATGTGTTAGTTTCTGCTCTATCACAAAGTGAATCAGCTATACGTACACATATATCCCCATATCCCCTCCCTGTGGTGTCTCACTCCCTCCCTCCCTATCCCACCCCGCTAGGTGGTCACAAAGCACTGAGCTGATCTCCCTTATTGATTTTCTATGGATGATCTGTCAATTGATGCAAGTGGGGTGTTAAATTCTCATAGTATTATTATGTTTTTCTACCTGTTTTTCTGTTAATATTTGTTCTATGTATTTAGGTGCTCCTATGTTGGGTAAATATTTCAATTTTTATATCTTCTTTGGTTGATCCCTTGATCATTATGTAATGTCCTTCTTTGTCTCTTGTTACAATCTTTGCTTTAATGTCTATTTTGTCTGATATAAGTATTGCTACCCTGGCTTTTTCTTTGTTTCCATTTGCATGCAATATCTTTTTCCATCCCCTGCTTTCTCTGTGTCTGTGTCATTAGATCTGAAGTGAGTCTCTTGTAGGTACTATACATATGGGTCTTGTTTTTGTATTCATTCAGCCACTCTAGGTCTTTTGACTGGAACATTTAGGCCATTTATATTTAAAGTAATTATGGATTGGTATATACTTATTGCCATTTTGTTAATTGTTTTTATAGTTCTTTTTTGTTCCTTTTGTCTTCTTTTTTCCTCTTTCCTTGTGATTTGATGACTACCTTTAGTGTTATGTTTGGATTCCTTTCTCTTTTTTTTGTATCTGTTATAGATTTGTGGTTTCTGGTTACCATGAGGTGTATAATAGCAATGTGTATGTGTGTGTGTGTGTGTGTGTGTGTGTGTGTGTGTGTGTGTGTGTGTATCTACTTACATATATCTATTTATATATATACTTCTATATATATGTAAATATTTTAAGTTCCTAATTTCTTAATTTCTAACTCATTTTAATAACTCTGCATTTTCAGTCTTCTTTCCCATGGTTTTTGACATCATATCTTACTGCTTTTTGTTTTGTATCCCTTAATGCTAATTGCAGATGTATTTGATTTTACTGCTTTTGTTGGTCTGCTGGTGGGGGTGCTGGTTCCTGACATGGCTGGCTGTGGCTTCCGAGATATCTCAAAACTGGTACTGGCCTGCTGGTGAGTGGCACTGGACCCCAGAGTGGCTGGCTGAGGAGTCCAAGGTATCTTGGTGCTGGTGTGGCCTGCTGGTGTGGGGCCAGAGCCTGGGGCATCATGGGCTAGTGCCAGTTCACTGGTGGGTAGAGGTGGGTGTCAGAATCTCTTGCTGCAGGGTCCTGGGGGTACTGGAGCTGGTGTGGCTTGCTGTTGGGTGGAGCCAGTTCCTTACACAGCTGGCTCTGGAGTCCAGGGTGTCCAGAAGCTTATGTCAGCCCACTGGTGGGTGGGGCTTTATCCTAGGATAGCTGGGTGAGGGGCCCAAGGTGTCTCAGAGCTGGTGTTGGCCTTCTGGTAGGTAGGGCTCTGACCCAGGGGGTCCTGGGGTGGTACCAGCCTGCTGGTAGGTGGTTTCGGTCCTGCTATGGCAGGCTCTGGGGCTGCATTGGTCCTGGGGCTGGTGTCCACCTGCTGGTTGGTGGGGTCAGGGCCCAAGGGATCCTGTTGCTGGTTCCCACCCACCAGTGGATGAAGCTGAGTCCTGGGGCTAGTGCTGGTCCACTCACTGGCAGAGGTGTGTCCTAGGGTCTCTGGCTGCAGGGCCCTGGGGTCCTGGGTCTAGTGCCTGTGTACTGGTGTGTGGGCTGTGTCCCAGGTCACCTGTGGGCTCAGGGGGTCTTAAGGCAGTCTGACTGCTGGAGAGTGGAGCTGTGTTCCCACCCAGGTAGCTGCTTGGCCTGAGGTGTCTCAGTACTGGTGCTGACAGGCTGTTGGGTTGGGCTGGGTCCCAGTGTTAATAAGCTAGAGGGAGGATTGCAAAATGGTGCTTGCCAGCACCAGTGTCCATGTGGTAGAATGAGCTGCCGAAAATGGCTGCTACCAGTGTTTTTGTCCCCAGGATGAGCTCCAGTTGCCTCCTGCCTCTCCGGGAGACTCTTTGAGATCAGCAGATATGTCTAAACCAGGCTTCTTTCAAATTTCTGCTTCTGCCCTGGGTCCTGGATCATGTGAGATTTTCTGTTCGCCCTTTAAGAATGGAGTCTCTGGGACTTCCCTGGTGGTGCAGTGGTTAAGAATCCACCTGCCAATGCAGGGGACACAGGTTCGAGCCCTGGTCCGGGAAGATCCCACATGCCGCAGGGCAAATAAGCCCATGTGCCACAACTACTGAGCCTATACTCTACAGCCTGGGAGCCACAACTGCTGAGTCCACGTGCCACAACTACTGAAGCCCACAGGCCTAGAGCCTGTGCTCTGAAACAAGAGAAGTCACTGCAATGAGAAGTCTGCGCACCACAACAACCCCACTTGCCACAACTAGAGAAAGCCCGCGTGCAGCAACGAAGACCCAACACAACCATAAATAAATAAATCTATTTAAAAAAAGAAAAGAAAAAATGGAGTCTCTATTTCCCACAGCCCTCTGTGTCTCCCAAAAGTAAGCCCTGCTGGCCTTCAAAGCCAAATGCTCTGTGGGGTCATCTTCCTGGTGCAGGATCCCTTGACTGGGGAGCCGGATGTGGGGCTCAGAACTATTGCTTCTTGGGGAAGACTTCTGCAATTGCAATTAACCTCCCATTTGTGGGTTTCCCACCTGGGGGTATGGGTTTTGAGTACACTGCAACCTCACCCCTCCTACATGTCTCATGATTCCTTCTTTATATCTTAACTATAGAAGATTTTTTCTGCTATATTCTGGTCTTTCTCATCAATAGTTGCTCTGTAAATATTCGTAATTTTGGTGAACCCGTGAGAGGAGGTGAGCTGAGGGTCTTCCTACTCTGTCATCTTGGCCAAGCTCTCCGTATACCTTTTTAAATTGGTTTTCCATGATAGTTTGCTCAGTTTCCCCCTTTTTAAATGTTTCATGTCTCTGCACTAGATTTTTCTTTTGCAGTTACCATGAGGTTTGAATAAAATGTCTCATAAATAAATTAGTCCGTTTTCTACTGATAGCAACTTATCTTCATTTGCCCATACAGGTTCTGTTCTTTTGTTCTTCCCCTTTTATAATTTTGCTGCCAGAAATTACCTCTTTTTATACTGTGAGTTCATTACTGAATTATAGTGGCTATAGTCCATTTTAGTGCTCTTTTCCTTTAACCTTTATGCTATAATCAAATGTTTAACACCCTATTCTAAAATAGAGTTACAGTTTCCTAATCCTGTTTATCACCTTCCTTAGAGTTTTGTGTACTTTTGTCTTTTCTTTTCAGATAGAAGAGTTCCTTTCAACATTTCTGGTAAGGCAGGTCTAGTGGTAGCAAATTCCCTCAGCTTTTGTTTGTCTAGGAAAGCCTTTGTTTCTCCTTCATATCTGAAGGATAACTTTGCTAGATAGAGTTTTCTGGGTGGCAATTTTTATCTTTCAATATTTTGTATATGTCATTCCACTCCCTCCTGGCCTGTAGAGTTTCTGCTGAGAAATTTGATGATAGTCTAGTGGGTTGGTTTTTTTTGAAGGTTACTCCCCACCACCCCCAACAGCAGTCTTTAAGATTTTTTTTCTGTATCATTGACTTTTGACAGCTACATTATAGTGTGTCTTGGAGAAGGTTTTTTGCACTGAGATAATAAGGTGATCAATTAATTTCATGGATGTCCAGGTCTTTGCCCAGGTTTGGAATTTCTCAACTATTATTTCCTTTAGTAAACTCTCTGTCCCCTTTTCTTTTTCTTCTCTTTCTGGTATACCCATTATTCTTATGTTGGCTCTAATAATGGAGTCTGATAGCTCTTGCAGGGATTTTTTTTTTACTTTTTAAAAACCTTAGTTCTATCTCCTACCCAAACTATTTTTAGATTCCTATCTTACAGCTCACTGTTCTCTCTTTCATCTGATCTGCTCTATTTTCAGTGCATTCTACTGCATTTGTT